>NC_047118.1:23325162-23668495 GCF_902500255.1 Thalassophryne amazonica | reverse complement strand
CATTTGCTTGTTGCTGCAATGAGGTAAGATGCCTTATTTCATTCCTACATATCAAGACAAATCCAATAGACGTTATGACTTTAGTGTGTACAACACAGAAATGTGTGCATTATGTGAAGTACTTTTATTCAACTTACCTACAGGTACCACCTGACATGGTCAAATACGAGTCCTATCCCAGCAGAGACCACGCTACGCCCGACTACAGCCCTCCAGACTACCCTCCCAGCTGATATCCAGCCCCCCGTCATACTCAGCAGCCCTGTCCAACTGGCTATATTTGTGGGTGAAACAGTGAGCTTCCTATGTGAAGTGTCTGGGAAGCCACATCCAACAATCACCTGGGAGAAACAGGTGAAGGGCAAAGACAACACCGTAATGAAACCCAATCACGTCCAAGGAAACGTTGTGGTCACCAACATTGGCCAACTGGTGATATACAATGCACAGCTTGGGGATGCTGGCATTTATACGTGCACAGCCAAAAATGTTGGGGGGAATGCATCGTCACATTTTCCCTTGGTCGTGATCAGGAGAGAGCCAAAAGATAAAAACACAGGTGGGAATGTCACCAATTTACCCTTTCCAACTGCAGAGTGCCTTCAGAGTCCCGACACAGACGACTGCGGAGAAGAGAGCATCAGTTGGTACTATGAATCAAAGAGGAATAACTGTTTCACCTTCACTTACAGCCAGTGCAACAAAAACCAAAACCATTTTGACGCGTACGAAGCCTGCATGATGTCCTGCGGAGGAGAACTCGCCGCCCCCTGTAGCCTCCCAAGCCTCCAGGGACCCTGCAAGGCCTACGAGCCTCGCTGGGCCTACAGCAAAAACCTGAAAAAATGCCAGTCGTTTGTCTATGGAGGCTGCGGCGGCAACGAGAACAACTTTGAATCCAAGGAGGCCTGTGAGGAGATGTGCCCTTTCCCCAAGAACCACAACTGTAAGGTATGCAAACCACGAGGCAAGATGGTGACCAGCTTCTGCAAGAGTGACTTTGTAATCCTGGGTCATGTGATGGAGCTGACAGAGGAGCAGGAATCTGGCCTTGCTTTGGTGACAGTGGAAGAGATCTTGAAGGATGAGAAGATGGGTCTGAGGTTCTTTGGGAAAGAACCCTTGGAGGTGACTCTCATGAACATGGATTGGAACTGCCCCTGCCCCAACATCACCGTAGCCGAGGGACAGCTCATCATCATGGGAGACGTGCACAACGGCATGGCCATCCTGCAGCCCGACAGCTTTGTGGGTTCCTCCAGCGCTCGCAGAATCAGGAAGCTCCGTGAGGTAATCCAGAAGAAAACCTGTGATTTCCTGAAAGATTTCTCCACTTGAACCTTAATGAAAGCTGTTGATGTTAGAGACTTCACATTTACCTCGCAAGACCACAAAACAAGTAACTCATCTGTCACCCCGTGTTCTTTATCGGGACATTCCTCAGCTCATGAATACTGCAGTCAGGTTTTTTTTTTATTATTATTATTTTGAGATGTTACCAAAGCTGTTTTAAAATTACAACACAACTGTATTATGCCGCAAGAGTACTCGGTCTGGAAACCAAATGTTATAATACCCAAGCATTTACCTTTAAAGCATTTAACCTTTCTAACTATTACTAAAATGATATTATGCAAACTACCTTTCTAAATATTATCTTGAATACACTAACGTGATTAACTTTTTATGTTACTCGTATGTGCGCTTATCTTCAAATACACATACTGTCGTATCCTCACAACCTCAGTTTATCAGCCAGAATCAAATAAGCTCTTTGGATCCCATTTATGTGGCGTCCCTTTTGATAAGTATTCATTTACTATACAGTACAATACAATACCATACGTTTATGGATGTCTACACTCTGTATTTATTGTTGGATTCTTTTATTATTATTTTTGTTCTAATAGAGTTATGACTAATGGTGACAGTCTTAGACATTGTACGGTTTTGTGACTCCAACTGCAAAGAGACGTGTTTACAACATGTTGCTGTTTGTTACGACGTGCATGAGATGTGGTGAATGAATAAACGTAATTTTGAAAGTTAAAGGATTTCGGTGAATTTTTTTTTTGCCCGCAGTTTACGTTTCACTTGCTGTCCCTTCATCGTTGTCCTCCTCATTCCACATGGAGGGACCGCTCTGGCATTAAAATCCTGAAGCAGGTCACATTCCAGTCCAGCTGTGGTGGCCTGCAGAGCTGTGTGTTGTGTTGTGTCTGGGTCTGGGGCCCTCGCATAGCGCACACCCCGCCGGCCAGCCTTGTGTGGCCCCTTTCATATCCAAGAGGCCGGGGTGAAGGGAGAGGAGGAGGAGGAGAGTTCGTTTTCTTATACAACCGCTCACATCTGCACTAAAGAGGTTTTAGGAAGAATATAACGTGGCTACATTGTCTACGAACAGTGCAGGCAGTGATAGGCACAGTTCAACTAATCAACGAATACATAATTAGCGAAGCACACGTTTTCATTAGCGGATTAGCTTTTCAGATAACTTTGAAAACCATTAGCAGTCCAACAACTACCACAAAATTTAGTTCAAGTGGCTTCAAGTAAGCTAATAACTAAAACCACACGCTTGCTAGTACAGTTCTCGACTTCAGGGTCCCATGATCCTTTGCGCACATGAAGGGGTTCTGGTCCAGTGCTAACATGGCGTTGCACAGAGACTTGTTGTTAAGTCGCAGTTATCAGGAAATTAGGAACTTCTGCAATGGGAATATCGATGGCACGTAACTTGGGTGTGATTCATCGTGGGATTTAATATCTATCTATCTATCTATCTATCTATCTATCTATCTATCTATCTATCTATCTATCTATCTATCTATCTATCTATCTATATCTATATCTATCTATCTCTCTCTCTCTCTCTCTCTCTCTCTCTCTCTCTCTCTCTCTCTCTCTCTATATATATACAGGCCCGGCGCCAGAAAAAAAAAATTAAGGGGGCAATGAGTTTATCACAGGGGGCGGGGTCGCCCCCCCCAAAAAAAGTGCACACCGGAGGGGACGTGCCTCTGAGTGTGCATAATGAATTGGGTGCGCTCCTAGAAAGCTCGTGTATTTAGGCTCCACCGTTGTAAGAGACTGACTAAGAGTGATGACAGTATTTATTTAATTATTATTTGAACGTATAGATCCTCGGTCAAGTGATCTCCTGCATACCACAAAACCAAACCAACAACTGATCTGAGAAACGACACGAGACAGTAGATTAACCCCACATACAGCCCTCCATCACAAGCACAAACAGCGCAATTGGGTCAAAGATAAAACGGGTCAAAGATAAACCTTTCATGTAGATATACAGTGGTCTCTCGTTTATCGCGGAAGTTACGTTCTAAAAATAGCCTGCAATAGGCAAAATCCGCGAAGTAGTCAGCGTTATTTTTTAAAATTATTACAGACTTTTTAAGGCTGTAAAACCCCTCACTACACACTTTATACACTTTTCTCAAACAGGCATTACCATCTTCTCACTTTTCTCTCATGTGTAAACACTCTCAAAGTTCAAAACTTAGTATAAAAATAAGACCAACCTGTTTTCAGGCCCAAACATTTGTCTGAGAAATAAAAATAGAACGTTTTCCTATAAATAATTATGATGGCTTTTAGAACTATCAAATTTAATTTTAATGATCAACCTACGAGGTTGGACACATAAGAAATTATTAATAGTGACTGACCAGTATTTCACAGTTCCTCTGATCGCGCCTCTTTATCGTGGCGCCGCTCTGCTGAAGGCCTCGGTGCAGGTGTCTTTTTCCGAGTGAAGAACAAAGTTATGGGTAGTTGTTGGCGCTCGTTTTTCTTCTGGGCGAGAAGATTCTTATAAACAGACACGCAGAACACAATGCGCGTACTCTCCCTTCACGGTGCTGCGACCGGCCTGCTTGATGAGGACGCAGAACACAATGCGCTGTAAAAAAACAAAAAACAACAAAAAAAAAAGCATGCAAAATTGGACTAAAAAAATCAGCGAAACTGCGAACCGCGTTATAGCGAGGGACCACTGTATTTACAACAATACATAACTTTTATCTTACCATAAAAGTCCATATCTTAACATAAAATTCTGTGTGGAAACTGGATGCTAGCCTACCTCAGAAGAGTTGAAGCCTTCGGTTGGATGCCGCGTTGAATCTTCTGAGAAGGACATCTCGCCACTCTCCGTTGAATTTCCTGGTTAGGTTATTCTCAAATGCCAGCCTTATTAAGTTCACCTTTCGTTCATGCAGCATGCTGCGTCTGTGATCACTAGGCTTTTTCCACTCGTGTGCAAAATCTTAACACCCTCCCCAAGTGAGTCGTGCTACATGATCTGCCTTTTGCAGATCAAAAGTCAAGCATGCTTTAATTCGTCTACCTTGCCATAATCGCTGGACTCAGGATCCTTTCCCTCTGCCGCACTGACAAGCGCAACCCTCAACCTATCAAATCACTTGAACACAGACATACGCCATATCCGTTTGTTTTAAAATTAATTACTTTAGTTAATTCATTTGGTTTATTTGTTAAATACGTGATATTATTGAACCCCTGGTAAAAATTATGGAATCACCGGCCTCAGAGGATGTTCATTCAGTTGTTTAATTTTGTAGAAAAAAAGCAGATCACAGACATGACACAAAACTAAAGTCATTTCAAATGGCAACTTTCTGGCTTTAAGAAACACTATAAGAAATCAGGAAAAAAAAATTGTGGCAGTCAGTAACGGTTACTTTTTTAGACCAAGCAGAGGGAAAAAAATATGGACTCACTCAATTCTGAGGAATAAATTATGGAATCACCCTGTAAATTTTCATCCCCAAAACTAACACCTGCATCAAATCAGATCTGCTCGTTAGTGTGCATCTAAAAAGGAGTGATCACACCTTGGAGAGCTGTTGCACCAAATGGACTGACATGAATCATGGCTCCAACACGAGAGATGTCAATTGAAACAAAGGAGAGGATTATCAAACTCTTAAAAGAGGGCAAATCATCACGCAATGTTGCAAAAGATGTTGGTTGTTCAGTCAGCTGTGTCTAAACTCTGGACCAAATACAAACAACATGGGAAGGTTGTTAAAGGCAAACATACTGGTAGACCAAGGAAGACATCAAAACGTCAAGACAGAGAACTTAAAGCAATATGTCTCAAAAATCGAAAAATGTACAACAAACCAAATGAGGAACGAATGGGAGGAAACTGGAGTCAACGTCTGTGACCGAACTGTAAGAAACCGCCTAAAGGAAATGGGATTTAACATACAGAAAAGCTAAACGAAAGCCATCATTAACACCTAAATAGAAAAAAACAAGGTTACAATGGGCTAAGGAAAAGCAATCATGAACTGTGGATGACTGGATGAAAGTCATATTCAGTGATGAATCTCAAATCTGCATTGGGCAAGGTGACGATGCTGGAACTTTTGTTTGGTGCCGTTCCAATGAGATTTATAAAGATGACTGCCTGAAGAGAACATGTAAATTTCCACAGTCATTGATGATATGGGGCTGCATGTCAGGTAAAGGCACTGGGGAGATGGCTGTCATTACATCATCAATAAATGCACAAGTTTACGTTGATATTTTGGACACTTTTCTTATCCCATCAACTGAAAGGATGTTTGGGGATGATGAAATCATTTTTCAAGATGATAATGCATCTTGCCATAGAGCAAAAACTGTGAAAACATTCCTTGCAAAAAGACACATAGGGTCAATGTCATGGCCTGCAAATAGTCCTGATCTTAATCCAATTGAAAATCTTTGGTGGAAGTTGAAGAAAATGGTCCATGACAAGGCTCCAACCTGCAAAGCTGATCTGGCAACAGCAATCAGAGAAAGTTGGAGCCAGATTGATGAAGAGTACTGTTTGTCACTCATTAAGTCCATGCCTCAGAGACTGCAAGCTGTTATAAAAGCCAGAGGTGGTGCAACAAAATACTAGTGATGTGTTGGAGCGTTCTTTTGTTTTTCATGATTCCATAATTTTTTCCTCAGAATTGAGTGAGTCCATATTTTTTTCCGTCTGCTTGGTCTAAAAAAGTAACCGTTACTGACTGCCACAATTTTTTTTCCTGATTACTTATAGTGTTTCTTAAAGCCAGAAAGTTGCCATTTGAAATGACTTTAGTTTTGTGTCATGTCTGTGATCTGCTTTTTTTCTACAAAATTAAACAACTGAATGAACATCCTCCGAGGCCGGTGATTCCATAATTTTTGCCAGGGGTTGTAATATTTTGCTATATTTTCCAGTATTTCTTTTTCTTTCTTTTTTATTTTTATTTTTTGATAACTCTCACATCCGAGGGGGCGAGGTTGATGTCGTGAGGGGGCGTCGCCCCCAAACGCCCCTCATGGTGCCGGGTCCGTATATATATATATATATATATATATATATATATATATATATATATATATATATATATATATATATATATATATATATATATATATATATATATATATATATATATATATATATATACGGACCCGGCATGTTTGAATGCCTTTGGTAACCACATTTCATGCTGGTTTGTGATGTTTTTTTCTTCACTGTGCTTGACGAGTGGCGACATCATTTTTGAGTCAAACCAGTGTCGCCAACTGAATGGTCCCCCCTAAAAATCGATCCGCCCTACATTCGCTGCGCATGCGTCATTTTAAAGCGTCAGCAGCATCATTTCTGAGCATCACCAGCGATTCACCAATTATCACCTTGTTTCTGCTTAAAACTGCACTCCAGTCATCATCTACTCTATCCCAACAACAGATATCTGAAGCTTTTGTACAGCAATCATTTCCACATAAATTCAGCATTATTTCATTATAAAAGACAGTGGAATTGATCAGAGCGCCACAGCAGCACGTCAGACTCAGATGAGCGTCAGTAGCGATTCACGGATTATCACCTTGTTTCTGCTTCAAACTGACTTTAGAATGATTTAAGAGGTTTTACTTTGTCATCTGATGGTTAATAATCACATTATTCCCTTTGATCACTTTGGGTGTAGAGACTCAGTCTCAGACGCATGCACAGCAAAGGCAGGGTGGACCAATTTTTAGAGGGGACTGTTCGGTCGGCGACACCGGAACTACTCCAAGTGCGCAGGGGATGGGGCCTTGAAAGACTATTATGCAAAATCAACACATTTTGCAAAGGCAAGAAGCATCACCTCAAGGACATGAAAGTGCAGGAGGTGAAGCCAGAGTAAATGTAAATTTTTAAGATTATTAAAATTATTTTCCATGTATATTTATTATTTCTTATTTGTTTAGTGCTTTTTAAAATGATTATTTCCTTCTCTTGACCTTATGAAAAGCAAAATAAACTTGGTTAATTAGTGTTAAAATAGTTTAATGAGCACCTGTGGCCTTTCTGTGTGGAGTTTGCGTGTTCTCCCTGTGTTTACATGGTTTCTCTCCGGGTGCTCCGGCTTCCTCCCACATCCAAAGACATGCAGGATAGGTGGATTGGAAACGTTAAATTGTCCATAGGAGTCCGTGCAGGTGTGAATGTGTTTGTCTATATGTGGTCCTACAACAGCCTGGTGTCTTGTCCAGGGTGTACCCTACCTCACGCCCTGTGACTGCAGCGATAGACTCCAGCCCCCAGTGACCCTTAATAGAAGTAAGCGGTTGAAGGTCTGTGTGTGTGTGTGTGTGTGTGTGTGTGTGTGTGTGTGTGTGTGTGTGTGTGTGTGTGTGTGTGTGTGTGTGTGTGTGTGTAGTTTAATGAGGATAATAATATAAGCATTATAACCTAGATACAGCGGAGGATTAATCCAGTGATGCTTTATTTTGTAGACACACTTCTGTACCAAATAAGACAAAGAGAGCAAAAATGTTTTTTCCTTGAAAGGACTGGTTTACTTTTTTATACAGCCTTAGTCCAGTTAAAGCCGTTGTTTAAGTGGTGTACTAATGTTTGATATGAGAGAAATTCCATTTTCTGTGAATGGTTGCAAAGAAAATACATGGATAGCTGAAATAAATGAACCCAAACCACATTATTCCAGAACTTAAAATTCCATAGTGCAGCTATTATCATGTTCTTGCATTTTATGATTACTGACCACATATATTGTTGGTGATACATTATTAAATTTGACACATTTAACTGACAAATAAATAAATAATCACAAGAAAATGGTGGTGACCTCTTCAGTGAACTGAAGAATCACCTCATGGTTGACAAATAGAGCTGTGGGACACCTGAAACACACCAGCACCACAAGGACATACAAGGAGACAACTAGGCCAAAGGTTCTCACCATTCCAGTGTTGTCTTTTCTTCACCCCTTTTCCTCCTATGTCTGCCAGCTCAGACCGGCTGACACCCTGCAACCTCTGACCCTGCTAATGAAAATGAGGCCACGGAGGAAAAGGCCACTTTCATTAGAACGGCTGACAAGTGTTAAGTGACTGGCTGAGCTCCAGATTAAGCGCACATAGATCCCTTGATCCTCGGCACATCACAGCCGGCCGCTGATTTCAGGATCAAGTTCACTTAGAGACCACCAGCCAGACAGCTCATAATAACAGGGCAGACAGCCTGCAGGTAAAGAGCAAGGGCTGCACTGCCATCACCGACACTGCCGGCCATGCACCTGTGGCTGTGCACTGACTGTCTATGTGCCACGGCAGATTCACAAGAGCTCAAGTGAAGTTATTTAATGTCCATCATGTCTGGATTGAACTTCAGTGTTGCAAAGGAATATGTCATGAATCACAAAACAAGCAATGTCTGAAATCAAACAGCAAAGTTACAAAATAAAGTTTGGAAATTCTGCATCTGAGTGATGGGTTGTTTTTTTTTTTTGTTTTTGTTTTACAGTTGTTTTGTGTGGCTTATTAGCCCAATGTGCAATATACAGTGCAACAAGCACTGTGCAACAAAATCTTAGCTAAAAAAGTGAAGATTCTGTAGAATAATAATATCAATAAAAATAATGTAAAAATAGCAAATAATTTAGAATAACGAGTGATAAGCATTAAACTTTAAACATACTAAATATCTTGTGTGGCAGACTTTACCTTTAAAAAGAATTAATTTGTGTGAACTAAGCTGGTTTTACAAGAACATCAGTTGATCGAGTTATTATTCATTGATTATTACCCTGTTCATTGTTTTTTCAGAATTGTGTAATTCTGGGTTTTCACGTATCCCATAATCCCTTGCATGCCAGAGAGTCGCTGCAGTCAAAACAACATAGAGAATCCACACGATGACAATTGTAAATGAATATTATACTACAAAAATGTCATTTTTATGCTTTTCATCACGTTAATAAGAGACTGCTGCATGATACCCTGAAAACTTGCTAAAACAATTATAACAAAAAATCCGTGTCTGCTACGTTTAATCTGCGTGGAATTTAATAAGCGCAAACCGAATTTCAGACATATATATTAGTCTGGAACAGAGGACAAACAGTGTTGTAAAGAACAATAATCAAGACATTAAAAAGCAAACTTCACTTTCCCCCAGAACGACATGATCAGGAAGTGATTGTAGCTCACAGCAGCTCCCATTGAAAATAACAGACTGGGATTCTCACATGTTTACATAAAACAAACGCAATAACAATGTCTATAAACCCAGAGAATACGAGGGCTGTCAATAAAGTAACGGTCCTTTTTATTTTTTTCAAAAACTATATGGATTTCATTCATATGTTTTTACGTCAGACATGCTTGAACCCTCGTGCGCATGCGTGAGTTTTTCCACGCCTGTCGGTGACGTCATTCGCCTGTGAGCACTCCTTGTGGGAGGAGTCATCCAGCCCCTCGTCGGAATTCCTTTGAGAAGTTGCTGAGAGACTGGCGCGTTGTTTGATCAAATTTTTTTCTAAACCTGTGAGACACATCGAAGTGGACACGGTTCGAAAAATTAAGCTGGTTTTCAGTGAAAATTTTAACGGCTGATGAGAGATTTTGAGGTGATTCTGTCGCTTTAAGGACTTTTTGCGAGACGTCGCGCAGCGCTCTCAGGCGGCGTCATCAGCCTGTTCAAGCTGAAAACCTCCACATTTCAGGCTCTATTGATCCAGGACGTCGTGAGAGAACAGAGAAGTTTCAGAAGAAGTCGGTTTCAGCATTTTATCCGGATATTCCACTGTTAAAGGAGATTTTTTTAATGAAAGACGTGCGGACGGATCCGCGCGTCGGGACGCAGCCGACGCGGTGCGGCGGCACAGGAAAAACACCTCCGTGTTGATAACCATTTGTAAAATCCAGGCGGCTTTTGATGGCTTTCAGTGGAGTGAGTATATGAGAAATTGTTTAACAGGCAGGACATGTTCCAACTTGTCCTTAAGGCTTTCAACAGAGGTGTTTTTCCTGTGGCGGAGCGTCGCGGCGGCTGCGTCCCGACGCGCGGACCCGTCCTTAAAGCGACAGAATCACCTCAAAATCTCTCATCAGCCGTTAAAATTTTCACTGAAAACCAGCTTAATTTTTCGAACCGTGTCCACTTCGATGTGTCTCACAGGTTTAGAAAAAATTTTGATCAAACAAAGCGCCAGTCTCTCAGCAACTTCTCAAAGGAATTCCGACGAGGGGCTGGATGACTCCTCCCACAAGGAGTGCTCACAGGCGAATGACGTCACCGACAGGCGTGGAAAAACTCACGCATGCGCACGAGGGTTCAAGCATGTCTGACGTAAAAACATATGAATGAAATCCATATAGTTTTTGAAAAAATTAAAAAGGACCGTTACTTTATTGACAGCCCTCGTATATTCACAAGAGTTTTAGGCACAATATAAAAAGAGTTTTATGTTGCGATGTTAATTGTGTTGTCCATGTGCAACGGTTAAAGTGAAACGTGATCAGAGCGTCTCAATGCAGTTCTCAATGTTACTGAGATCTGACCTCTCTGAGGTTTTGCAGCATTTGAAACCTGAAAAGCCTCAATGGGCTGTTAAACTGCAAAGTCATTAGTTTTGTCTGAAACGGTTTATTACTTTTCTAAACTTTAGAACCAAATTAAATGGCAGTTAATAATGTTCCCTGTAAGGTTCTGTGACATAACAATGTGTAACTTTCAGATGTCATAAAAATATAGCTTCATATATGCTGTGTCATTATAGCTAATGTAGCAGCTAACAAACTAGGCTATGCTGAGCATATTGTTTAGCCTAACTGAGCTAACTGGAGCTATTTCCTGCAGTATTTCTCTTTTTATGTTTGTCTGTCCATCAAACCTGGATGAATTTTATGTGTAAGACCAACATTTATAAGGTACACAGCACAGTACCTCCTGTGTATGGAAACTGTGAGACTACACATTTCACTGTCATTGCTGACACGTTCGGATGAAGACATGACGATAACTCAGCACCAAACAGCAAATATTTGAATTCATAATAAAGTAACAAAAATAACACGATTAACAGGTTGCCATTATTAAAAATAAATGAATAAATAAATGAATAAATAAACTTTATGGTTAGGAACATTAAAAAAATATGAAGCTTCTTTTTTCACTTTTGTTACTAGCGATATAGCAATTATTTCTGGTTCTCATTTTCTTGTAACTGGTTCATGTCAGGACTGGACGAGGGCAGGACACAAATGCAGGCTCGACAAAAGGAAATATACTTAAAGGGTGGTTTATTCAGGCTAGGGATCGTTAACAGCGAGGCAGTCCACGGAGCAAAAGTACTTGACAAGGATTAAGCAAAAGACGTGGTCCAAAGAACAAGCAAGGTCTAAACACGAGCAAACAGGTATGTCAGAGCAGAGGCAAAAAACAGGATCCAGAACACAAAACAGAGTCCAAAAACAAGGCTAGGCAAAACAAGAACGACACAAGAGGCTGGTAAGTGAATGAATCAACGAACGAGCGGGGAAGAAGTGAACAGACGCAGGTTAAATAGGGACAGGTGTTAATCAGGAAATGAGGTGCACGTGGAGGAGGAAAGGCCTGGAAAGGGGGGCGTGGTCAAGTGACAGCTAAGAGGCCAATGATGCAGAAGGGCGGTGAACAAATGGGCAAGAGAATGACAGATGAAGGGGCGTGGCTGACTGAGAGGACAAAGTGCAGGTGCGGAACAGAGTGCAGTGATCCGGAAAAGACTGTGGAAACAATGAGAGACTGACAAGCAGGAGCAAGAGAAAGGTGATTAGATACAAACATGACAATAAGAGATAGTACAAAGAAAACCACCCTAACTTGAGCACAACTGAAAAGCATACAGGAACGTGATAAGTGAATCATGGGAATTCATACAATAAACCTACTAAGAACAGACAGAAGAACTACAAGAAAACAAAACTGAAAACCAAAACCAGAAATACCCAAATACTTAACACAAGAGAGAACAGTAACATAAGCAAACAAACACTAAATGCTGAAACATAAAAACAGACTGTGGATAAACTAGAATGGAACTAAAACATAGCTGTAAAGTAACAAAGAAAAGTGACAAAGCAATATGAGAACATTGAATAAACGTGAAGAAAGAGGCAATAACAAAACAAGACTAAAACATAACTGAGGTGAAAAGTAACAAAGGAAGAAAGTGACTAAGCAAAAATCAGAACATGGAAAAAAAAACCCACATGAAGAAAAAGGTAATTAACAAAACGAGGCTGATGCCAAAGGAACAGAACTAAATGAAGAAGGGACATATGGGCTGAAGCCTGGAAACGGCCGGGACATGACAGTTCAAAGCCTTAACACAAACATATTTCATTATATCCTCATATACACAAAGGAGGCATTCACAAATATTACTTATACACAATTACTTTAGATTTACATTTGAACGGCTTCATTTTCAGCAATGTAGAAAAAGGGAACTGTGTTGGTCTCCATGCTCCGCTGAAAACATTGTCTGCGGACATGGACCTCTCTGCCGCATGACCCCCTTCATGATTAAAACACTGCCCGCCTGTTTCTAATGGTTCTCCAGGGTAACACAGCCGAGGAGGTGCACATGTTTGCACAGATGTTATTTCAAAGTAGGCTGCTCCAGAGGCCGGCAGTCATACCACTGACCCCACACACCGAAGTGCTTCCCATAAATACTGTTTCCTTAGTGTAATACAGCCATGCTGGAGGTGTAACATTGACCTCAGAAGAAGATGACTTTCATTACCAAGTCCACCTTTTTTTTTATACTTTAATATTATAAAGCTTCAACCATCTGCATTACTCCAATTGTAGTTTCACTTCTTGTGCTACATTTACAGTATTTAAGGTTTTGCTGTTGCATAAACACTGGATGATTAAGCATCTTATAATGCCTGGGAGACCTCAAAGAGCCTTGCCTTCCCAAGTACTGCATTCATTGACCTACTTTGTATCCCTATGTGGCAAAGTGGACAATTTACTCCTCAATCGTCAAGGCAATTAGAAATCATGAATGAACATGGTATGTCGGACTTCTGACACCACCCTG
Organism: Thalassophryne amazonica; assembly: GCF_902500255.1. Lineage (NCBI taxonomy): Eukaryota > Metazoa > Chordata > Actinopteri > Batrachoidiformes > Batrachoididae > Thalassophryne > Thalassophryne amazonica. Next base: position 23,655,095 of record NC_047118.1, on the reverse strand, counting down.
GGAATTTCACCCAGGGAATTCGACAATTGAATAACTTCAACCTAAGACACACAGGTTCGTTGTAATTGAGACAGAGACGTGGTTCCCAAATACAAACAAATAATTTATTAACAATTGAAGTTCTAGTTAAAAAGACAATTTTGTAAATAACTCATTTAAAACACCACCAATTATGACCACATGAGGGCGCCCTTGCATCACGCAGCCCGGCAGCACACGCAGCTGGCAGAGTTTTCCAAACGTCCACAAGCGTAAAGCCGCCGCAGCAAACAGGGCACATCCACTGGTCTCACGGGATGAAATCTTTCAGCAGAGCACCAGAGCAAAGCAGCAGGGCCTCCTTCCACAGCTTGGTCCAAAATCCTACATTTTAAACAAATAAATATAAAACAAATATCTGAAAGAGGAGCTTACTTTGTGCTGTACATACCGAACCGTCCGTCACAGCAATCAGCTGTAACTCGACACCACCCCAGAGCATCAAGAGCACCACAAACTCAGCAGCGCACCACCAACGACAGCCCACACAGAGGTCTCTGTACAACAAAACCACCTCCTTAAACACTCACCACTACACCTCAACGAGCCTGCAGCTGTGGCCGGCGCCTACCTGTCTTCACGGGAACATGGAAGTGAACACGTCCAAACACCTGCAGTCAGTCTCCAGAAAGAGAAAGCAGAGCACACACACTCCCTCTTTTATGCAGACACTCCTCTGCCACAACCAGCTGCACTCAATCCACCAGCTGAACATCATTAAGGTCATCCATCCTGCTACAATCCACCCCCACAAATTATATCGTCGCCCCAACGATGGAATAGACCCCATTCCTTAACCTTAATCATACCACCTATATTACATAGGGCCAGAAGGACCCACTTGCACTGCAGACCGTGGAAGATGATGAATATTAGAATGATGACCCGCAGTAACCCTAGTCGTCCGCCGAAGTACAACCTCTTCACTAGGGGGGGAGGGAAGACATACTAGACTCCACTGGCAGAGGTGGCACAGCAACCACTGGATCTACTGGTGGACTCAACTGCGGGGAAGCAGGTAAACTCACAACCTCCGCGCTCTCCACCTGAGGGGCAACCTGGGTCACCTCTCCCACCCCCTCCACCTGAGGAGCAGGCGGAGTCACCACTTCCCGCACAACTGAAGTAGACGCAGGGTCCTTGGATCCTGACACCACCACCCGCCATTACGCCACCACCTGTCCTGTAATTGCTCCACCACAGGTGAAGAAAACTCCACAGGGGGCAGAGAATGGGCTACAACCTCATCAGGGGACCCAAGCCCTACCACTACCTTCAACAATGAGCGATGAACCTGCTTGGCTCTGGTTAAATCATCCTTAGGGGCAATTGTATAAACAGTCCCTTCTCCCTGTGGTGCCCTCAGGACACAATACATCACAGAGGACCACTGGTCCTGGATCTTATGACGGCCCCGTACCCCAAAATCTCGCAAACCCGACCAACTGTCCCTCCTTCAGGGGAACATCACGGACACACTGATCATATTCCTTCTTACGCCGCTCTGCAGCGGCCTTCAGCCGATCCCGGGCTCCATCAAAACCACTGGTTGGTTCACCTTTGCTACCTGACACCTCTCACATGCCTGGCACCAATCTGTCACTTCCGCAGACATCCCTGGCCAATAACACCGCTGATGTAAAAGCTCTAGGGTCCTCTCAACCCCTTGATGAGCATGCCCTTGATGAACCTCAGTCAACACATCGGCTTTTAAAGCTGCAGGCAACACCAACTGCAACACAGCCCCAGCTCCATTGGACTTAAACACCTGACTGTACAAGACACCATCCCTCTCCACCAACCGGTCCCACTGCCGAAGCAACACCCGGGCTGACTGCGACACCTGATTGCGCTCTTCCTTATCAGGACCCCTTTTATGGTCCCAAAACACCCAAACCTCTCGAATCACTGGATCAACCCGCTGCAATGCAGCCAGGTCAGATGGAAGACGGTGGGGCAAGGCTACAACCACAGCCTGCCTTACATCTACCCTACTCCCCTGACAAACCTGTTGCAGTGGCTCCGGAAGCTGGGCACCACTAACCATTACCTGGAAGTCCTGCATCCCAGGAGAATGCAACCGAGAAAGGGCATCCGCGTTCTTATTACTACAACCCGAACGATACTTAATCTCAAATCAAATGAGGCCAACTGCGCTGCCCAACGTTGCTCAGTAGCACCAAGTTTTGCAGATGAAAAATGACTCAACGGATTGTTGTCCGTGTACACAATGCACTTATGCCCAGCAAGTACTCCCTAAACTTCTCGGTCATTGCCCACTTGAGTGCCAAAAATTCCACTTCATAGAGCTGTAGTTCACCATATTACGCTCAGTAGGGCGTAACCCATGGCTTGCGTAAGCAATCGGCCTAACTTACCATCCTGTTCCTGAGACAACACTGCTCCCAGCCCCCATAGCTAGCATCCACCTCCAAAATAAATGGAAGACTAAAATCGGCATATGCCAGCACAGGTGCAGAGGTAAGCTTAGCTTTTAAAGTCTCAAAGCTACGGCCACATTCCTCTGTCCAATAACCCGAAACTGGCTGATCTACCCGACTGGGCTTCACCCCAGCCAACTCTGCTACCAACTTGTGTAGGGGTGCTGCCAACCTTGCAAAACCACCTACAAACCGGCGGTAGTAGCTGGCAAAGCCCAGAAAAGAGCGCAGTTCCGAGAGTGTGACCGGAGGTGGCCAATGAGCAACCACCTCCACCTTGCTAGGGTCAGTAGCCACCCCCTTATCAGAGATGACATGCCCCAGGTAACGCACTTCCTGCTGAAAAAATGCACACTTTTTGAGTTTCACCTTTAACCCCTCATGCTGCAAACGCTCCAGCACCACCCTCAACCTATCCAGATGTTGGTCAACAGTAGAGGAAAAAACCACAATGTCATCCAAATACAACAATAACGAGAGACACTGCTGATCACCTAAAATCCTCTGCATCAATCTCTGAAAAGTACCAGGAGCGTTGCAAAGCCCAAAGGGCATCCGGTTCCACTCAAACAAACCAAAAGGCGTGCAAAAGGCCGTCTTATGACGATCAGCCTCCGCCACAGGAACCTGATTATACCCACTCGCCAGATCCATGGTAGAAAAACCAACGAGCCCCAGTGAGGGCATCCAAGGACTCATCAATCCAAAGCAAAGGGAAGGCGTCCTTCCTAGTTTTTCCATTCAAGAGCCTGTAATCAACACACATGCGCAAACTGCCATCCTTTTTCTTAACCAGCACAATAGGAGAGGCATAAGGACTGCTACTCTCCCTAATAACTTGTGTTCCAAGCAGCTGATTGAGGTGATCTTTGACAACCTCATACTCAGAAGGCGGAATTCTGCGATACTGCTGTCACACTGGAATATCATCCAGAAGCGGAATCTCATGTGATATTAGGTCAAGTCAACCCAGATCCCCATCTTGGGCTGAAAAGACAGAACTAAAACTGACCCAACAATGCTCTCACCTTACCTTGTACTTCCAGAGGCAAGTGACCCAATTCCAGGGCTGCAATCTGATCCTGCACTGATGGAGAAATGGACTGCGATGCCACTACTGCCTCCACCGGGGGCACCTCGGCAACCCCGCAGGCAGACTCACAACCCGAACTTCCTCTAAAGTGCCAATCATAGCCCGGGGACGTAACGACACATCCACCGATCCCACATTCATCACCGCAATGTATGCTATACCCTGCTCTACCTGCACCAATGCAGGAGATGCCAACAGTCCAGCAGGCAAGCCAGACTCCACAGGCTCAAACAGAGCCGCCCCACCAGAATACCGCTCCGAGCATGTCGCCCTAACAAACTTCATTACACCGCCCGGAATCTGACAAGCCTCTCCCCTCTCCCTTCATCCCCAGGACCCCAGAAGCCCACAGAAACACACCAGGCACATCTTTAACCACCACAATGCCACATCCTGGCATCAGTTTACCACAAAGCTCCACATCCAACTCCAAATAGCCCAGGTAAGGGATGGCTAAGCCATTAGCTGCTTTAAGCTGTAGCCAATTACATTGATTTCAGCCACCCCAAACCCCCTGGCTCAAACTGCTGATGAAAAAGAGACTCTGGAATAGTTGACACCATAGATCCTGTATCTATCAAACAAGGGATCCCAACTCCCCCCATGCTCACCATTAAATGAGGACATGGCGACACAAGCTTGGTCACTACCTTGTCATACGTCCTACGCAAACCTGAGCCAGTAACTTTCCCCCACCGAGCTGCGGAGCCACAGCTCGGTGGGCACTAGTTTCCCGACCCCTGAGCGGCAGAAGATGGTTTATTCAATGAAGAGGCCGACAAAAAGGATCAACTGCGGGCCACCACCCGAACTCCATCACACTCCCTGGCAAAGTGACCTGGTTTCTGGCAGTGCCTACAAATTATAGACCCCCGGGGAAATGATTGACAAAACTGCCCAGAATGCTGCAAATGGGAAATACTCTGAGTCAGCCGATTCAACTGCTCCTGTTGCCGCTGGAGCATCTCCCTTACTTCCTGTAGTTCCGAGGCCTGAAAAGAACCAGCCTCCACCTGGCCACTGCCCTGAACCCCGCACTGAGTGCCCGCAACAGACTGGATGGAAAAATCACTACCCTTCGTACTTCCAGGTGAACCCTCTCGTTCCCATCTAATTGCCTCACCCCTAACCTCCAACAAGGTAGCGGTAGGCTGCCGGCGTACAAACTGCTTCAACTCGCGCTGAAGTGACCCATCAAACACACACTCAACAAACTGATCACGTAACAAAACCTCTGCATTGGGACACCATTAGGGCGCGCTGCTTAACAGATGTCATCAGACTCATTAATGCCAATGAAAACCCTAACAGAGTCTCTCCCTCACGCTGCCTGCGGGAGAAAAAGGCTCTTGAAGTGCCACATAAGATTCTGTATCCCCATACAGCTCCTGCAACACCCCAATGATCTTTAATGGGTCTGAACGCTCTTCACTGGAACGATGCTTCATTTCCTCACGTGCTTCCCCCTCCAGATGATCAAAATAAAAAAATGCCTGGTCAGCTTTAGAGACATGACAGGATCTCACACAAGCCTGCATCTCCTCCAACCATTCAGCCAACCCCATACCTGTCTTACCATTAAACATGGGACATTTTCTATCTCGGGGTAAAAAAATAAACTTCTCCATTACTGGAGCATTACCACTAGAGGACAATTTAGATGAGGGCTCTATACTCGGGCCAGGCGCTGCCTCAGCCTGTTCCTGCTTCAACCTCTCATTCTCCATCCTAAGCTGAGTGACTAACTCTTTCAGTTCCTGCGTTTCCTCTGCCATCATACCCCTTGAGACTTTCCCACAATGAGGATGCGACCAAAATAGGGGAAATTACTTGCACCGAGGCCACCTGCTGCTTTGCTCTGGAAAACAAGAAAAAAAAAAAAACAGATTAAACACACACACACACACACAAAAAAATTTACTTCACCAAAAAAAAAAAAAAAACAGAACACACCTCTCTAGTCTCAATTTACATCCCACTTCTGACACCAAATGTGGCAAAGCGGACAATTTACTCCTCAATCATCAAGGCAATTAGAAATCATGAATGAACATGTATGTCGGACTTCTGACACCACCCTGGGAATTTCACCCAGGGAATTCGACAATTGAATAACTTCAACCTAAGACACACAGGTTCGTTGTAATTGAGACAGAGACGTGGTTCCCAAATACAAACAAATAATTTATTAACAATTGAAGTTCTAGTTAAAAAGACAATTTTGTAAAAAACTCATTTAAAACACCACCAATTATGACCACATGAGGGGCGCCCTTGCATCACGCAGCCCGGCAGCACACGCAGCTGGCAGAGTTTTCCAAATGTCCACACTGAGCGTAAAGCCACCGCAGCAAACAGGGCACATCCACTGGTCTCACGGGATGAAATCTTTCAGCAGAGCACCAGAGCAAAGCAGCAGGGCCTCCTTCACAGCTTGGTCCAAATCCTACATTTTAAACAATAAATATAAAACAAATATCTGAAAGAGGAGCTTACTTGTGCTGTACATACCGAACCGTCCATCACAGCAATCAGCTGTAACTCGACACCACCCCAGAGCGTCAAGAGCACCACAAACTCAGCAGCGCACCACCAACGACAGCCCACACAGAGGTCTCTGTACAACAAAACCACCTCCTTAAACACTCACCACTGTTGTGTGGGCCGCCAGAAGAGGAGGTACTGCTGGCCCACCACCAGAGGGCGCCCTGCCTGAAGTGCGGGCTTCAGGCACGAGAGGGCGCTGCCGCCACGGACACAGCCGGGGGTGACAGCTGTCACTCATTATCTCATGCCAGCTGTCATCCATCTTCACTACATCATTCCACTCCATAAAAACCGGACGTCATCTCCACCTCATTGCCGAGATATCATCTACCAGTGAAGGTAATATTCTCTGCCGTAATCTGAACTGTGTCTTAGTCTGAACTCTTTTTGCAGCCGCTTTCCTGTGGTGTGCCTTATCTGTGAGATTGGCGTTTAGTGTATTCAGCGACGGCTTCGCTTCACACCCAACCAGATAAGTGGTTAGACAGGAGCTGCACGAGTGTGTGTTAGAGGTGGAGGTGGAATCTCCACCATTGTTGTTTCTGGGTGTGCACGCACCCATGCCTTACTGTTTTTGCTCCTCGCCAGCAGTACCATATCCGACATTCGGAGACGGTGGCCACCTGGGGACTCGGGACTTGGTGGCTCCAGTATTCTCCAGTTCGGTGGCGGAGGAAATCGTGTGGTTCCGGTTCTTCTCAGGACAGACGTCTTCTATCCTCGAGCCTGCCCACACGTCACCTTTGTGGATTGACTGTTTCATAAATTCTGTATTCCTCTGTGTTTTGGTTGTGCCCTTTCACAACAGTAAAGTGTTCATATTCAACTCTTTCATTGTCCGTTCATTTACGCCCCCTGTTGTGGGTCCATGTCACTACACTTTCCCAACAGGATATCTCGGCCAGCGTCATGGATCCCGAGGGGCGTCAACCATCTGTTGGACAACCAATGGAAGAGCAGGGTGCACAGGCGTCTGCAGGAGGCGTGATTGGTGAGTTCAGCAAATCTCACAGCCTTTATCCGCTCGGTTGGACTAGATGACCGAGCAAAACGTCATCCTTAATCGCAGGATGGAGGCTCTCACCGCACAGGTGAAGCGCGCGCTCAGGGCGCTGCTGCAGCTCCTCCTCCTGCCGACCCGGTGCAGTATAGAGATGTTCCACTGGTCGTTCAACGACCCCCCCCACCATCCCCTGAAGCATACATAAGTCCCCCAGAGTCCGTACGGAGGATGTGTGGAGACGTGCGCGGACTTTCTTATGCAGTGTTCGCTCGTCTTTGCACAACGTCCCGTAATGTACGCGTCTGACACCAGTAAGGTGGCTTATGTAATTAACTTGCTTCGTGGTGAGGCACGCGCTTGGGCTACGGCGCTTTGGGAGCAAAATTCACGGCTGCTTACCACTTATACTGGGTTTGTGAGGGAGTTCAAAACGGTTTTTGATCACCCTAACAGAGGAGAGACCGCTTCAACCGTGGTGCTGTCAATGAGACAGGGGCGCCGGAGCGCAGCCGAATATGCAGTCGACTTCCGCATCGCGGCTGCGGGGTCCGGCTGGAATAATGTTGCGCTCCGCGCCGCCTTCATAAACGGACTGTCGTCGGTCCTGAAGGAGCACCTGGTAGCCAAGGAAGAACTGCGGGATTTTGATGGGCTTATTGATCTCGTTATACGGTTAGACAATCGGTTGGAGGAACGCCGTCGGGAGCAAGACGAAGGACGTGGCCGGGCATGCGCCGTCCCTCTCCCTTCCGGGTCCGAAAAGGTTCCGCCCTCCCCAGCTCCACAGCCTCAGCGCTCCGTGTGGCTACAGCTCCCCTGCTGACGAAGCTATGGACACGAGCAGGGCTACATTTAGACCACCTAACAGACAGAGGAGGCTGGCCCGCGGGAGTGCTTTGTCTGCGGCTCGGTGAGCATCAGTTAAGAGACTGCCCCAATCGGTTAAACACCAACGCCCGCCCTAGAAACTGGGCTTAGGGTGGGTCAAGACATTCACGTGGGACATACACATATTTCCACACGACTCCCAGTTACAATCCTGAGCGGGGATTTAACACTTCAAGCCCCAGCACTGGTGGACACGGGGTCAGAAGGGAATCTGCTGGACAGCAGATGGGCCAGGGAGGTAGGGCTCCTCTGGTGGCGCTTCCTTCGCCATTGCAGGTGCGGGCACTAGATGGCACCCTTCTCCCTTTAATCACGCACAAGACACAACCTGTAACTCTGGTGGTGTCTGGAAATCATCGGGAGGAGATCGAGGTTTTTTGTGACTCCTTCTACCTCCCGTGTGATTTGGGCTTCCCGTGGATGTGAAACACAATCCCCGGATTGATTGGCCGTCTGGGGTGGTGGTTCAGTGGAGCGAAACCTGCCATTGGGTGTGTTTAGGATCCTCGGTTCCTCCCGGTTTACATGCTAAGGAGGAGGTCCAAGTCCCTCCCAATATGACGGCGGTGCCGGTTGAGTACCACGATCTTGCTGACGTCTTCAGCAAGGATCTGGCACTCACCCTTCCCCCGCACTGTCCGTACGATTGTGCCATTGATTTGATTCCAGGCGTTGAGTTCCCGTCCAGCGGCTGTACAACCTCTCACGACCTGAGCGCGAATCAATGGAGACCTACATCCGGGACTCATTAGCTGCCGGGCTGATCTGGAATTCCACCTCCCCGATGGGTGCAGGTTTCTTTTTTGTGGTCAAAAAGGACGGCGGACTCCGTCCATGCATTGATTACAGGGGGCTGAATGAGATTACGGTTCGCAATCGATACCCGTTGCCCCTGTTAGATTCAGTGTTCACGCCCCTGCATGGAGCCAAAATCTTCACCAAGTTGGATCTTAGGAATGCGTACCACCTGGTTCGGGTCGGGAAGGGAGACGAGTGGAAGACGGCATTTAACACCCTGTTAGGTCACTTTGAGTACCTGGTCATGCCGTTCGGCCTCACTAACGCCCCCCGCGACGTTCCAAGCTTTGTTAATGACGTCTTGCGGGACTTCCTGCACTGATTCATCTTCGTATATCTGGACGATATACTCATCTTTTCTCCGGACCCTGAGACTCATGTTCAACATGTACGTCAGGTCCTGCAGTGGTTGTGGAGAACTGGCTGTTTGTGAAGGGCGAGAAGTGTGAGTTTCACCGCACCTCTTTGTCCTTCCTGGGGTTTATCATCTCCTCCAACCTCCGTCGCCCCTGATCCGGCCAAGGTTGCGGCGGTGAGAGATTGGCCCCAACCAACAAGCCATAGGAAGCTGCCACAGTTCCTCGGCTTTGCAAATTTCTACAGGAGGTTCATTAAGGGCTACAGTCAGGTAGTTAGCCACCTGACAGCCCTGACCTCTCCAAAGTCCCCTTCACCTGGTCGGATCGGTGCGAAGCCGCGTTCAAGGAGTTGAAACGACGGTTCTCGACTGCACCAGTTCTGGTGCAAGGCCCGACCCTGGCCGCCAGTTTGTGGTTGAAGTGGACGCCTCTGACCAGGGATAGGAGCCGTGCTATCCCAGAGCGGAGAGACCGATAAGGTCTTCACCTGTGTGCCTATTTTTCTCGCAGGTTGACCCAGCTGAACGGAACTATGACGTCGGCAACCGAGGCCTCCTTGCGGTGTGAAAGAGGCTCTTGAGGAGTGGAGACACCTGTTGGAGGGAGCGTCTGTGCCGTTCACGGTTTTCACTGACCATCGGAACCTGGAGTATATCAGGACCGCCAAGCGGCTGAACCCCAGGCAAGCCCGCTGGTCACTGTTCTTCAGGCGTTTTGTCTTCCGAATCACCTATCGCCCCGGGACCAAGAACCAAAGATCAGATGCCTTGTCCCGGGTACACGAAGACAAAGTCAAAACAGAGCTGTTGGATCCACCGGAGCCCATCGTTCCGGAGTCCACTATCGTGGCTACCCTCACCTGGGACGTGGAGAAGACCGCCCGTAGGCCCTGGCACAGAGCCCGGACCCCGGAATTGGGCCAAAGAATCGTCTGTATGTCCCACCAGAAGCCAGAGCTGCAGTCTTGGATTTCTGTCACGGTTCCAAGCTCTCCTGTCATCCAGGGGTGCAAAGGACCGTGGCAGTTGTCCGGCAGAGCTTCTGGTGGGCGTCCATGGAAGCCGACATCCGGGAGTATATCCAGGCCTGCACCACCTGTGCCAGGGGCAAGGCAGACCACAAGAGGACCCAGGACTTCTCCAACCGCTTCCGGTACCTCATCGCCCCTGGTCCCATATCGGCCTGGATTTCGTCACGGGCCTCCCGCCGTCCCAGGGCATGATGACCATCCTCACGATAGTGGACCGGTTTCCAAGGCGGCCCTTCGTGGCCCTCCCGAAGCTCCCAGCGGCCCAGGAGACTGCAGACCTCCTGGTCCGCCACGTCGTCCGTCTGCATGGGATACCAACTGACATGGTCTCAGATCGTGGTCCCCAGTTTTCCTCTCAGGTCTGGAGGAGTTTCTGCAGAGAACTGGGGGCCACCGTGAGCCTCTCGTCCGGGTACCACCCACAGACGAATGGAAAAGCAGAACGGGCCAACCAAGAGTTGGAACAGACCCTCCGCTGTGTGACATCCGCACACCCGACGGCCTGGATGACCATCTGGCCTGGATCGAGTATGGTCATAACAGCCAGGTGTCTTCTGCCACCGGCCTCTCCCCATTTAAGGTGTGTCTGGGGTACCAGCCCCATTGTTTCCCGTGGTGGAGGGAGAGGTCGGTGTGCCCTCGGTCCAGGCCTACCTGCGGAGGTGCCGTCGGGTGTGGCACACCGCCCGTTCTGCCTTGTTGAAGGCCCGGACGAGGGCTAAGACCCATGCAGACCGCCGGCGGTCCCCGGCCCCTGCATACCAGCCTGGGCAGGAGGTGTGGTTATCAACCAAGGACATTCCCTGCAGGTGGACTCCCCCAAACTGATGGATAGGTTCATTGGACCGTTCAAGATAGTCAAATCCTCAGTCCTGCTGCAGTGAAGCTCCAGCTCCCGGCTTCACTGCGGATCCACCCTGTTTTCATGTCTCCCAGATTAAACTGCACTTCACCTCACCCCTCTGTGCTCCCGGTCCGGCGCCCCTCCTGCCCAGATCATCGACGGGGAGCCGGCTTGGACAGTGCGCCGGCTCCTGGACGTCCGTCGAATGGGCCGGGGTTCCAGTATTTGGTGGACTGGGAGGGGTATGGACCCGAGGAACGTTCCTGGGTAAAGAGGAGCTTCATCCTGGACCCGGCCCTCCTGGCCGATTTCTACCGCCGTCACCTGGACAAGCCTGGTCGGGCGCCAGGAGGTGCCCGTTGAGGGGGGGGTCCTGTTGTGTGGGCCGCCAGAAGAGGAGGTACTGCTGGCCCACCACCAGGGGCGCCCTGCCTGAAGTGCGGGCTTCAGGCACGAGAGGGCGCTGCCACCACAGACACAGCCGGGGGTGAACACTCAGTCCACCAGCTGAACATCATTAAGGTCATCCATCCTGCTACACCTAGATGAAAAGAACTCAGCAGGTTATTGTTCTTCCTCTTATTGTGTTCTGTTTCTCTGCTTGCTCAGTGTAAACAGTTTAAGTTTAATTTAAATCCAGATTTATAACACATCTGTTCTCTTTAATATACACTCAACAAAAATATAAACGCAACACTTTTGGTTTTGCTCCCATTTTGTATGAGATGAACTCAAAGATCTAAAACTTTTCCCACATACACAATATCACCATTTCCCTCAAATATCGTTCACAAACCAGTTTAAATCTGTGACAGTGAGCACTTCTCCTTTGCTGAGATAATCCATCCCACCTCACAGGTGTGCCATATCAAGATGCTGATTAGACACCATGATTAGTGCACAGTGTGTCTTAGACTGCCCACAATAAAAGGCCACTCTGAAAGGTGCAGTTTTATCACACAGCACAATGCCACAGATGTCGCAAGATTTGAGGGAGCATGCAATTGGCATGCTGACAGCAGGAATGTCAACCAAGCTGTTGCTCGTGTATTGAATGTTCATTTCTCTACCATAAGCCGTCTCCAAAGGTGTTTCAGAGAATTTGGCAGTACATCCAACCAGCCTCACAACCGTAGACCACGTGTAACCACACCAGCCCAGGACCTCCACATCCAGCATGTTCACCTCCAAGATCGTCTGAGACCAGCCACTCGGACAGCTGCTGAAACAATCGGTTTGCATAACCAAAGAATTTCTGCACAAACTGTCAGAAACCGTCTCAGGAAAGCTCATCTGCATGCTCGTCATCCTCATCGGGGTCTCGACCTGACTCCAGTTCGTCATCGTAACCGACTTGAGTGGGCAAATGCTCACATTCGCTGGCGTTTGGCACGTTGGAGAGGTGTTCTCTTCACGGATGAATCCTGGTTCACACTGTTCAGGGCATGGCAGACAGCGTGTGTGGCGTCGTGTGGGTGAGCGGTTTTCTGATGTCAATGTTGTGGATCGAGTGGCCCATGGGGCGGTGGGGTTATGGTATGGGCAGGCATCTGTTATGGACGAAGAACACAGGTGCATTTTATTGATGGCATTTTGAATGCACAGAGATACCATGACGAGATCCTGAGGCCCATTGTTGTGCCAATCCAAGAACATCACCTCATGTTGCAGCAGGATAATGCACGGCCCCATGTTGCAAGGATCTGTACACAATTCTTGGAAGCTGAAAATGTCCCAGTTCTTGCATGGCCGGCATACTCACCGGACATGTCACCATTGAGCATGTTTGGGATGCTCTGGACCGGCGTATACGACAGCGGTACCAGTTCCTGCCAATATCCACAACTTCGCACAGCCATTGAAGAGGAGTGGACCAACATTCCACAGGCCACAACTGACAACCTGATCATGCATGAGGCAAATGGTGGTCACACCAGATACTGACTGGTATCCCCCCCCCCCCCCCCAATAAAACAAAACTGCACCTTTCAGAGTGGCCTTTTATTGTGGACAGTCTAAGACACACACTGTGCACTAATCATGGTGTCTAATCAGCATCTTGATATGGCACACCTGTGAGGTGGGATGGATTATCTCAGCAAAGGAGAAGTGCTCACTATCACAGATTTAGACTGGTTTGTGAACAATATTTGAGGGAAATGGTGATATTGTGTATGTGGAAAAAGTTTTAGATCTTTTTGAGTTCATCTCATACAAAATGGGAGCAAACCAAAAGTGTTGCATTTATATTTTTGTTGCGTGTAGAATTCTATGTTTTTTCCATTATTGGCCATACTTACACATCAAAATCCTATTTAAATAGAATGGAATTATATTCCATTTTGTTTCACGCCACAAGAAGAAAAACGAGTCTTTGGTTGGTTTTTGCATGTTGTTTGTTTAGATGTTTCAAGGAGTTTTTGATGTAGTGCAATACAGTATCACATTGTTAGTTTTATTGCTAATATGAAATAAATACATTAACATTAAGATAACATGCAGTGAGATTAAAGTAAGTTTAGGTCTACTGAATGATCAGTAACTCAAATGCAAATAATAAAAACGACATAAAACGCTTTACATTTTATGTAATTTGTTGAATAATCCGCTAGGGGGCAGCATAATGCTTTCACAAAGTTCAAGATTTGAAGGAGCTGACTGAAAGCCATCATAATTCTGGGGCTTTGTTCTTTAATCAGTTCATGAGATAATATTCATTATTATAATACAAAAATACTTTTTCCTGCAGACGTATGTTGTGAATTGATATTTAATATTAATATTTTAATTAATTCGATTAATATTTAAATAAAGTGGAAATTGAACTGAACTCAGCATAGATAAACCTCAAATATAGTTCCCAATTTTAAAATAATTTGTCTTATCGCTCTGTTTTTAAAAACCATTATTTGTCTTTTGTTAATTCCTTTACTGGGTTTTTCAAAACAAAGAGCTGTGCACACAGTCAGCATGAAACATGCCACAACTTCCTGCTTCATGCACACACATAAAGATATCTCTCTCTCGCATGCACATAGAATGTCCCTTGCCCTATGTGTGCCTCTACAAGCAGTCAGCCAGATGGTAGATAATGCCCAATGTACGGGGCGTGTGCACATACTTGATTTGTGTGCAACCACACATAAGGCATGCACACAGTGTTAATAGGAGCTCTCCGGGGCACAGCTGGTCTCTGTGATGAGTTAGACTAAACGCCCGCCAGATGGAAAGGAGTGTGGGACATTATTAGAAATTTGCAAGAAAGAAATAACATATAATGTAGAGTGCACTACACTGACATGTATGGGCACATGAAAACTGGATTCATATTGGTGGCAAAAGAGATATATACATATTATGAGTTTTATACACAGTGAATATTTGATGTTAAGATGAAATGAATAACACTCATCTGCTTTTAGCATTACATAACATGTTTCTAAAAGCACAAGATCCTCTTTTCATGAGGGACAATGCCAGCCATAAATCATCTTTGGACTCTCACATATATTTCACCCTCAAACATGCATGTTTGTCTCACACTGACATATACATATAATTTGGAATACATGTATGTGAGATAAATTCAATCAATCAATCAATTTTTTTTTATATAGCGCCAAATCACAACAAACAGTTGCCCCAAGGCGCTTTATATCGTAAGGCAAGGCCATACAATAATTATGTAAAACCCCAACGGTCAAACGACCCCCTGTGAGCAAGCACTTGGCTACAGTGGAAGGAAAACTCCCTTTTAACAGGAAGAAACCTCCAGCAGAACCAGGCTCAGGGAGGGGCAGTCTTCTGCTGGGACTGGTTGGGCTGAGGGAGAAACCAGGAAAAAGATATGCTGTGGAGGGGAGCAGAGATCGATCACTAGTGATTAAATGCAGAGTGGTGCATACAGAGCAAAAGAGAAAGAAACAGTGCATCATGGGAACCCCCCAGCAGTCTACGTCTATAGCAGCATAACTAAGGGATGGTTCAGGGTCACCTGATCCAGCCCTAACTATAAGCTTTAGCAAAAAGGAAAGTTTTAAGCCTAATCTTAAAAGTAAGAGGGTGTCTGTCTCCCTGATCTGAATTGGGAGCTGGTTCCACAGAGAGGAGCCTGAAAGCTGAAGGCTCTGCCTCCCATTCTACTCTTACAAACCCTAGGACTACAGTAAGCCTGCAGTCTGAGAGCGAAGCGCTCTATTGGGGTGATATGGTACTACGAGGTCCCTAAGATAAGATGGGACCTGATTATTCAAAACCTTATAAGTAAGAAGAATTTTAAATTCTATCTAGAATTAACAGGAAGCCAATGAAGAGAGGCCAATATGGGTGAGATATGCTCTCTCCTTCTAGTCCCCGTCAGTACTCTAGCTGCAGCATTTTGAATTAACTGAAGGCTTTTTAGGGAACTTTTAGGACAACCTGATAATAATGAATTACAATAGTCCAGCCTAGAGGAAATAAATGCATGAATTAGTTTTTCAGCATCACTCTGAGACAAGACCTTTCTAATTTTAGAGATATTGCGTAAATGCAAAAAGCAGTCCTACATATTTGTTTAATATGCGCTTTGAATGACATATCCTGATCAAAAATGACTCCAAGATTTCTCACAGTATACTAGAGGTCAGGGTAATGCCATCCACAGTAAGGATCTGGTTAGACACCATGTTTCTAAGATTTGTGGGGCCAAGTACAATAACTTCAGTTTTATCTGAGTTTAAAAGCAGAAATTAGAGGTCATCCATGTCTTTATGTCTGTAAGACAATCCTGCAGTTTAGCCAATTGGTGTGTCCTCTGGCTTCATGGATAGATAAAGCTGGGTATCATCTGCGTAACAATGAAAATTTAAGCAATACCGTCTAATAATACTGCCTAAGGGAAGCATGTATAAAGTGAATAAAATTGGTCCTAGCACAGAACCTTGTGGAACTCCATAATTAACTTTAGTCTGTGAAGAAGATTCCCCATTTACATGAACAAATTGTAATCTATTAGACAAATATGATTCAAACCACCGCAGCGCAGTGCCTTTAATACCTATGACATGCTCTAATCTCTGTAATAAAATTTTATGGTCAACAGTATCAAAAGCAGCACTGAGGTCTAACAGAACAAGCACAGAGATGAGTCCACTGTCTGAGGCCATAAGAAGATCATTTGTAACCTTCACTAATGCAGTTTCTGTACTATGAAAAGCTAGGACATCTTTCTACTCATCACTAATTGAAGAAAATAAACAACCCCAGGTTTCTTTTCAGCACTGTAGCCAGGCTGACAAAGAGTCAGAGCTCTATTGAGCTGAGTATTCCATTAACTTTAACTAGTAATGACTTCATGACTTTCTTTGCTAACAAAATTTTAACTATTAGAGAAAAAATTACTCATAACCATCCCAAAGACGTATCGTTATCTTTGGCTGCTTTCAGTGATGCCGGTATTTGGTTAGACTCTTTCTCTTGATTGTTCTGTCTGAGTTTTTTCATTAGTTACTTCATCCAAACCATCAACATGTTTTATAGACTCCATTCCTACCAGGCTGCTCAAGGAAGCCCTACCATTATTTAATGCTTCGATCTTAAATATGATCAATCTGTCTTTGTTAGTTGGCTATGTACCACAGCTTTTAAGGTGGCAGTAATTAAACCATTACTTAAAAAGCCATCACTTGACCCAGCTATCTTAGCTAATTATAGGCCAGTCTCCAACCTTCCTTTTCTCTCAAAATTCTTGAAAGGGTAGTTGTAAAACAGCTAACTGATCATCTGCAGAGGAATGGTCTATTTGAAGAGTTTCAGTCAGGTTTTAGAATCATCATAGTACAGAAACAGCATTAGTGAAGGTTCAAATGATCTTCTTATGGCCTCAGACAGTGGACTCATCTCTGTGCTTGTTCTGTTAGACCTCAGTGCTGCTTTTGATACTGTTGACCATTCACTTTATACATGCTTCCCTTAGGCAGTATTATTAGACGTATATGCTTAAATTTTCATTGTTACGCAGATGATACCCAGCTTTATCTATCCATGAAGCCAGAGGACACACACCAATTAGCTAAACTGCAGGATTGTCTTACAGACATAAAGACATGGATGACCTCTAATTTCCTGCTTTTAAACTCAGATAAAACTGAAGTTATTGTACTTGGCCCCACAAACTTAGAAACATGGTTCTAACCAGATCCTTACTGTGGATGGCATTACCCTGACCTCTAGTAATACTGTGAGAAATCTTGGAGTCATTTTTGATCAGGATATGTCATTCAAAGCGCATATTAAACAAATATGTAGGACTGCTTTTTTGCATTTACGCAATATCTCTAAAATCAGAAAGGTCTTGTCTCAGAGTGATGCTGAAAAACTAATTCATGCATTTATTTCCTCTAGGCTGGACTATTGTAATTCATTATTATCAGGTTGTCCTAAAAGTTCCCTAAAAAGCCTTCAGTTAATTCAAAATGCTGCAGCTAGAGTACTGACGGGGACTAGAAGGAGAAAGCATATCTCACCCATATTGGCCTCTCTTCATTGGCTTCCTGTTAATTCTAGAATAGAGCCTTAGTCCAGTTAAAGCCGTTGTTTAAGTGGTGTACTAATGTTTGATATGAGAGAAATTCCATTTTCTGTGAATGGTTGCAAAGAAAATACATGGATAGCTGAAATAAATGAACCCAAACCACATTATTCCAGAACTTAAAATTCCATAGTGCAGCTATTATCATGTTCTTGCATTTTATGATTACTGACCACATATATTGTTGGTGATACATTATTAAATTTGACACATTTAACTGACAAATAAATAAATAATCACAAGAAAATGGTGGTGACCTCTTCAGTGAACTGAAGAATCACCTCATGGTTGACAAATAGAGCTGTGGGACACCTGAAACACACCAGCACCACAAGGACATACAAGGAGACAACTAGGCCAAAGGTTCTCACCATTCCAGTGTTGTCTTTTCTTCACCCCTTTTCCTCCTATGTCTGCCAGCTCAGACCGGCTGACACCCTGCAACCTCTGACCCTGCTAATGAAAATGAGGCCACGGAGGAAAAGGCCACTTTCATTAGAACGGCTGACAAGTGTTAAGTGACTGGCTGAGCTCCAGATTAAGCGCACATAGATCCCTTGATCCTCGGCACATCACAGCCGGCCGCTGATTTCAGGATCAAGTTCACTTAGAGACCACCAGCCAGACAGCTCATAATAACAGGGCAGACAGCCTGCAGGTAAAGAGCAAGGCTGCACTGCCATCACCGACACTGCCGGCCATGCACCTGTGGCTGTGCACTGACTGTCTATGTGCCACGGCAGATTCACAAGAGCTCAAGTGAAGTTATTTAATGTCCATCATGTCTGGATTGAACTTCAGTGTTGCAAAGGAATATGTCATGAATCACAAAACAAGCAATGTCTGAAATCAAACAGCAAAGTTACAAAATAAAGTTTGGAAATTCTGCATCTGAGTGATGGGTTGTTTTTTTTTTTTGTTTTTGTTTTACAGTTGTTTTGTGTGGCTTATTAGCCCAATGTGCAATATACAGTGCAACAAGCACTGTGCAACAAAATCTTAGCTAAAAAAGTGAAGATTCTGTAGAATAATAATATCAATAAAAATAATGTAAAAATAGCAAATAATTTAGAATACGAGTGATAAGCATTAAACTTTAACATACTAATATCTTGTGTGGCAGACTTTAATTACCTTTAAAAAGAATTAATTTGTGTGAACTAAGCTGGTTTACAAGAACAATCAGTTGACGAGTTATTATTCATTGATTATTACCCTGTTCATTGTTTTTTTCAGAATGGTGTAATTCTGGGTTTTTCACGTATCCCATAATCCCTTGCATGCCAGAGAGTCGCTGCAGTCAAAACAACATAGAGAATCCACACGATGACAATTGTAAATGAATATTATACTACAAAAATGTCATTTTTTATGCTTTTCATCACGTTAATAAGAGACTGCTGCATGATACCCTGAAAACTTGCTAAAACAATTATAACAAAAAATCCGTGTCTGCTACGTTTAATCTGCGTGGAATTTAATAAGCGCAAACCGAATTTCAGACATATATATTAGTCTGGAACAGAGGACAAACAGTGTTGTAAAGAACAATAAATCAAGACATTAAAAAGCAAACTTCACTTTCCCCCAGAACGACATGATCAGGAAGGTGATTGTATCTCACAGCAGCTCCCATTGAAAATAACAGACTGTGATTCTCACATGTTTACATAAACAAACGCAATACAATGTCTATAAACCCAGAGAATACGAGGGCTGTCAATAAAGTAACGGTCCTTTTTATTTTTTTCAAAAACTATATGGATTTCATTCATATGTTTTTACGTCAGACATGCTTGAACCCTCGTGCGCATGCGTGAGTTTTTCCACGCCTGTCGGTGACGTCATTCGCCTGTGAGCACTCCTTGTGGGAGGAGTCATCCAGCCCCTCGTCGGAATTCCTTTGAGAGTTGCTGAGAGACTGGCGCGTTGTTTGATCAAAATTTTTTCTAAAACCTGTGAGACACATCGAAGTGGACACGGTTCGAAAATTAAGCTGGTTTTCAGTGAAAATTTTAAACGGCTGATGAGAGATTTTGAGGTGATTCTGGTCGCTTTAAGGACTTTTGTTGCGAGACGTCGCGCAGCGCTCTCAGGCGGCGTCATCAGCCTGTTCAGCTGAAACCTCCACATTTCAGGCTCTATTGATCCAGGAACGTCGTGAGAGAACAGAGAAGTTTCAGAAGAAGTCGGTTTCAGCATTTATCCGATATTCCACTGTTAAAGGAGATTTTTTTAATGAAAGACGTGCGACGGATCCGCGCGTCGGGACGCAGCCGACGCGGTGCGGCGGCACAGGAAAACACCTCCGTGTTGATAACCATTTGTAAAATCCAGGCGGCTTTTGATGGCTTTCAGTGGAGTGAGTATATGAGAAATTGTTTAACAGGCAGGACATGTTCCAACTTGTCCTTAAGGCTTTCAACAGAGGTGTTTTTCCTGTGGCGGAGCGTCGCGGCGGCTGCGTCCCGACGCGCGGACCTGTCCTTAAAGCGACAGAATCACCTCAAAATCTCTCATCAGCCGTTAAAATTTTCACTGAAAACCAGCTTAATTTTTCGAACCGTGTCCACTTCGATGTGTCTCACAGGTTTAGAAAAAATTTTGATCAAACAAAGCGCCAGTCTCTCAGCAACTTCTCAAAGGAATTCCGACGAGGGGCTGGATGACTCCTCCCACAAGGAGTGTTCACAGGCGAATGACGTCACCGACAGGCGTGGAAAAACTCACGCATGCGCACGAGGGTTCAAGCATGTCTGACGTAAAACATATGAATGAAATCCATATAGTTTTTGAAAAAATTAAAAAGGACCGTTACTTTATTGACAGCCCTCGTATATTCACAAGAGTTTTAGGCACAATATAAAAAGAGTTTTATGTTGCGATGTTAATTGTGTTGTCCATGTGCAACGGTTAAAGTGAAACGTGATCAGAGCGTCTCAATGCAGTTCTCAATGTTACTGAGATCTGACCTCTCTGAGGTTTTGCAGCATTTGAAACCTGAAAAGCCTCAATGGGCTGTTAAACTGCAAAGTCATTAGTTTTGTCTGAAACGGTTTATTACTTTTCTAAACTTTAGAACCAAATTAAATGGCAGTTAATAATGTTCCCTGTAAGGTTCTGTGACATAACAATGTGTAACTTTCAGATGTCATAAAAATATAGCTTCATATATGCTGTGTCATTATAGCTAATGTAGCAGCTAACAAACTAGGCTATGCTGAGCATATTGTTTAGCCTAACTGAGCTAACTGGAGCTATTTCCTGCAGTATTTCTCTTTTTATGTTTGTCTGTCCATCAAACCTGGATGAATTTTATGTGTAAGACCAACATTTATAAGGTACACAGCACAGTACCTCCTGTATGGAAAACTGTGAGACTACACATTTCACTGTCATTGCTGACACGTTCGGATGAAGACATGACGATAACTCAGCACCAAACAGCAAATATTTGAATTCATAATAAAGTAACAAAAATAACACGATTAACAGGTTGCCATTATTAAAAATAAATGAATAAATAAATGAATAAATAAACTTTATGGTTAGGAACATTAAAAAATAAGAAGCTTCTTTTTTCACTTTTGTTACTAGCGATATAGCAATTATTTCTGGTTCTCATTTTCTTGTAACTGGTTCATGTCAGGACTGGACGAGGGCAGGACACAAATGCAGGCTCGACAAAAGGAAATATACTTAAAGGGTGGTTTATTCAGGCTAGGGATCGTTAACAGCGAGGCAGTCCACGGAGCAAAAGTACTTGACAAGGATTAAGCAAAAGACGTGGTCCAAAGAACAAGCAAGGTCTAAACACGAGCAAACAGGTATGTCAGAGCAGAGGCAAAAAACAGGATCCAGAACACAAACAGAGTCCAAAAACAAGGCTAGGCAAAACAAGAACGACACAAGAGGCTGGTAAGTGAATGAATCAACGAACGAGCGGGGAAGAAGTGAACAGACGCAGGTTAAATAGGGACAGGTGTTAATCAGGAAATGAGGTGCACGTGGAGGAGGAAAGGCCTGGAAAGGGGGGCGTGGTCAAGTGACAGCTAAGAGGCCAATGATGCAGAAGGGCGGTGAACAAATGGGCAAGAGAATGACAGATGAAGGGGCGTGGCTGACTGAGAGGACAAAGTGCAGGTGCGGAACAGAGTGCAGTGATCCGGAAAAGACTGTGGAAACAATGAGAGACTGACAAGCAGGAGCAAGAGAAAGGTGATTAGATACAAACATGACAATAAGAGATAGTACAAAGAAAACCACCCTAACTTGAGCACAACTGAAAAGCATACAGGAACGTGATAAGTGAATCATGGGAATTCATACAATAAACCTACTAAGAACAGACAGAAGAACTACAAGAAAACAAAACTGAAAACCAAAACCAGAAATACCCAAATACTTAACACAAGAGAGAACAGTAACATAAGCAAACAAACACTAAATGCTGAAACATAAAAACAGACTGTGGATAAACTAGAATGGAACTAAAACATAGCTGTAAAGTAACAAAGAAAGAAAGTGACAAAGCAATATGAGAACATTGAATAAACGTGAAGAAAGAGGCAATAACAAAACAAGACTAAAACATAACTGAGGTGAAAAGTAACAAAGGAAGAAAGTGACTAAGCAAAAATCAGAACATGGAAAAAAAAACCCACATGAAGAAAAAGGTAATTAACAAAACGAGGCTGATGCCAAAGGAACAGAACTAAATGAAGAAGGGACATATGGGCTGAAGCCTGGAAACGGCCGGGACATGACAGTTCAAAGCCTTAACACAAACATATTTCATTATATCCTCATATACACAAAGGAGGCATTCACAAATATTACTTATACACAATTACTTTAGATTTACATTTGAACGGCTTCATTTTCAGCAATGTAGAAAAAGGGAACTGTGTTGGTCTCCATGCTCCGCTGAAAACATTGTCTGCGGACATGGACCTCTCTGCCGCATGACCCCCTTCATGATTAAAACACTGCCCGCCTGTTTCTAATGGTTCTCCAGGGTAACACAGCCGAGGAGGTGCACATGTTTGCACAGATGTTATTTCAAAGTAGGCTGCTCCAGAGGCCGGCAGTCATACCACTGACCCCACACACCGAAGTGCTTCCCATAAATACTGTTTCCTTAGTGTAATACAGCCATGCTGGAGGTGTAACATTGACCTCAGAAGAAGATGACTTTCATTACCAAGTCCACCTTTTTTTTTATACTTTAATATTATAAAGCTTCAACCATCTGCATTACTCCAATTGTAGTTTCACTTCTTGTGCTACATTTACAGTATTTAAGGTTTTGCTGTTGCATAAACACTGGATGATTAAGCATCTTATAATGCCTGGGAGACCTCAAAGAGCCTTGCCTTCCCAAGTACTGCATTCATTGACCTACTTTGTATCCCTATGTGGCAAAGTGGACAATTTACTCCTCAATCGTCAAGGCAATTAGAAATCATGAATGAACATGGTATGTCGGACTTCTGACACCACCCTGGGAATTTCACCCAGGGAATTCGACAATTGAATAACTTCAACCTAAGACACACAGGTTCGTTGTAATTGAGACAGAGACGTGGTTCCCAAATACAAACAAATAATTTATTAACAATTGAAGTTCTAGTTAAAAAGACAATTTTGTAAAAAACTCATTTAAAACACCACCAATTATGACCACATGAGGGCGCCCTTGCATCACGCAGCCCGGCAGCACACGCAGCTGGCAGAGTTTTCCAAACGTCCACAAGCGTAAAGCCGCCGCAGCAAACAGGGCACATCCACTGGTCTCACGGGATGAAATCTTTCAGCAGAGCACCAGAGCAAAGCAGCAGGGCCTCCTTCCACAGCTTGGTCCAAAATCCTACATTTTAAACAAATAAATATAAAACAAATATCTGAAAGAGGAGCTTACTTTGTGCTGTACATACCGAACCGTCCGTCACAGCAATCAGCTGTAACTCGACACCACCCAGAGCATCAAGAGCACCACAAACTCAGCAGCGCACCACCAACGACAGCCCACACAGAGGTCTCTGTACAACAAAACCACCTCCTTAAACACTCACCACTACACCTCAACGAGCCTGCAGCTGTGGCCGGCGCCTACCTGTCTTCACGGGAACATGGAAGTGAACACGTCCAAACACCTGCAGTCAGTCTCCAGAAAGAGAAAGCAGAGCACACACACTCCCTCTTTTATGCAGACACTCCTCTGCCACAACCAGCTGCACTCAATCCACCAGCTGAACATCATTAAGGTCATCCATCCTGCTACAATCCACCCCCACAAATTATATCGTCGCCCCAATGATGGAATAGACCCCATTCCTTAACCTTAATCATACCACCTATATTACATAGGGCCAGAAGGACCCACTTGCACTGCAGACCGTGGAAGATGATGAATATTAGAATGATGACCCGCAGTAACCCTAGTCGTCCGCCGAAGTACAACCTCTTCACTAGGGGGGAGGGAAGACATACTAGACTCCACTGGCAGAGGTGGCACAGCAACCACTGGATCTACTGGTGGACTCAACTGCGGGGAAGCAGGTAAACTCACAACCTCCGCGCTCTCCACCTGAGGGGCAACCTGGGTCACCTCTCCCACCCCCTCCACCTGAGGAGCAGGCGGAGTCACCACTTCCCGCACAACTGAAGTAGACGCAGGGTCCTTGGATCCTGACACCAACCACCCGCCATTACGCCACCACCTGTCCTGTAATTGCTCCACCACAGGTGAAGAAAACTCCACAGGGGGCAGAGAATGGGCTACAACCTCATCAGGGGACCCAAGCCCTACCACTACCTTCAACAATGAGCGATGAACCTGCTTGGCTCTGGTTAAATCATCCTTAGGGGCAATTGTATAAACAGTCCCTTCTCCCTGTGGTGCCCTCAGGACACAATACATCACAGAGGACCACTGGTCCTGGATCTTATGACGGCCCCGTACCCCAAAATCTCGCAACCCGACCAACTGTCCCTCCTTCAGGGGAACATCACGGACACACTGATCATATTCCTTCTTACGCCGCTCTGCAGCGGCCTTCAGCCGATCCCGGGCTCCATCAAAAACCACTGGTTGGTTCACCTTTGCTACCTGACACCTCTCACATGCCTGGCACCAATCTGTCACTTCCGCAGACATCCCTGGCCAATAACACCGCTGATGTAAAAGCTCTAGGGTCCTCTCAACCCCTTGATGAGCATGCCCTTGATGAACCTCAGTCAACACATCGGCTTTTAAAGCTGCAGGCAACACCAACTGCAACACAGCCCCAGCTCCATTGGACTTAAACACCTGACTGTACAAGACACCATCCCTCTCCACCAACCGGTCCCACTGCCGAAGCAACACCCGGGCTGACTGCGACACCTGATTGCGCTCTTCCTTATCAGGACCCCTTTTATGGTCCCAAAACACCCAAACCTCTCGAATCACTGGATCAACCCGCTGCAATGCAGCCAGGTCAGATGGAAGACGGTGGGGCAAGGCTACAACCACAGCCTGCCTTACATCTACCCTACTCCCCTGACAAACCTGTTGCAGTGGCTCCGGAAGCTGGGCACCACTAACCATTACCTGGAAGTCCTGCATCCCAGGAGAATGCAACCGAGAAAGGGCATCCGCGTTCTTATTACTACAACCCGAACGATACTTAATCTCAAAATCAAATGAGGCCAACTGCGCTGCCCAACGTTGCTCAGTAGCACCAAGTTTTGCAGATGAAAAATGACTCAACGGATTGTTGTCCGTGTACACAATGCACTTATGCCCAGCAAGTACTCCCTAAACTTCTCGGTCATTGCCCACTTGAGTGCCAAAAATTCCAACTTCATAGAGCTGTAGTTCACCATATTACGCTCAGTAGGGCGTAACCCATGGCTTGCGTAAGCAATCGGCCTAACTTTACCATCCTGTTCCTGAGACAACACTGCTCCCAGCCCCCATAGCTAGCATCCACCTCCAAAATAAATGGAAGACTAAAATCGGCATATGCCAGCACAGGTGCAGAGGTAAGCTTAGCTTTTAAAGTCTCAAAGCTACGGCCACATTCCTCTGTCCAATAACCCGAAACTGGCTGATCTACCCGACTGGGCTTCACCCCAGCCAACTCTGCTACCAACTTGTGTAGGGGTGCTGCCAACCTTGCAAAACCACCTACAAACCGGCGGTAGTAGCTGGCAAAGCCCAGAAAAGAGCGCAGTTCCGAGAGTGTGACCGGAGGTGGCCAATGAGCAACCACCTCCACCTTGCTAGGGTCAGTAGCCACCCCCTTATCAGAGATGACATGCCCCAGGTAACGCACTTCCTGCTGAAAAAATGCACACTTTTGAGTTTCACCTTTAACCCCTCATGCTGCAAACGCTCCAGCACCACCCTCAACCTATCCAGATGTTGGTCAACAGTAGAGGAAAAAACCACAATGTCATCCAAATACAACAATAACGAGAGACACTGCTGATCACCTAAAATCCTCTGCATCAATCTCTGAAAAGTACCAGGAGCGTTGCAAAGCCCAAAGGGCATCCGGTTCCACTCAAACAAACCAAAAGGCGTGCAAAAGGCCGTCTTATGACGATCAGCCTCCGCCACAGGAACCTGATTATACCCACTCGCCAGATCCATGGTAGAAAACCAACGAGCCCCAGTGAGGGCATCCAAGGACTCATCAATCCAAAGCAAAGGGAAGGCGTCCTTCCTAGTTTTTCCATTCAAGAGCCTGTAATCAACACACATGCGCAAACTGCCATCCTTTTTCTTAACCAGCACAATAGGAGAGGCATAAGGACTGCTACTCTCCCTAATAACTTGTGTTCCAAGCAGCTGATTGAGGTGATCTTTGACAACCTCATACTCAGAAGGCGGAATTCTGCGATACTGCTGTCACACTGGAATATCATCCAGAAGCGGAATCTCATGTGATATTAGGTCAAGTCAACCCAGATCCCCATCTTGGGCTGAAAAGACAGAACTAAACTGACCCAACAATGCTCTCACCTTACCTTGTACTTCCAGAGGCAAGTGACCCAATTCCAGGGCTGCAATCTGATCCTGCACTGATGGAGAAATGGACTGCGATGCCACTACTGCCTCCACCGGGGGCACCTCGGCAACCCCCGCAGGCAGACTCACAACCCGAACTTCCTCTAAAGTGCCAATCATAGCCCGGGGACGTAACGACACATCCACCGATCCCACATTCATCACCGCAATGTATGCTATACCCTGCTCTACCTGCACCAATGCAGGAGATGCCAACAGTCCAGCAGGCAAGCCAGACTCCACAGGCTCAAACAGAGCCGCCCCACCAGAATACCGCTCCGAGCATGTCGCCCTAACAAACTTCATTACACCGCCCGGAATCTGACAAGCCTCTCCCCTCTCCCTTCATCCCCAGGACCCCAGAAGCCCACAGAAACACACCAGGCACATCTTTAACCACCACAATGCCACATCCTGGCATCAGTTTACCACAAAGCTCCACATCCAACTCCAAATAGCCCAGGTAAGGGATGGCTAAGCCATTAGCTGCTTTAAGCTGTAGCCAATTACATGATTTCAGCCACCCCAAACCCCCTGGCTCAAACTGCTGATGAAAAAGAGACTCTGGAATAGTTGACACCATAGATCCTGTATCTATCAAACAAGGGATCCCAACTCCCCCCATGCTCACCATTAAATGAGGACATGGCGACACAAGCTTGGTCACTACCTTGTCATACGTCCTACGCAAACCTGAGCCAGTAACTTGCCCCCCCGAGCTGTGGCTCCGCAGCTCGGTGGGCACTAGTTTCCCGACCCCTGAGCGGCAGAAGATGGTTTATTCAATGAAGAGGCCGACAAAAAGGATCAACTGCGGGCCACCACCCGAACTCCATCACACTCCCTGGCAAAGTGACCTGGTTTCTGGCAGTGCCTACAAATTATAGACCCCCGGGGAAATGATTGACAAAACTGCCCAGAATGCTGCAAATGGGAAATACTCTGAGTCAGCCGATTCAACTGCTCCTGTTGCCGCTGGAGCATCTCCCTTACTTCCTGTAGTTCCGAGGCCTGAAAAGAACCAGCCTCCACCTGGCCACTGCCCTGAACCCCGCACTGAGTGCCCGCAACAGACTGGATGGAAAAATCACTACCCTTCGTACTTCCAGGTGAACCCTCTCATTCCCATCTAATTGCCTCACCCCTAACCTCCAACAAGGTAGCGGTAGGCTGCCGGCGTACAAACTGCTTCAACTCGCGCTGAAGTGACCCATCAAACACACACTCAACAAACTGATCACGTAACAAAACCTCTGCATTTGGGACACCATTAGGGGCGCGCTGCTTAACAGATGTCATCAGACTCATTAATGCCAATGAAAACCCTAACAGAGTCTCTCCCTCACGCTGCCTGCGGGAGAAAAAGGCCTCTTGAAGTGCCACATAAGATTCTGTATCCCCATACAGCTCCTGCAACACCCCAATGATCTTTAATGGGTCTGAACGCTCTTCACTGGAACGATGCTTCATTTCCTCACGTGCTTCCCCCTCCAGATGATCAAAATAAAAAAATGCCTGGTCAGCTTTAGAGACATGACAGGATCTCACACAAGCCTGCATCTCCTCCAACCATTCAGCCAACCCCATACCTGTCTTACCATTAAACATGGGACATTTTCTATCTCGGGGTAAAAAAATAAACTTCTCCATTACTGGAGCATTACCACTAGAGGACAATTTAGATGAGGGCTCTATACTCGGGCCAGGCGCTGCCTCAGCCTGTTCCTGCTTCAACCTCTCATTCTCCATCCTAAGCTGAGTGACTAACTCTTTCAGTTCCTGCGTTTCCTCTGCCATCATACCCCTTGAGACTTTCCCACAATGAGGATGCGACCAAAATAGGGGAAATTACTTGCACCGAGGCCACCTGCTGCTTTGCTCTGGAAAACAAGAAAAAAAAAAAAACAGATTAAACACACACACACACACACAAAAAAATTTACTTCACCAAAAAAAAAAAAAAAAACAGAACACACCTCTCTAGTCTCAATTTACATCCCACTTCTGACACCAAAATGTGGCAAAGCGGACAATTTACTCCTCAATCATCAAGGCAATTAGAAATCATGAATGAACATGGTATGTCGGACTTCTGACACCACCCTGGGAATTTCACCCAGGGAATTCGACAATTGAATAACTTCAACCTAAGACACACAGGTTCGTTGTAATTGAGACAGAGACGTGGTTCCCAAATACAAACAAATAATTTATTAACAATTGAAGTTCTAGTTAAAAAGACAATTTTGTAAAAAACTCATTTAAAACACCACCAATTATGACCACATGAGGGCGCCCTTGCATCACGCAGCCCGGCAGCACACGCAGCTGGCAGAGTTTTCCAAATGTCCACACTGAGCGTAAAGCCACCGCAGCAAACAGGGCACATCCACTGGTCTCACGGGATGAAATCTTTCAGCAGAGCACCAGAGCAAAGCAGCAGGGCCTCCTTCCACAGCTTGGTCCAAAATCCTACATTTTAAACAAATAAATATAAAACAAATATCTGAAAGAGGAGCTTACTTTGTGCTGTACATACCGAACCGTCCATCACAGCAATCAGCTGTAACTCGACACCACCCCAGAGCGTCAAGAGCACCACAAACTCAGCAGCGCACCACCAACGACAGCCCACACAGAGGTCTCTGTACAACAAAACCACCTCCTTAAACACTCACCACTGTTGTGTGGGCCGCCAGAAGAGGAGGTACTGCTGGCCCACCACCAGAGGGCGCCCTGCCTGAAGTGCGGGCTTCAGGCACGAGAGGGCGCTGCCGCCACGGACACAGCCGGGGGTGACAGCTGTCACTCATTATCTCATGCCAGCTGTCATCCATCTTCACTACATCATTCCACTCCATAAAAACCGGACGTCATCTCCACCTCATTGCCGAGATATCATCTACCAGTGAAGGTAATATTCTCTGCCGTAATCTGAACTGTGTCTTAGTCTGAACTCTTTTTGCAGCCGCTTTCCTGTGGTGTGCCTTATCTGTGAGATTGGCGTTTAGTGTATTCAGCGACGGCTTCGCTTCACACCCCAACCAGATAAGTGGTTAGACAGGAGCTGCACGAGTGTGTGTTAGAGGTGGAGGTGGAATCTCCACCATTGTTGTTTCTGGGTGTGCACGCACCCATGTCTTACTGTTTTTGCTCCTCGCCAGCAGTACCATATCCGACATTCGGAGACGGTGGCCACCTGGGGACTCGGGACTTGGTGGCTCCAGTATTCTCCAGGTTCGGTGGCGGAGGAAATCGTGTGGTTCCGGTTCTTCTCAGGACAGACGTCTTCTATCCTCGAGCCTGCCCACACGTCACCTTTGTGGATTGACTGTTTTCATAAATTCTGTATTCCTCTGTGTTTTGGTTGTGCCCTTTCACAACAGTAAAGTGTTCATATTCAACTCTTTCATTGTCCGTTCATTTACGCCCCCTGTTGTGGGTCCATGTCACTACACTTTCCCAACAGGATATCTCGGCCAGCGTCATGGATCCCGAGGGGCGTCAACCATCTGTTGGACAACCAATGGAAGAGCAGGGTGCACAGGCGTCTGCAGGAGGCGTGATTGGTGAGTTGCAGCAAATCCTCACAGCCTTTATCGCTCGGTTGGATCTGATGACCGAGCAAAACGTCATCCTTAATCGCAGGATGGAGGCTCTCACCGCACAGGTGGAAGCGCGCGCTCAGGGCGCTGCTGCAG
Source organism: Thalassophryne amazonica (assembly GCF_902500255.1). NCBI lineage: Eukaryota > Metazoa > Chordata > Actinopteri > Batrachoidiformes > Batrachoididae > Thalassophryne > Thalassophryne amazonica. Next base: position 23,624,723 of record NC_047118.1, on the reverse strand, counting down.
CTCCTCCTCCTGCCGACCCGGTGCAGTATAGAGATGTTCCACTGGTCGTTCAACGACCCCCCCCCCACCATCCCCTGAAGCATACATAAGTCCCCCAGAGCCGTACGGAGGATGTGTGGAGACGTGCGCGGACTTTCTTATGCAGTGTTCGCTCGTCTTTGCACAACGTCCCGTAATGTACGCGTCTGACGCCAGTAAGGTGGCTTATGTAATTAACTTGCTTCGTGGTGAGGCACGCGCTTGGGCTACGGCGCTTTGGGAGCAAAATTCACGGCTGCTTACCACTTATACTGGGTTTGTGAGGGAGTTCAAAACGGTTTTTGATCACCCTAACAGAGGAGAGACCGCTTCAACCGTGGTGCTGTCAATGAGACAGGGGCGCCGGAGCGCAGCCGAATATGCAGTCGACTTCCGCATCGCGGCTGCGGGGTCCGGCTGGAATAATGTTGCGCTCCGCGCCGCCTTCATAAACGGACTGTCGTCGGTCCTGAAGGAGCACCTGGTAGCCAAGGAAGAACTGCGGGATTTTGATGGGCTTATTGATCTCGTTATACGGTTAGACAATCGGTTGGAGGAACGCCGTCGGGAGCAAGACGAAGGACGTGGCCGGGCATGCGCCGTCCCTCTCCCTTCCGGGTCCGAAAAGGTTCCGCCCTCCCCACGCTCCACAGCCTCAGCGCTCCGTGTGGCTACAGCTCCCCTGCTGACGAAGCTATGGACACGAGCAGGGCTACATTTAGACCACCTAACAGACAGAGGAGGCTGGCCCGCGGGGAGTGCTTTGTCTGCGGCTCGAGTGAGCATCAGTTAAGAGACTGCCCCAATCGGTTAAACACCAACGCCCGCCCTTAGAAACTGGGCTTAGGGTGGGTCAAGACATTCACGTGGGACATACACATATTTCCACACGACTCCCAGTTACAATCCTGAGCGGGGATTTAACACTTCAAGCCCCAGCACTGGTGGACACGGGGTCAGAAGGGAATCTGCTGGACAGCAGATGGGCCAGGGAGGTAGGGCTCCCTCTGGTGGCGCTTCCTTCGCCATTGCAGGTGCGGGCACTAGATGGCACCCTTCTCCCTTTAATCACGCACAAGACACAACCTGTAACTCTGGTGGTGTCTGGAAATCATCGGGAGGAGATCGAGTTTTTTGTGACTCCTTCTACCTCCCGTGTGATTTGGGCTTCCCGTGGATGTTGAAACACAATCCCCGGATTGATTGGCCGTCTGGGGTGGTGGTTCAGTGGAGCGAAACCTGCCATTGGGTGTGTTTAGGATCCTCGGTTCCTCCCGGTTTACATGCTAAGGAGGAGGTCCAAGTCCCTCCCAATATGACGGCGGTGCCGGTTGAGTACCACGATCTTGCTGACGTCTTCAGCAAGGATCTGGCACTCACCCTTCCCCCGCACTGTCCGTACGATTGTGCCATTGATTTGATTCCAGGCGTTGAGTTCCCGTCCAGCAGGCTGTACAACCTCTCACGACCTGAGCGCGAATCAATGGAGACCTACATCCGGGACTCATTAGCTGCCGGGCTGATCTGGAATTCCACCTCCCCGATGGGTGCAGGTTTCTTTTTTGTGGTCAAAAAGGACGGCGGACTCCGTCCATGCATTGATTACAGGGGGCTGAATGAGATTACGGTTCGCAATCGATACCCGTTGCCCCTGTTAGATTCAGTGTTCACGCCCCTGCATGGAGCCAAAATCTTCACCAAGTTGGATCTTAGGAATGCGTACCACCTGGTTCGGGTCGGGAAGGGAGACGAGTGGAAGACGGCATTTAACACCCTGTTAGGTCACTTTGAGTACCTGGTCATGCCGTTCGGCCTCACTAACGCCCCCGCGACGTTCCAAGCTTTGGTTAATGACGTCTTGCGGGACTTCCTGCACTGATTCATCTTCGTATATCTGGACGATATACTCATCTTTTCTCCGGACCCTGAGACTCATGTTCAACATGTACGTCAGGTCCTGCAGTGGTTGTTGGAGAACTGGCTGTTTGTGAAGGGCGAGAAGTGTGAGTTTCACCGCACCTCTTTGTCCTTCCTGGGGTTTATCATCTCCTCCAACTCCGTCGCCCCTGATCCGGCCAAGGTTGCGGCGGTGAGAGATTGGCCCCAACCAACAAGCCATAGGAAGCTGCAACAGTTCCTCGGCTTTGCAAATTTCTACAGGAGGTTCATTAAGGGCTACAGTCAGGTAGTTAGCCACCTGACAGCCCTGACCTCTCCAAAAGTCCCCTTCACCTGGTCGGATCGGTGCGAAGCCGCGTTCAAGGAGTTGAAACGACGGTTCTCGACTGCACCAGTTCTGGTGCAGCCCGACCCTGGCCGCCAGTTTGTGGTTGAAGTGGACGCCTCTGACTCAGGGATAGGAGCCGTGCTATCCCAGAGCGGAGAGACCGATAAGGTTCTTCACCTGTGTGCCTATTTTTCTCGCAGGTTGACCCCAGCTGAACGGAACTATGACGTCGGCAACCGAGGCCTCCTTGCGGTGAAAGAGGCTCTTGAGGAGTGGAGACACCTGTTGGAGGGAGCGTCTGTGCCGTTCACGGTTTTCACTGACCATCGGAACCTGGAGTATATCAGGACCGCCAAGCGGCTGAACCCCAGGCAAGCCCGCTGGTCACTGTTCTTCAGGCGTTTTGTCTTCCGAATCACCTATCGCCCCGGGACCAAGAACCAAAGATCAGATGCCTTGTCCCGGGTACACGAAGACAAAGTCAAAACAGAGCTGTTGGATCCACCGGAGCCCATCGTTCCGGAGTCCACTATCGTGGCTACCCTCACCTGGGACGTGGAGAAGACCGCCCGGTAGGCCCTGGCACAGAGCCCGGACCCCGGAATTGGGCCAAAGAATCGTCTGTATGTCCCACCAGAAGCCAGAGCTGCAGTCTTGGATTTCTGTCACGGTTCCAAGCTCTCCTGTCATCCAGGGGTGCAAAGGACCGTGGCAGTTGTCCGGCAGAGCTTCTGGTGGGCGTCCATGGAAGCCGACATCCGGGAGTATATCCAGGCCTGCACCACCTGTGCCAGGGGCAAGGCAGACCACAAGAGGACCCAAGGACTTCTCCAACCGCTTCCGGTACCTCATCGCCCCTGGTCCCATATCGGCCTGGATTTCGTCACGGGCCTCCCGCCGTCCCAGGGCATGATGACCATCCTCACGATAGTGGACCGGTTCTCCAAGGCGGCCCACTTCGTGGCCCTCCCGAAGCTCCCAGCGGCCCAGGAGACTGCAGACCTCCTGGTCCGCCACGTCGTCCGTCTGCATGGGATACCAACTGACATGGTCTCAGATCGTGGTCCCCAGTTTTCCTCTCAGGTCTGGAGGAGTTTCTGCAGAGAACTGGGGGCCACCGTGAGCCTCTCGTCCGGGTACCACCCACAGACGAATGGAAAAGCAGAACGGGCCAACCAAGAGTTGGAACAGACCCTCCGCTGTGTGACATCCGCACACCCGACGGCCTGGAGTGACCATCTGGCCTGGATCGAGTATGGTCATAACAGCCAGGTGTCTTCTGCCACCGGCCTCTCCCCATTTAAGGTGTGTCTGGGGTACCAGCCCCCATTGTTTCCCGTGGTGGAGGGAGAGGTCGGTGTGCCCTCGGTCCAGGCCTACCTGCGGAGGTGCCGTCGGGTGTGGCACACCGCCCGTTCTGCCTTGTTGAAGGCCCGGACGAGGGCTAAGACCCATGCAGACCGCCGGCGGTCCCCGGCCCCTGCATACCAGCCTGGGCAGGAGGTGTGGTTATCAACCAAGGACATTCCCCTGCAGGTGGACTCCCCCAAACTGATGGATAGGTTCATTGGACCGTTCAAGATAGTCAAAATCCTCAGTCCTGCTGCAGTGAAGCTCCAGCTCCCGGCTTCACTGCGGATCCACCCTGTTTTCATGTCTCCCAGATTAAACTGCACTTCACCTCACCCCTCTGTGCTCCCGGTCCGGCGCCGCCTCCTGCCCAGATCATCGACGGGGAGCCGGCTTGGACAGTGCGCCGGCTCCTGGACGTCCGTCGAATGGGCCGGGGGTTCCAGTATTTGGTGGACTGGGAGGGGTATGGACCCGAGGAACGTTCCTGGGTAAAGAGGAGCTTCATCCTGGACCCGGCCCTCCTGGCCGATTTCTACCGCCGTCACCTGGACAAGCCTGGTCGGGCGCCAGGAGGTGCCCGTTGAGGGGGGGGTCCTGTTGTGTGGGCCGCCAGAAGAGGAGGTACTGCTGGCCCACCACCAGAGGGCGCCCTGCCTGAAGTGCGGGCTTCAGGCACGAGAGGGCGCTGCCACCACAGACACAGCCGGGGGTGACAGCACTCAGTCCACCAGCTGAACATCATTAAGGTCATCCATCCTGCTACACCTAGATGAAAAAGAACTCAGCAGGTTATTGTTCTTCCTCTTATTGTGTTCTGTTTCTCTGCTTGCTCAGTGTAAACAGTTTAAGTTTAATTTAAATCCAGATTTATAACACATCTGTTCTCTTTAATATACACTCAACAAAAATATAAACGCAACACTTTTGGTTTTGCTCCCATTTTGTATGAGATGAACTCAAAGATCTAAAACTTTTCCCACATACACAATATCACCATTTCCCTCAAATATCGTTCACAAACCAGTTTAAATCTGTGACAGTGAGCACTTCTCCTTTGCTGAGATAATCCATCCCACCTCACAGGTGTGCCATATCAAGATGCTGATTAGACACCATGATTAGTGCACAGGTGTGTCTTAGACTGCCCACAATAAAAGGCCACTCTGAAAGGTGCAGTTTTATCACACAGCACAATGCCACAGATGTCGCAAGATTTGAGGGAGCATGCAATTGGCATGCTGACAGCAGGAATGTCAACCAGAGCTGTTGCTCGTGTATTGAATGTTCATTTCTCTACCATAAGCCGTCTCCAAAGGTGTTTCAGAGAATTTGGCAGTACATCCAACCAGCCTCACAACCGTAGACCACGTGTAACCACACCAGCCCAGGACCTCCACATCCAGCATGTTCACCTCCAAGATCGTCTGAGACCAGCCACTCGGACAGCTGCTGAAACAATCGGTTTGCATAACCAAAGAATTTCTGCACAAACTGTCAGAAACCGTCTCAGGAAAGCTCATCTGCATGCTCGTCATCCTCATCGGGGTCTCGACCTGACTCCAGTTCGTCATCGTAACCGACTTGAGTGGGCAAATGCTCACATTCGCTGGCGTTTGGCACGTTGGAGAGGTGTTCTCTTCACGGATGAATCCTGGTTCACACTGTTCAGGGCAGATGGCAGACAGCGTGTGTGGCGTCGTGTGGGTGAGCGGTTTTCTGATGTCAATGTTGTGGATCGAGTGGCCCATGGGGGCGGTGGGGTTATGGTATGGGCAGGCATCTGTTATGGACGAAGAACACAGGTGCATTTTATTGATGGCATTTTGAATGCACAGAGATACCATGACGAGATCCTGAGGCCCATTGTTGTGCCAATCCAAGAACATCACCTCATGTTGCAGCAGGATAATGCACGGCCCCATGTTGCAAGGATCTGTACACAATTCTTGGAAGCTGAAAATGTCCCAGTTCTTGCATGGCCGGCATACTCACCGGACATGTCACCCATTGAGCATGTTTGGGATGCTCTGGACCGGCGTATACGACAGCGTGTACCAGTTCCTGCCAATATCCAGCAACTTCGCACAGCCATTGAAGAGGAGTGGACCAACATTCCACAGGCCACAACTGACAACCTGATCATGCATGAGGCAAATGGTGGTCACACCAGATACTGACTGGTATCCCCCCCCCCCCCCCCCCCAATAAAACAAAACTGCACCTTTCAGAGTGGCCTTTTATTGTGGACAGTCTAAGACACACCTGTGCACTAATCATGGTGTCTAATCAGCATCTTGATATGGCACACCTGTGAGGTGGGATGGATTATCTCAGCAAAGGAGAAGTGCTCACTATCACAGATTTAGACTGGTTTGTGAACAATATTTGAGGGAAATGGTGATATTGTGTATGTGGAAAAAGTTTTAGATCTTTTTGAGTTCATCTCATACAAAATGGGAGCAAAACCAAAAGTGTTGCATTTATATTTTTGTTGCGTGTAGAATTCTATGTTTTTTCCATTATTGGCCATACTTACACATCAAAATCCTATTTAAATAGAATGGAATTATATTCCATTTTGTTTCACGCCACAAGAAGAAAAACGAGTCTTTGGTTGGTTTTTGCATGTTGTTTGTTTAGATGTTTCAAGGAGTTTTTGATGTAGTGCAATACAGTATCACATTGTTAGTTTTATTGCTAATATGAAATAAATACATTAACATTAAGATAACATGCAGTGAGATTAAAGTAAGTTTAGGTCTACTGAATGATCAGTAACTCAAATGCAAATAAATAAAAACGACATAAAAACGCTGTACATTTTATGTAATTTGTTGAATAATCCGCTAGGGGGCAGCATAATGCTTTCACAAAGTTCAAGATTTGAAGGAGCTGACTGAAAGCCCATCATAATTCTGGGGCTTTGTTCTTTAATCAGTTCATGAGATAATATTCATTATTATAATACAAAAATACTTTTTCCTGCAGACGTATGTTGTGAATTGATATTTAATATTAATATTTTAATTAATTAGATTAATATTTAAATAAAGTGGAAATTGAACTGAACTCAGCATAGATAAACCTCAAATATAGTTCCCAATTTTAAAATAATTTGTCTTATCGCTCTGTTTTTAAAAACCATTATTTGTCTTTTGTTAATTCCTTTACTGGGTTTTTCAAAACAAAGAGCTGTGCACACAGTCAGCATGAAACATGCCACAACTTCCTGCTTCATGCACACACATAAAGATATCTCTCTCTCGCATGCACATAGAATGTCCCTTGCCCTATGTGTGCCTCTACAAGCAGTCAGCCAGATGGTAGATAATGCCCAATGTACGGGGCGTGTGCACATACTTGATTTGTGTGCAACCACACATAAGGCATGCACACAGTGTTAATAGGAGCTCTCCGGGGCACAGCTGGTCTCTGTGATGAGTTAGACTAAACGCCCGCCAGATGGAAAGGAGTGTGGGACATTATTAGAAATTTGCAAGAAAGAAATAACATATAATGTAGAGTGCACTACACTGACATGTATGGGCACATGAAAACTGGATTCATATTGGTGGCAAAAGAGATATATACATATTATGAGTTTTATACACAGTGAATATTTGATGTTAAGATGAAATGAATAACACTCATCTGCTTTTAGCATTACATAACATGTTTCTAAAAGCACAAGATCCTCTTTTCATGAGGGACAATGCCAGCCATAAATCATCTTTGGACTCTCACATATATATTCACCCTCAAACATGCATGTTTGTCTCACACTGACATATACATATAATTTGGAATACATGTATGTGAGATAAATTCAATCAATCAATCAATTTTTTTTTTATATAGCGCCAAATCACAACAAACAGTTGCCCCAAGGCGCTTTATATCGTAAGGCAAGGCCATACAATAATTATGTAAAACCCCAACGGTCAAAACGACCCCCTGTGAGCAAGCACTTGGCTACAGTGGGAAGGAAAAACTCCCTTTTAACAGGAAGAAACCTCCAGCAGAACCAGGCTCAGGGAGGGGCAGTCTTCTGCTGGGACTGGTTGGGGCTGAGGGAGAAAACCAGGAAAAAGATATGCTGTGGAGGGGAGCAGAGATCGATCACTAGTGATTAAATGCAGAGTGGTGCATACAGAGCAAAAAGAGAAAGAAACAGTGCATCATGGGAACCCCCCAGCAGTCTACGTCTATAGCAGCATAACTAAGGGATGGTTCAGGGTCACCTGATCCAGCCCTAACTATAAGCTTTAGCAAAAAGGAAAGTTTTAAGCCTAATCTTAAAAGTAGAGAGGGTGTCTGTCTCCCTGATCTGAATTGGGAGCTGGTTCCACAGGAGAGGAGCCTGAAAGCTGAAGGCTCTGCCTCCCATTCTACTCTTACAAACCCTAGGAACTACAAGTAAGCCTGCAGTCTGAGAGCGAAGCGCTCTATTGGGGTGATATGGTACTACGAGGTCCCTAAGATAAGATGGGACCTGATTATTCAAAACCTTATAAGTAAGAAGAAGAATTTTAAATTCTATTCTAGAATTAACAGGAAGCCAATGAAGAGAGGCCAATATGGGTGAGATATGCTCTCTCCTTCTAGTCCCCGTCAGTACTCTAGCTGCAGCATTTTGAATTAACTGAAGGCTTTTTAGGGAACTTTTAGGACAACCTGATAATAATGAATTACAATAGTCCAGCCTAGAGGAAATAAATGCATGAATTAGTTTTTCAGCATCACTCTGAGACAAGACCTTTCTAATTTTAGAGATATTGCGTAAATGCAAAAAAGCAGTCCTACATATTTGTTTAATATGCGCTTTGAATGACATATCCTGATCAAAAATGACTCCAAGATTTCTCACAGTATTACTAGAGGTCAGGGTAATGCCATCCACAGTAAGGATCTGGTTAGACACCATGTTTCTAAGATTTGTGGGGCCAAGTACAATAACTTCAGTTTTATCTGAGTTTAAAAGCAGGAAATTAGAGGTCATCCATGTCTTTATGTCTGTAAGACAATCCTGCAGTTTAGCCAATTGGTGTGTGTCCTCTGGCTTCATGGATAGATAAAGCTGGGTATCATCTGCGTAACAATGAAAATTTAAGCAATACCGTCTAATAATACTGCCTAAGGGAAGCATGTATAAAGTGAATAAAATTGGTCCTAGCACAGAACCTTGTGGAACTCCATAATTAACTTTAGTCTGTGAAGAAGATTCCCCATTTACATGAACAAATTGTAATCTATTAGACAAATATGATTCAAACCACCGCAGCGCAGTGCCTTTAATACCTATGACATGCTCTAATCTCTGTAATAAAATTTTATGGTCAACAGTATCAAAAGCAGCACTGAGGTCTAACAGAACAAGCACAGAGATGAGTCCACTGTCTGAGGCCATAAGAAGATCATTTGTAACCTTCACTAATGCAGTTTCTGTACTATGAAAAGCTAGGACATCTTTCTACTCATCACTAATTGAAGAAAATAAGAACAACCCCAGGTTTCTTTTCAGCACTGTAGCCAGGCTGACAAAGAGTCAGAGCTCTATTGAGCTGAGTATTCCCTTAACTTTAACTAGTAATGACTTCATGACTTTCTTTGCTAACAAAATTTTAACTATTAGAGAAAAAATTACTCATAACCATCCCAAAGACGTATCGTTATCTTTGGCTGCTTTCAGTGATGCCGGTATTTGGTTAGACTCTTTCTCTCCGATTGTTCTGTCTGAGTTATTTTCATTAGTTACTTCATCCAAACCATCAACATGTTTATTAGACTCCATTCCTACCAGGCTGCTCAAGGAAGCCCTACCATTATTTAATGCTTCGATCTTAAATATGATCAATCTGTCTTTGTTAGTTGGCTATGTACCACAGGCTTTTAAGGTGGCAGTAATTAAACCATTACTTAAAAAGCCATCACTTGACCCAGCTATCTTAGCTAATTATAGGCCAGTCTCCAACCTTCCTTTTCTCTCAAAAATTCTTGAAAGGGTAGTTGTAAAACAGCTAACTGATCATCTGCAGAGGAATGGTCTATTTGAAGAGTTTCAGTCAGGTTTTAGAATTCATCATAGTACAGAAACAGCATTAGTGAAGGTTACAAATGATCTTCTTATGGCCTCAGACAGTGGACTCATCTCTGTGCTTGTTCTGTTAGACCTCAGTGCTGCTTTTGATACTGTTGACCATTCACTTTATACATGCTTCCCTTAGGCAGTATTATTAGACGGTATTGCTTAAATTTTCATTGTTACGCAGATGATACCCAGCTTTATCTATCCATGAAGCCAGAGGACACACACCAATTAGCTAAACTGCAGGATTGTCTTACAGACATAAAGACATGGATGACCTCTAATTTCCTGCTTTTAAACTCAGATAAAACTGAAGTTATTGTACTTGGCCCCACAAATCTTAGAAACATGGTGTCTAACCAGATCCTTACTGTGGATGGCATTACCCTGACCTCTAGTAATACTGTGAGAAATCTTGGAGTCATTTTTGATCAGGATATGTCATTCAAAGCGCATATTAAACAAATATGTAGGACTGCTTTTTTGCATTTACGCAATATCTCTAAAATCAGAAAGGTCTTGTCTCAGAGTGATGCTGAAAAACTAATTCATGCATTTATTTCCTCTAGGCTGGACTATTGTAATTCATTATTATCAGGTTGTCCTAAAAGTTCCCTAAAAAGCCTTCAGTTAATTCAAAATGCTGCAGCTAGAGTACTGACGGGGACTAGAAGGAGAAAGCATATCTCACCCATATTGGCCTCTCTTCATTGGCTTCCTGTTAATTCTAGAATAGAATTTAAAATTCTTCTTCTTACTTATAAGGTTTTGAATAATCAGGTCCCATCTTATCTTAGGGACCTCGTAGTACCATATCACCCCAATAGAGCGCTTCGCTCTCAGACTGCAGGCTTACTTGTAGTTCCTAGGGTTTGTAAGAGTAGAATGGGAGGCAGAGCCTTCAGCTTTCAGGCTCCTCTCCTGTGGAACCAGCTCCCAATTCAGATCAGGGAGACAGACACCCTCTCTACTTTTAAGATTAGGCTTAAAACTTTCCTTTTTGCTAAAGCTTATAGTTAGGGCTGGATCAGGTGACCCTGAACCATCCCTTAGTTATGCTGGTATAGACGTAGACTGCTGGGGGGTTCCCATGATGCACTGTTTCTTTCTCTTTTTGCTCTGTATGCACCACTCTGCATTTAATCATTAGTGATCGATCTCTGCTCCCCTCCACAGCATGTCTTTTTCCTGGTTCTCTCCCTCAGCCCCAACCAGTCCCAGCAGAAGACTGCCCCTCCCTGAGCCTGGTTCTGCTGGAGGTTTCTTCCTGTTAAAAGGGAGTTTTTCCTTCCCACTGTACCCAAGTGCTTGCTCACAGGGGGTCGTTTTGACCGTTGGGGTTTTACATAATTATTGTATGGCCTTGCCTTACAATATAAAGCGCCTTGGGGCAACTGTTTGTTGTGATTTGGCGCTATATAAAAAAATTGATTGAATTGATTGATTGATGAAGTCATTACTAGTTAAAGTTAATGGAATACTCAGCTCAATACAGCTCTGACTCTTTGTCAGCCTGGCTACAGTGCTGAAAAGAAACCTGGGGTTGTTCTTATTTTCTTCAATTAGTGATGAGTAGAAAGATGTCCTAGCTTTACGGAGGGCTTTTTTTTTTATAGAGCAACAGACTCTTTTTCCAGGCTAAGTGAAGATCTTCTAAATTAGTGAGACGCCATTTCCTCTCCAACTTACGGGTTATCTGCTTTAAGCTACGAGTTTGTGAGTTATACCACGGAGTCAGGCACTTCTGATTTAAAGCTCTCTTTTTCAGAGGAGCTACAGCATCCAAAGTTGTCTTCAATGAGGATGTAAAACTATTGACGAGATACTCTATCTCACTTACAGAGTTTAGGTAACTACTCTGCACTGTGTTGGTATATGGCATTAGAGAACATAAAGAAGGAATCATATCCTTAAACCTAGTTACAGCGCTTTCTGAAAGACTTCTAGTGTAATGAAACTTATTCCCCACTGCAGGGTAGTCCATCAGAGTAAATGTAAATGTTATTAAGAAATGATCAGACAGAAGGAAGTTTTCAGGGAATACTGTTAAGTCTTCTATTTCCATACCATAAGTCAGAACAAGATCTAAGATATGATTAAAGTGGTGGGTGGACTCATTTACATTTTGAGCAAAGCCAATAGAGTCTAATAATAGATTAAATGCAGTGTTGAGGCTGTCATTCTCAGCATCTGTATGGATGTTAAAATTGCCCACTATAATTATCTTATCTAGGCTAAGCACTAAGTCAGACAAAAGGTCTGAAAATTCACAGAGAAACTCACAGTAACGACCAGGTGGACGATAGATAATAACAAATAAAACTGGTTTTTGGGACTTCCAATTTGGATGGACAAGACTAAGAGTCAAGCTTTCAAATGAATTAAAGCTCTGTCTGGGTTTTTGATTAATTAATAAGCTGGAATGGAAGATTGCTGCTAATCCTCCGCCCCGGCCCGTGCTACGAGCATTCTGACAGTTAGTGTGACTCGGGGGTGTTGACTCATTTAAACTAACATATTCATCCTGCTGTAACCAGGTTTCTGTAAGGCAGAATAAATCAATATGTTGATCAATTATTATATCATTTACCAACAGGGACTTAGAAGAGAGAGACCTAATGTTTAATAGACCACATTTAACTGTTTTAGTCTGTGGTGCAGTTGAAGGTGCTATATTGTTTTTTCTTTTTGAATTTTTATGCTTAAATAGATTTTTGCTGGTTATTGGTGGTCTGGGAGCAGACACCGTCTCTACGGGGATGGGGTAATGAGGGGATGGCAGGGGGAGAGAAGCTGCAGAGAGGTGTGTAAGACTACAACTCTGCTTCCTGGTCCCAACCCTGGATAGTCACGGTTTGGAGGATTTAAGAAAATTGGCCAGATTTCTAGAAATGAGAGCTGCTCCATCCAAAGTGGGATGGATGCCGTCTCTCCTAACAAGACCAGGTTTTCCCCAGAAGCTTTGCCAATTATCTATGAAGCCCACCTCATTTTTTGGACACCACTCAGACAGCCAGCAATTCAAGGAGAACATGCGGCTAAACATGTCACTCCCGGTCTTATTGGGGAGGGGCCCAGAGAAAACTACAGAGTCCGACATTGTTTTTGCAAAGTTACACACCGATTTAATGTTAATTTTAGTGACCTCCGATTGGCGTAACCGGGTGTCAATACTGCCGACGTGAATTACAATCTTACCAAATTTACGCTTAGCCTTAGCCAGCAGTTTCAAATTTCCTTCAATGTCACCTGCTCTGGCCCCCGGAAGACAATTGACTATGGTTGCTGGTGTCGCTAACTTCACATTTCTCAAAACAGAGTCGCCAATAACCAGAGTTTGATCCTCGGCGGGTGTGTCGTCGAGTGGGGAAAAACGGTTAGAAATGTGAACGGGTTGGCGGTGTACATGGGGCTTCTGTTTAGGGCTACGCTTCCTCCTCACAGTTACCCAGTCGGCCTGCTTTCCCGGCTGCTCGGGATCTGCCAGAGGGGAACTAACGGCGGCTAAGCTACCTTGGTCCGCACCGACTACAGGGGCCTGGCTAGCTGTAGAATTTTCCACGGTGCGGAGCCGAGTCTCCAATTAGTCGTTATTCACCCAGGGTCGCCACAGCAGACAGGTTATGGATCTGTATGATGATTTGGCATACCGTGCATCCGGAAAGTATTCACAGTGCTGCACCTTTCCCACATTTTGTTATGTTACAGCTTTATTCCAAAATGTTATGTTACAGCTTTATTCCAAAATGGATGAAGTCATTTCCCCCCCCCCTCATATTTTATTCACAACACCCATAATGACAATGTGAAAAGTTTTAGATTTTTGCAAACTTATTAAATATAAAAAAACTAAGAAATCACATGTACATAAGCATTCACACCCTTTCCGATGAAGTTCAATACTGAGCTCGGGTACATGTACTTGTTTCCACTGATCATTTTTGACATGTTTTGCAACTTAATTGGAGTCCACCCGGTGTAAATTCAATTGACTGGACATGATTTGGAAAGACACACACCCATCACCATATGAGGTCCCACAGCTGGGAATGCATGTCAGAGCACAAACCAAGCATCAAGTCAAAGGAATTGTCTGTAGACCTCCGAGACAGGATCATCTTGAGGCACAAATCTGGGGAAGGGTACAGAAACATTTCTGCTGCATTGAAGGTCCCAGTGATCCTCTATCATCTGTAAATGGAAGAAGTTAGGATCTACCAGGACTCTTCCTAGAGTTGGCCACCTGTCTAAATTGAACGATGCAGCAATGTACAGAGACATCCTGGATGAAAATCTGCTCCAGAGCGCTCTTGACCTCAGACTGTGGTGATGGTTCATCTTTCTGCAGGACAAGTGACCCTAAGCACACAGTCAAGATATCAAAGGAGTGGCTTCAAGACAACTCTGTGAATGTCCTTGAGTGGCCCAGCCAGAGCCCAGACCTGAACCCGATTGAATGTCTCTGGAGAGAAGTGAAAATGGCTGTGCACCGACGCTCCCCATCCAACCTGATGTAGCTTGAGAGGTGATGCAAAGACAAATGGGCAAAACTGCCTACAGATACAGTTGTATGGAAAAGTTTGGGCACCCCTGATAATTTCCATGATTTTCCTTTATAAATCATTGGTTGTTTAAATCAGCAATTTCAGTTAAATATATCATATAGCAGACGAACACACTGAAATTTGAAAAGTGAAATGAAGTTTCTAGTATTTACAGAAAGTGTGCAATAATTATTTAAACAAAATTAGGCAGGTGCATGAATTTGGGCACCCTTGTCATTTTATTGATTTGAATACATTTAGCACTAATTATTGGAACACAAAATTGGTTTGATATGGTCACTGACCCTTGACCTCGTTACACAGGTGAATCCAATCATGAGAAAGGGTATTCAAGGTGGCCATTTGCCAATGTTTCCCCTCTTTGCATATATGTGGCAACATGGGAGACTCTAAACAACTCTCAAATGACCTGAAGACAAAGATTGTTCAACATCATGATATAGGGGAAGGACACAAAAAGCTATCTCAGAGATTTTAGCTGTCAATTTCCACTGTGAAGAACATAGTGAGGACATGGAAGACCACAGGCACAGTGTTGTGTGGGCCGCTGAAGAGGAGGTACTGCTGGCCCACCACCACCAGAGGGCGCCCTGCCTGGAGTGCGGGCTCCAGGCACCAGAGGGCGCTGCCGCCGACGAAGGCTGTCAGGGTGACAGCTGTCACCCATTACTGGACACAGCTGACTGCACTCAGGACGGAGGTATATCAGCAGGACAGCGTCTCCACCTCAGTGCCGAGATATCGCCTTGAGCCTAAGGTAATCTTCTCTGCAGCTTATTTAAGTATAATCCTATAATACTTGTTAAACCTTTCAGGACAGCTGACTACCGAAAGCCGAGTGATCGGATAAGTACTCATCTTCCTGCTTATTGTGACAAGAGGTGGAGGCGGCTTGCCCCTCTCATCTACTGGGTGCGGTCGCATCCCAACCTGTGTGTTTGTGTTCTTTCCCGCCAGCAGTACCGGATCCGACGAGCGAAGGCAGTGGCCACCTGGGAATTCGGGACTTGGCGGTTCCAGTACTTCTGGGTTTCGGTGGCAGAGGAAATCTGGGTGGTTCCGGTTCGACTAGGACGGACGTCTCCTACCTTCGGGCCTGCCCACAAGACACCAGCAGATTTCGGCTTACACCTCCAAATTGTGAATTATTGTATCAGTTGTGCTAATTTCACAACAGTAAAACTTGTTATTCACCTTTCTCCATTGTCCGTTCATTGCGCCCCCTGTTGTGGGTCCGTGTACCTACACTTTCACAACACACAGTACTAGTTAAGGCCCAAAGTGGCAGGCCAAGAAAAATCTCAGATAAGCTGAAGTGAAGGATGGTGAGAACAGTCATAGTCACCCACAGACCTGCTCCAAAGACCTACAACATGATCTTGCTGTAGATAGTGTCTCTGTGCATCGTTCAACTATACAGCACACTTTGCACAGAGATGCTACCTGATGCTGTAATGCAGAGGAAGCCTTTTCTGTGTACACGCCACAAACAGAGTCGCTTGAGGTATGCTAAAGCAGATTTGGACAAGCCAGCTTCATTTTGGAATAAGGTGCTGTGGCCTGATGAAACTAAAATTGAGTTATTTGGGCATAACAAGGGGCGGTATGCATGGCAAAAAAAGAACATAGCATTCCAAGATAAACACTTGCTACCTACAGTAAAATTTGGAGGTGGTTCCTTCATGCTGTGGGGCTGTGCGGCCAGTGCAGGTACTGGGAATCTTGTTAACGTTGAGGGTCACATGGATTCCAGTCAATATCAGCAGACTCTTGAGAACAATGTTCATGAATCAGTGACAAAGTTGAAGGTGCACCGGGGCTGGATCTTTCAACAAGACAACAACCTTAAACACTGCTCAAAATCTACTAAGGCAATCATGCAGAGGAACAAGTACAACATTCTGGAATGGCCATTTCAGTCCACAGACCTGAATATTATTGAAAATCTGTGGTGGGATTTTAAGTGGGCTGTCCATGCTCGGAAACCAACAAACCTGAGATGTTTTGTAAAGAAGAATGGTCCAAAATACCTTCAACCAGAATCCAGACTGTCATTGGAAGCTATAGGAAGTGTTTAGAGGCTGTTATTTTGCAAAGGAGGATCTACGAAATATTGATGTATTTTTTTTTTTTTGGGGGGGGGGGGGGTGCCCAAATTTATGCATCTGTCGAATTTTGTTTAAAGAATTATTGCACACTTTCTGTAAATCCTATAAACTTCATTTCGCTTCTCGAATATCACTGTGTTTGTCTGCTATATGATAAATTTAACTGAAATTGCTGATCCAAACAACCAATTATTTATGGAAAGCATCAGGGGTGCCCAAAATTTTACATACAACTGTAGGTGCACCAAACTTGTGGCATCATATTCAAGAAGACCCGAGGCTGTAATTGCTGCCAAAGATGAATCAACATGAAAAAAAAAAATTCATGTTGTCATTATGGGTTGTTGTGAGTAGAATTTTAAGGTAAAATAATTGACTCTATTTTTGAATAAGGCTGTAACATAAAAAAAAATGTGGAAAAAGTTAAGTGCTGTGAATATTTTCCAAATGTATGCACGAGGGAAAATATATTTGTGGGCCAATAAGATATGTATGTGAATGGAAGAATGTGTTTATGCGAGATAAAATCATATGTATGTAAGAAGGAAAATAGATTTTTTGTAACATTAAGAAGGTATGTATGCGAGATGTGAGAGGAAGAATGTGTTTACGTGAGAGGGAAAATATACATACAGTTTGTACGATGTGTCTGAGAGGGAGAATATACGTACGTGACAATAAAAAGATATGTGCACAACAATAAGAAGACATACATGAGAGTGGGAGATGAGTGCATACATATACATACATGTGAGAGGAACTATATATATATATATATATATATATATATATATATATCTGTGAAAGTAAGATGATATGTATGCAAGAGGGAGAATATACAGTAGTGTTCAGAATAATAGTAGTGCTATGTGACTAAAACGATTAATCCAGGTTTTGAGTATATTTCTTATTGTTACATGGGAAACAAGGTACCAGTAGATTCAGTAGATTCTCACAAATCCAACAAGACGCATTCATGATATGCACACTCTTAAGGCTATGAAATTGGGCTATTAGTAAAAAAAAGTAGAAAAGGGGGTGTTCACAATAATAGTAGCATCTGCTGTTGACGCTACAAACTCAAAACGATTATGTTCAAACTGCTTTTTTTTTAGCAATCCTGTGAATCACTAAACTAGTATTTAGTTGTATAACCACAGTTTTTCATGATTTCTTCACATCTGCGAGGCATTAATTTTGTTGGTTTGGAACCAAGATTTTGCTCATTTACTAGTGTGCTTGGTGTCATTCTTCAGCATAAGGCAACATGACCTCTTCAATTATTTTGACATATCCAATCTGATCCATGATACCTGGTATGCGATATATAGGCCCAACACCATAGTAGGAGAAACATGCCCATATCATGATGCTTGCACCACCATGCTTCACTGTCTTCACTGTGAACTGTGGCTTGAATTCAGAGTTTGGGGGTCATCTCACAAACTGTCTGCGGCCCTTACACCCAAAAAGAACAATTTTACTCTCATCAGTCCACAAAATATTCCTCCATTTCACTTTAGGCCAGTTGATGTGTTCTTTGGCAAATTGTAACCTCTTCTGCACGTCTTTTATTTAACAGAGGGACTTTGCGGGGGATTCTTGCAAATAAATTAGCTTCACACAGGCGTCTTCTAACTGTCACAGCACTTACAGGTAACTCCAGACTGTCTTTGATCATCCTGGAGCTGATCAATGGGTGAGCCTTTGCCATTCTGGTTATTCTTCTATCCATTTTGATGGTTGTTTTCTGTGGCAGCAAGAATATATTTGTATGTGAGAGGGAATGTTACAATAAGATATGTGTGTGAAAGAATAGTTATGTGACTGTAAAAGCAAATGTGTGTGAGAACATGTTTAGTTGAAAAGTAATCATATGCACGTGAGAGGAAGGATATATTTGCCATATGTGTAAAGTACTGCATTGCACAGCCTCTTATATTTTTCAGGCTCTTACATATAAATTTTCTGTGACACGTGAGTGTGAGCGTATAGTGAACATAGACTGAGTATGCCTGCAAATCTGTCACTCGTGTGTGTGTGTGTGTGTGTGTGTGTATGTGTGTGTGCGTGCGCGCTAACGGAAAGAAAAAGCAAGACACACATTTGCTGATGGGAGATGGTTCGTGATATGAGAGGAATGCAGAAAATGAGAAGATATGAGAGGGAAGAGAGAAGGGAGAGGGCAGGGGTGATTGAACAATGAAGGCAGAAAGGTCACCCGAGCATAAGGAGGGTGTAAATGGTGCAGAACAGAAAACTGCTGCTGTTGACTCTCGGGGATTCTGTTCCCCCCTTTATCTTCCCGCTTTCTAAAAATAGTGCCAGCTTCATGTAGGGGGAAAACTAGGACACTCTTTATTCGTTTCCTTCCTCATAACGCCTCTTACATTTTTTCCATTTGGGATTCATTTTCCAGGATTGAAATAGCTGGAGGCACAAATGCATGACACTTAAAGGGGTCCTATTTTCAGTCAGCTCATATTGTTATATTAAAAAGAAATGCGTCGTAGACACTGAAACAAAACATCTTTACTGTGTTTCTGTGCCATTCTTTTAGTTCTCTCCCTTTAGGTCTTTGTGGAAATGAGACTGTGGGGCGTGTCCGTGGGCGTAGAAAGTAGAGTTCAAATATGGGCTTCCGTGACATAGATCGCTGGAGGTCCTGGGCTGGTGTGGGTACACGTGGTCTGTGAGGCTGGTTGGATGTACTGCCAAATTCTCTAAAATGCCTTTGGAGACGACTTATGGTAGAGAAATTAGCATTTAATTCACAGGCAACACCTTTGGTGAACATTCCTGCTGTCAGCAAGCCAATTGCACACTCCCTCAAAACTTGTGACATCTGTGGCATTGTGCTGTGTGATAAAACTGAACATTTCAGAGTGGCCTTTTATTATGGCCAGCCTAAGGCACACCTGTGCAATGATCATGCTGTCTAATCAGCATCTTGATATGCCACACCTGTGAGGTGGGATGGACTATTTCGGCAAAGAAGTGCTCACTAACACAGATTTAGACAGATTTGTGAACAATATTTGAGAGAAAAAGGTATTTTGTGTATATGGAAAATGTTTTAGATCTTTGAGTTCAGCTCATGAGAAATGGGAGCAAAAAAAAGTGTTGCATTTATATTTTTGTTCAGTCTTTATAACAGAAGTACCCACCATTCCTGCAAAATGCATTAATTTTACTTCAGATTATTAAAAGATGAGCAATGCCATGCAGCTAAAAATGAAAGTGATCGCATTATCTGTTTTTCTAAACGTGTTTCACATTTGGAGTGTTTTCGTGATCATCACCTCTCATGAAATGAAATATGCATAAATGCATTGGCAGTTTGTACATGACTGTTTTGTTCAATTTTCTAAATACACATGAAGATAGCAGTTAACGATGAGTTGAAACAGACCCTTCAGTAAATACACCAGGTCTTTCCGCATTGACACAAACCACATGGCCATAGAGTCTCTGTAAATAACAGTGTCTGTGCTGACATAGTCCACGTTGCTGTGGCAGCAGGGAGGGGGGTCGGCGGCGGATGCAACTCACCGCCGAGGTGCTGCAGACGCTGAAGGGAGCGATCAGACATTCTGACGTGTAGGATTACAAAAAAAGGTTGCTTTTGATCTTTTTTTTTTTAAATCCCAGAGACAAACACTGAAAACAAGTCTGAATAAATCTGATCTATTTAAAGATGTCAGTATGTGCAATAATTGTTATAAACAAATGGGTTTCAATGCACTCAGCCTTCCCCCCCCAAAAAAGACACTCTCTATTTTCAACCTCCCACACAACAAGTAAACCTTTTTCTCTCCCACACGGCCACATGCTAAAATAAACTGCAGTTTCAATAAACTACTTTGTGGGAGTGTGTAGGAGGGGCCACCTCTCCCCATATGTTACTATATTTGAATCTGTTACAGCATCTGAGTAATGTTGATCCTCTTTATGTAATAAGTCTTTCACCAAGACCCTCACTTAGAAAAAAAGAATGTGAAGGATGTTAATGAACACTTATGCAAATATGACTTATAATGCTGATTGCATTAACACATCAATAAAGCTGGCAAACTTAAAAAAACAAAAGCAATCCAAGATTTCTGATGTCCGCAGGAACTGACAGTGATTCAAAATAAAAGCTATGTGATTCACGTATCACAATGCAGTCATTGCATAGTGATCCAGAATGGTCCAACTGATCAAGATCAATCTGATATTAAATTCACAAGATGAAACTAAATAGGGTCTTCCTGATCTTGGTTTTACATCGTGATGTCGTATCCATGAAGTAGTTTTGACGTAATCCTTCAATCCAATCCAATCCACTTTATTTATAAAGCACATTTAAACAGACCCGAGTCTCCAAAGTGCTGCACAACAAAAGCATAGACACGGAAAATAGCAATAATAACAATAAAATAGATAAGATAAAATAATACATAAATGGATAAAACCATGATAAAAAAAATAAATTTCAATAAAATAAAAATAAAATAAGACACAAGGACCGTACAACTCACGCAGTGTTAAAAGCCAAGGAATAAAAGTGGGCCTTAAGATGGGACTTAAAACACTCCACAGTGGGAGCAGATTGGACGTGTAGGGGCAGAGCGTTCCAGAGTCTGGGACCGAACACGGAGAAGGCTCTGTCCCCTCGAGTTTTAAGTCTCGAAAAGTGAAATCCTGATCTGAATCCAGATCTGAATCCAGATCACCTCCAAGATTTAATGGAGTCTTCCAAGGTCTAAGACCAATGTGTGGTGAAACCTTGTTGAAAATCCGTTAAGTAGTTTGGATGTAATCCTCAAAATCCGACAAAGTGAAGTGTACAAATTGAAATCTTATTCCAGAATCCGGATCCGGATCACCTCCAAAATTTAATGGAGTCTTCCAAGGTCTAAGACCAATGTGTGGTGAAACTTTGGTGGAAATCCGTTAAGTAGTTTGAATGTAATCCTCAAAATCCAACAAAGTGAAGCGTACAAATTGAAATCTTATTCCAGAATCCGGATCCGGATCACCTCCAAAATTTAATGGAGTCTTCCATGGCCTAATATTTATCTTTGGTGAAAATCTCGTCAAAATCCATGCAGTAGTTTTGACTTAATCCTGCTAACAGACAAACAGACAGACAGACAAATAAATAAATGGCAATGATTTTATTACATCCTTGGCGGACATAATTACTGACACTTGTAACATCTAAATGCATTAGTTTTTCCTCAAAATATGTTTATAATGTGGTTGCAAGTAATAGTTATGATCTTACTCGCCCTCATTTGCTACAGTGGTACCCCAGGATCTTCTGAAGAGACCCAGTACCAAAGACATCCACTCGTTTGTCTTATGTCAATGTTTGGCATCGTCTCACAGCCATACAGTGAGACAAGAAGCACCAAGACTCAAAAGGCTTGGACCTTTGTTCTCCTGCAAAGATATTTGCATTACCAGACACCTCTGTGCAGCAACTTCATGAATCCACAAGCTCTTCCCAGGTGTCTCTTGATCATAAAGGATGAGGACCCAGAGAATAATGGGCCACAGGTAAAACATTTATGCGCTGGTGGTGTGTTCACGCCTTATGAACACTTTCATATGTGTTACTGTAAAACATTTAAGAGACTAACCTGATTTCAGTGATGCATTCCACAAGTGTTCTTTGCTTGAAATGGAAGGAAATACCTGAGTCTGTCAAAGACCAGGACATCAAAAGCTGCTATTGGCTTATTTATAGGATACAGTTTGGAAGCAGATTATGACTCATACTACAATATGAGCAACATAATATGTGAATCATGGTAAAACCCAGAATTGCCTTCAAAGTTATTTATTTATTTATTTATTTATTTGTGCCAAATGTCAAAATTTCAATTTTGACACCCAAGTCCAGTTTTGGCACACATACAATGAGTAAGATAAGTATTGAACACTTTACCATTTTTCTCAGTAAATATATTTCTAAAGGTGCTATTGACATGAAATTTTCACCACATGTTGGGAACAACCCAAGTTATCCATACATACAGAGAAATCAAACCATAGATTTCCATAAATTAAGTTATGTGTAATTATGTGAAGAGACTCAGAGAAAAAGTATTGAACACCCTAGATGAAATTTATTTAATACTTCATACAAAAGCCTTTGTTGGTAATGAAGCTTCAAGATGCCTCCTGTATGGAGAAACTAGTCGTATGCATTGCTCGGGTGTGATTTTTGCCCATTCTTGCACACAAACAGTCTTCAAATCTTGAAGGTTCCGTGGACCTCTTCTATGAACTCTGATCTTTAGTTCTTTCCATAGATTTTCTATTGGATTCAAGTCAGATGATTGGCTGGGCCATTCTAACAGCTTTATTTTCATTCTCTGAAACCAGTTGAGAGTTTCCTTGGCTGTGTGTTTGGAATCATTGTGTTGCTGAAATGTCCACCTTTGTTTCATCTTCATCCTCCTGATAGATGGCAACAGATTATTATCAAGAATGTCTCTGTACATTTTTCCATTCATCCTTCCTTCGATTATATGAAGTTTGCCAGTGCCGTATGCTGATAAGCAGCCCCACACCATCATGTTCCCATCTCTAAATCTCACTGTTGGTGTGGCGTATTAGGGGGTGATGTGCAATGCCATTTATGGTGTGTATATTGTGGCATCCAAAGAGTTAAATTTTGGTCTCATCTGACCAGACTATATTCTCCCAGTATTTCACAGTCTTGTCTAAATCTTGTGCCGCAACCTTAAATGAGTTCAACATGCTTTTTCGTCAGCAATGGAATCTTGTGTTGTGAGAGTGCATACAGACCATGGTGGTTGAGTGCATTACTTATTGATTTCTTTGAAACAATTGTACCTGCTAATTCCAGGTCTTTCTGAAGCTCTCCACAAGTGGTCCTTGGCTCTTGGGCAACTCTTCTGATAATTATATTCACTCCTCTGTCAGAAATCTTGTGAGGAGCACCTGATCGTGGCTGGTTTATGGTGAAATGATGTTCTTTCCACTGCTGGATTATGGCCACAACAGTGCTCATTGGAACATTAAGAAGTTTAGAAATCCTTCTTTGTTTTGCAACAAAAAGGTTGCGAAGGTCTTGAGAGGGCTCTTTGCTTTTACCCATCATGAGATGTTTCTTATGTGACACCAAAGTAATGAGACACCTTTTTATAGGCCATAAGTTGGGATTGAACCATCTGATATTAATTTGCACTGACAAAGAGACAGGATTGCTTTCTAATTATTGACAGATTTCAGATGGTGTCTTGGCTTTCCATGCCTTTTTGCACCTCCCTTTCTTGAAGAGTTCAATACTTTTCCCTGTGCCATTTCACATTATTCACATAACTTAATATGTGTACTTATTTTCATTTCATTGAATGTATGGATTACTTGGGTTGTTAATGATATCTGGTGAAAATTTCATGTCAATAGCAGCTTTACAAATATATTTACTGAGAAAAATGATGTGTTAAATACTTATTTTACCCGCTGTATAGGAGCGTTCTGGAATTGCCCAAGCAAGATCAACTTTACTAAAAGGTTAATCATTGGAGTCAGTGTCAGGTCAAATGTTTAAATGTTGTACTCACATTTGCACCAAATGTGGGATACATATAGAGGTGTTTCCAGAGTTGCCAAAGGCCCCTGGGGGTCAAGGTCTGTTGGGTTGTTGGTTTGCTGATTTCGACCAAAAGTGGTTTGCCAATGAAGGCTGACTCTGAAGTTGCACTTAAAGAACTCATTTTGGCAAAGGTCAAGGGCAAGTTCATTTCCAACCTAATTTGGTGGATTCCAGAATTATCCTTGCGTGGTCAGTTAGAGATCAATCATTTGGGTGAAAGTCGGGGTTACTGGGGTCAAATGTCAGATTGTCAAAGGCTTTACTGTCTTCATAACCATGGGTTTCCTATATAACAATAAAGAGTTAATTGGTGTTTTCCTCAGGCAGATCATTGTGAGGCAGGAGTGCTGGAGCGTGTGCACAGACCGTGTGTTTAGTGTACACTAATGTGTACTGGCAGCCAGGCAAGTATCTCTAAGCTCGCTACTGCTAAAATCCTCACGTGCAGCTCACGTTGAATCGAGGCTTGTCTGTGTCGCGTGCTGTCACACTTTGGTCCTGAGCAGCTTAGGCAGTGTCTGTGTGTATTAAACATCTAACAAGTGTGACACAACCTTCGATGTCTACTGACCCTTTACAGTAAGAGTGATGATGTCAGAAACGGGTAATGCTCCTGGCTGAATCAAATTTTTTTTCATGTCATTTGTTTACTTTTATCTTTTCGCAACTGTTCTCAAAGCAGTTGCGCTGTCAGAAATCAGATATAAATGAGGGTCTGTATTCAGTAAACAGCTTAATGCTAAAATATGTTCCTCACTAACTGATTTTGGAGAAAAGTCTGCACAGCCGCTGATGTGTCAAATCCTAACTTTAACACTTGAAGATTTTGAGCTCAGAATAATTGACAAAGCATCTACAATGGTGGACTTGCAGTTACAGTGCATCCCAAAAGTATTTACAGTGCTTCACTTTTCCCACATTTTATTATGTTACAGCCTGATTCCAGAATGGAGTACCTTAAAATTTTCCCTCAAAATTATATTCACAACACCCCATAATGACAACATGAAAACAATTTCTTTTTTTTTCAACTTTATTAAAAATAAAAAAAACTAAGAAATCACATTTACATAAGTATTAACACCTTTTGCTCAGTACTTTTTTGATGCACCTTTGTTGATACTGCAGCAATTACAGCCTCAAGTCTTCTTGAATATGATGCCACAAGCTTGGTGCACCTATCTTTGGTCAGTTTTGCCCATTCCTCTTTGCAGCACCTCTCAAGCACCATCAGGTTGAATGGGGAGCATCGGTGCACAGACATTTTCAGATCTCTCCAGAGATGTTCAGTCAGATTCAGGTCTGGGCTCTGGCTCCATCAACTTGTAAATTAAACAGACTTTTTTGTGTAGAGTTGAATAAAATATGGCAATCAGAAAAAAAGTGTGTGTATTCTTTACAACTGAGGGACTGGAGCTAAGCAGTGTTAGGTGACCGCAAACTGACTGCTTGAAGAGAACACAGCAAGCCAGGAGAGGATCACATCCATGGTTTTCCAGGAGATGCCTCTGTTGCCTTGACAAGCAAAGCTGCACTTGTGTTGATTTTAAAAAGTTTGTGTTTGAATTCAGCAAGAGAAAAAAAAGACATTGTGGAGGTATGAATAATGACATGGGGTGACATGGGGTGCTCTTTGCTTTTCTTTACATTCTTGTTTAATCTGTCAAAGGATCCATTCTGCTTTCACGTGACACCGTGCATGTTTGCACGCTTCACACCTTGTCATCCACTATAACTTTTCCACTTATATGGCTTGCACCACAATCACCTCTGCAGTCCAAGAACACAACATACAAATTTTACATTGACACTTTAGCTCACGCTGAAATCATTTTGCGCTTATTTCTTTCACAATAAAATGAAATTGCATGCACATGTGCATGCACTAATGTGTGCAGTTTCTAGGTAATGTGATAATGTTTCTCCTTGGTGATGCCTGGGCCATCCTCCCATATGGCACATGGTGAGTCTAATATCTTTCTGTTTAAAAAATGTCCACTCAGAGCCAGTCATCTGCCCGAATCTGCATCTCTCTCATCTGCAGCTGAAGCCAAACACCACGTGCAAAAATAATGACATTCATTCACTTGGGTGTTCATTTAGGAGCTATGGACAGAGAACCGCACATTCTGCTACATGTTCTGTTTGTATTGCATCTGTGTAACATGTCTAAGGTTGTATGGCAGCAGATGTTCAGTGATATCAGCTGCCAGAATTTTCTTTTCTTAGTTTGTCAAACCAATGCAAATATGCATGAACACGCAGATCCAATCATTACTTCCATTCATCTGGTGGGGGTGTTGCCTTGTGAAACATTCAGGAGCTGAACATGTGGCAACACTTTTAAGAACAAATGCTTTAAAATCAGCATAATTTATCATGCTAGTGGGCCCAAACATGGGTTGATAGCCTTTAAACAGGCTTTAATGGCCTTATCAATGCCTTGGTGTAACCTTTACCAATAAGTGCAGTGCAATCTGTTGTCTTGACTCTGCATACAATCTTTAGGGCCCCTTCACACATAGTGCGAATTTGGTCGAATTACACGTTGGTCGAAGTGCGCATGAAGCAGGAATCATATGCAAAACATGTAAAATCGTAGCTGCATCCAACGCCTCGTACACCTGTTGCTACAACTGTTTGTGCACATCAGAAAGACAGAGTGTACGCTGTGCGAACCCATCGAACAGGTCTTGGCCAAATTCCAGGTGACACGCATGCACATCTACCTCAGCTTGTATGGCACTTAGAAAATGTGTAGCCAGTCGCACTATTAACATGATAAACGTCTGCAGATAATCACTGTTGAGCTGGATGTGAAATTTGTCTAAGCGCTCCACGAGTGTGGCTTTGCAAACAGACACAGGGAGTTGGTGTTTGCACTAAACTGACAGGAGATGTGGCCACAGACAGGAGAAGCTGTGTGGGAGCTGTGGATCTGGACGTCACGGCTGGACAACACGTACTGTGTTTGGACGGATATGAACTAACAACTGCCCACTGTGACGCATGTGTGTCTCCTCACGGTGGACATAAAACATATATCGCTGTGGTGAGGGGCTGCAGCGAGCGAGCGCACACACGGTGTGCACTTTGACAGGCTCCCCCCATGTTGAAACGGTCCATCAGCTCATAACATGCAGCGGGTGATCTGACTGTCATGTCACCCATGTGAGCTCTGTTCCACATGACGCGATGTCAGTCCTGCGGCGCGCCATCCACAAGACACCCGTGTCAGGCAGGACATGCGTGCGAGGCCGGCTGGACATGGTGCCAGAAGATGTGGACACGATCAGAGCGCCCTGCTTCTCATTCATGTCATTTCATGACTGTACGTCTGTGACCATGGGTCATCTACAGAGGAACAGATGAATCACACTTGATAAGATGGATTCAATGAAATGCTGTGATTTTTATGGTCTGTGGTTATATATTTTTTTAAATACGCCCATCTCTTTGTTGATTTCAGGTATGTTCCTGCACCATTTACAGGCCTGCGACGGTACGTCAGTAGTAAAGGTTTGGGCTCCGTAAAGTTCAGGTACGAATCCTGTAGATGCCATGTATTTTTTTTCCACAATAGCGGTGCAATGTGGCTCCACACATACCAGCTGGTTTTTATTTTTTATTTGTTTTACATCAGTGACACAATGTGGTGCACCTTGTCCCATGGAACACAGTGCTGTGTTCCTGCTCAAAAGACACTGTCACATGCATGAACCGGCCCACTGGGATCGTGCACACCTACTCATTGGATCGATGTTTCGTGGTTCGCTCATATGAGCTGTTTTGCCGTGAGTCACCCTGAGTTGTACTTATTCGCACTATGTGTGAAGGGGCCCTTACGGTGGCTGGGAAGTGCAAAAACACTTTTACAAATGGCAGAACACTTTTAAAAGAAGTACCAAAACAAATTTACAAATGATTGAAGTGGAATGTACCAAATGCCGAACGTGATGGAAGGAGAATGTACCAAATGCAGAGCATGACAGAAGGGGAATGTACCAAATGCAGAACGTGGCAGAAGGGGAATGTCCCAAATGCAGAACGTGGCAGAAGGGGAATGCCTGTTCCCCTTCCTTCACGTTCGTCATTTGGTACATTCCCCTTGTGTCAGAATCTGTCATTTGTAAATTTATATCAGGACTTAAGTGTTCTGTAATTTGTAAATTTGTTTCTGGACTTGTTAAAGTGTTCTGCAGTTTGTATATTTATTTCTGGACTTGTAAAAGCATTTTGCTATTTGTAAATTTGTTTCTGGACTTGTAAAACTGTTTGCTATTTGTAAATTTGTTTTGGGACTTGTAAAAGTATTCTGCCATTTGCAAACGTGTTTTGCAAATTGTAATTTTGATTTGCACTGCCCAGCCACCATAAATTTTAGAAGGTTAACCACATGTTTGAGTGAGGAACCCTGCAGGTGCTCAAACACACCTATGTTTGTTTTTTTGTAAGTGTATTTTCAATTTTCACTCCGTGTGGGGTATGAGTGTGTCACTCTGAGTTGGCATATCTGTACATAAACATAAGTGCTTTTCCACTGACAGGAAGGCAAGCAGACTGACGCTTGCCAATGTGCTTGCTCAAGGGTTTGTAATAAGACTGTACCCCTGTGAAGGGTAACTTTATGTTGTGATTTCTTCTTCTTATAGGCCCTGAGGCTCATCAGGCTGGTGTTTATCTCTGGTTTCCATGGTGAGAAGTGGACAAGAGTCCATGACTCCCCTTGGATGGGACGCCAGAACATTGCAGGTTACTTCCTCACCAGGGTTGGCTATTTTCAGTTGTGTGGACTAAGACAAAACAGATTAATTGCCTTGTCCAAGCAGACAGACACGTAGTACAAGTGGGATTCAAACCCAGGTCTACATATTATCCACTGAGCTACCTACTCTGCAATGGTGTGATTTGGCTCTGTACGAATAAATTGATTTGAATTTGAAGAGACAGCCAGCCAGACAAACAGATAAGATAGATTAAATTGATCTACTTCCCATATGTTATGAACATTTACAGGAATGGCCTCGTTATCGGTCTTCTCAGACGTTTTATCTAAATTGGGGTGGAGTTCTACTGGGCTCTTGCAGCTATGTATCCAGTGATGTAATATTTCTGTAACAGTTTGGGCCACAACATAGATTTACTCATTCCTCCCCGAAGACTTGCTGGATCTTGTCCGTCAAAAGGAAAGCCAACAACACCTGCCCCTCCTCTTTGGTACATGTGTCACCTCTGCTCTCTATGTTGTTTTGGTTCCTCTACTCGTGCTCTGCCATGGAGCTTGTTCCTTGTTGTGTTGTGATTCTGCTGTCTGCCTCACTCCCCCCCCCTGTTTTCTCTGGGCTGCTTCACAGAACTGATTGGACACACCTGACTGCAATCAACCTACACCTGTATTTATACCTCAGCTCTTCACCTCCTCAGATGAAACTCAGTTTTCCTTCGGTGTATCTGGCCACAGTTCTGCATTTATGGCTCTTGTTTTTGCCCACTGACTTTTTTTTTTTTCTTTGTGTTAACAGATTTTGGACTCAATCTGCTCTGGTTCTACTTATGCTGCAACTGCTACCTGGTCTGAGAGTGCAGCTTTATGTCAACGTTCTGGCTCGTCTCTCCCTCCTCCAGTTCTTGTTCTACTCTTCATCACATTTACTTGTAAAATAAATTTATATTTTTGAAACTCGAGGTCTGTTTCTCTGCATTTGAGTCCTAACCTCTGCTTTGGGTGTTTGCACCATAACATGTTGTCATCTTCTCCTGCATGAGTTAACGATCTATCAGCTTGAGTCCCACCCATCAGTTTTTTAGGGCAACACAGAAGTCTCTAACTTGGAACAGGGACTATATTTCGCCTATAAAAAAGGCACCGAAAATGACCTTTCTGTTATGGATAAGACGCGGATTGAGGAGTGGTCCAGTATCTGACTGAACCCAGCATGAAATAATCAGAAGCAGTTCCAAAAAGAAAACACATTTATTTTTCTGCCATTGTGCTATACATGAAATACTAAATAATTAAGTTCTGGTGAGGTGAAAAGGCGGCGCGCTCTCTCAGCGTCTCAACAGTCAGAGTCCGAACGTTTAGGACTCAGGAGTTCCGCCAACACCCCCCCCAGGTGACTTTCCCAGACTGTACTCTGTGAAGGAGGAACAGAGATGAGATTATTCAACACTTATTACTATGAAATATTGTTTAGAGGCAAACTTATCAGCTACACGTTTAGGTCTGGTTTCAAACTTAGTTCAAAGAGGCTGCTGCTCACAGCTAGTGGAGGATCATTAATCCGCACGCCACTGCCGTGAGGAGCACGCCAAACAATTTCCACCAATAATTACTTATAGCTGCGTATAAACGCCAATTTACATTCACGGATAAACTTTTCAGAATATTCACCTCTGTCGTGTGCTGACAACGTTTGCCTCTCACCCTCGTCCTCCTTCACAGGCGCGATGTCAGACTCTGAAACGGCCCTCAGCGTCCCCACACGGTCGTCACAAGGTCGTATTCTCCGGCAATCTTATCCAACTCACTGCTGGTTTAAATGTAGTTCTTCATCACTACATTGGTACCAGCTGGAAGTCCTCAGATCTGCACGTGAACATCACAGGTGTCGTGGATTGTCCTGATAGAGAGCCACACGAGAATGCAACAGGTGCAGCCAATCATCGTAACAGAGGAGAGAGACTCTTCTGCAGCACATTTTCCTCAGAGAACAGCCCCAAATCACCTGGGAAGGAAAATAAACACAAAACAACCCAACCTTGTCCAGCCAAACCCCCCCCCAACACACAACAGTACTCCCCCGTCAACGGGAAGCCTCCCGGCGACCGCACAAACCAGACCCAAAAACAACCCCACACATCAAAGGCCAAAGCAGAAGGAGGGCAGAGATCACAGCAGGCAGCAGAGCCGGGAGATGCGGTAGAAAGGCTGGCCGGCATCAAAACAACAAAAAAAAAAACATCCCGAAACAACCCCAAACACAAAAACAAAACACAAAAAAAAAAGGCCCCCAGCATCCCCCCAGAGAGTACCACAAACATACCCCAGGGAAGCACACCGGGGTAAACACAAAAGAAAAACACAATACCAAACCCAACACCCCCCCCAGAGGACCGTCCCATCAAACCCTGGGGAGGAACAAAAAACACACAAACCCAAAAACCCAACAAAAACCCCCCAACACACTAGAACACAGGTCAAAGGAAAAAACAAACAACGCCCTCCCCTAACATGTGGAGCCCAACTTCCCCCAGGGGACCTCATCGTCAACCCCAGGAGCAACGACCACGGCAGGAGCCATCCAGGAATCCCCAGGCATACACAGGAGCCCCAACGTCCCCCAGAGGACCGTCCCATCAAACCCCAGGAGACACCCCCACAACCCAGGAACCCCACCCCAGCCCAACACAGCCCCACAGTCAACCTCCCCCCAAGAGGACCGTCCCATCAAACCCCGGGGGGAAACAGGAGGAAACAAAAACCCCAAACCCCCAGGGATTTCCAAAAACCACCCCAGGAGCAAACAAAAACCACAGAAAGCCCCATTGACCTCCCCAGCACCCCGAAAGACCCTCCCGGTCCGTCGGGAAACACGTCGTGGCAATCGGCACAGGACTACCAAGCAGGAGAAGCCAATAGGAAAAACGCAACCCAGCTCCACCCCCAAGTGGAGGGGAAAACCGGCAAGACAGCCGGTGCCGACCCCCCGACTATACTCCAGCCTACCGGGAGGGGTGGGCAGCGGAAAAGGCGTACGGCACTGATCGGCCCCACCGCTCCGACTGGAGTATATCCCCACTGCCCGACACCTCAGCAATGCCAATGGCGAACGGTCAGAGGCACGCTGAGGCTGGAGAGGAACCGGGAAACAACTAAATCTAAGAAAAGAGCCCTGGACCCACCCCCAGGTGCAGAGGTCCTCATGGGAATGCCCAGCAACCAACCTGCACCACCCCACAACACCAAAGACGAACGGCCAGAAGTGTGTGAGGCTGGGGTTAGGGGACAGGGAAATAAAAACCAACAAAATAAAACGACCCATTCTGCTAACAAAAATTAAATAACTATAAACAATAAAAAAAAACACACGCTTACCTGAGTCCAAACGAACTCCGACCAGCCAGCCTGTTCACCCCACCAGAACTACCTCAAGTACTATACACAAAACCTGGTTTACAAAAACTCCCATTTATATCCCACAAAAATGTCCATAAAACACCTGGAGCCATGTTATGATGCTGTCTCCTGACGCTCGTTTGACCAGGGCAATATGGCTGTTCTGACCCTTCCAAGTTGCATTGGCTTGTCCACTAGAGGAGCCAGAGGTCCCGTCGGAGGAGTCTCAGAGGAACGAAGAAGAGGCGGTCTGGACTTGTGTCGGGGAAAACCCCGAGACAAAACACCCCGCTCGGACACTCGCCCTCTTTCTCGTCCACGCTCCCTAATCCGATCGTCTAGACGAATAACCAAGGATATTAACTCATCTAAATCCTTCGGTTCGTCACGGACGGCTAGCTCGTCTTTCAGGGAGTCATTCAACCCGTCTACAAACACCCCCCTCAAAGCAGCAGCATTCCAACCAGACTGAGCGGAAAAGACTCGAAAATCCACAGAATAATCAGCTGCGCTTCGTTGCCCCTGTCGGAGGTTCAGCAATCATTGAACCACGATATTTGTTTTCATCGGATGATCAAAAACCAAGTGAAGTTCACGGGAAAATTCATCAAAGGATTCTAGCAGTGATGACTTATTGCTCCCGAATCATCTCCAGGTGCTTCTGGACTTTCTCCTGAAATGGAACTGCTTCTGCCGCTGGGTCCATATTGGTTTGGCCGGAGAATTCTGTTATGGATAAGACGCGGATTGAGGAGCGGTCCAGTATCTGACTGAACCCAGCATGAAATAATCAGAAGCAGTTCCAAAAAGAAAACATTTATTTTTCTCCTTTTGTGCTATACATGAAATACTAAATAATTAAGTTCTGGTGAGGTGAAAAGGCGGCGCGCTCTCTCAGCGTCTCAACAGTCGGAGTCCGAATGTTCAAGACTCAGGAGTTCCGCCAACACCCCCCCAGGTGACTTTCCCAGACTGTACTCTGCGAAGGAGGAACAGAGATGAGATTATTCAACACTTATTACTACGAAATATTGTTTAGAGGCAAACTTATCAGCTACATGTTTAGG
This sequence comes from Thalassophryne amazonica, assembly GCF_902500255.1. NCBI lineage: Eukaryota > Metazoa > Chordata > Actinopteri > Batrachoidiformes > Batrachoididae > Thalassophryne > Thalassophryne amazonica. The sequence continues at coordinate 23,591,563 of NC_047118.1, read as the reverse complement.
TCTGGTTTCAAAACTTAGTTCAAAGAGGCTGCTGCTCACAGCTAGTGGAGGATCATTAATCTGCACGCCACTGCCGTGAGGAGCATGCCAAACAATTTCCACCAATAATTACTTATAGCTGCGTATAAACGCCAATTTACATTCACGGATAAACTTTTCAGAATATTCACCTCTGTCATGTGCTGACAACGTTTGCCTCTCACCCTCGTCCTCCTTCACAGGCGCGATGTCAGACTCTGAAACGGCCCTTAGCGTCCCCACACGGTCGTCACAAGGTCGTATTCTCCGGCAATCTTATCCAACTCACTGCTGGTTTAAATGTAGTTCTTCATCACTACATTGGTACCAGCTGGAAGTCCTCAGATCTGCACGTGAACATCACAGGTGTCGTGGATTGTCCTGATAGAGAGCCGCACGAGAATGCAACAGGTCCATCGTAACAGAGGAGAGAGACTCTTCTGCAGCACATTTTCCTCAGAGAACAGCCCCAAATCACCTGGGAAGGAAAATAAACACAAAACAACCCAACCTTGTCCAGCCAACCCCCCCCCAACACACAACACTTTCAGGGGCAGTCCTTGCAGTGCAGAGCTCACCAAGTGCCAGACCCCTGAAATTCCCCTGTGGAAAAGAATTTGTAAGTAGATGGAGACAGGAGTACACAGGTGTCAGAAGGTGACAAATGAGAAAAACCAGCAAGACACCCATAACAACATGGATTCATAGGCTTCTGCTGCTGTGATTGGCGAAACCATCAGTTAGGGCCCCTTCACACATAGCGGAATAGCTTGTACAAGTGAACCATGAAAACGTTGAGCCGACAGGCAGGCGTGTATGATCCTGCTGCGACTGTCGTGCACGAAACCATTGCAGCGGGAACACAGTGTGAGCAGCTGGAGTATGTGTAACCACATCGCGCAGCTGCTGTGAAAAAAAAAACACTTCACTCACGGGATTCGAACCTGCAATTTACAAAAGCTCTGATTGCCAGCCAAAAACTTTACCACTGCACTACCATCACTGGCCTGTAAATGGTGTGGAAAGCTGCCTTTAGTCAACAAGGACATGGACAAGGTGCGCTGTGCAATCAGACCTTGCTGTCCAGCCCCCATGTGATCAGACCTGTACATACATATAAGCATTTTATGCTAGTGTCCCCCCAGCACGCCACGTGTTGGGGAGGGGGGCACGACACGTGTGAGACACACGCACCACGTGTGTTGCTTTTTGCAACACCACACTTGTGGGGGTACTTAGACAAATTTCACATCCAGCTTGAAAGTGATTGTCTGCTAACTGTTTTCATGGCTACACATTTTCTAAGTGCCCAGCGAGTGGTGTTAGATGTTTGTGTGTGTCACCTGGAATTTGGCCGACACCTGCCGCGAGAGGAATCAAATGGGCTCTCACAGGGCACAGTGTGTCTTTCAGCCTTTGGTGTGCGCAGATACTTCTAGCAACAGGTGTACAACACGTTGGAGGTGAATATACACGTATTGCATATGATTCCTGCTTCATGCGCAATTCGACCACATTCGTACTATGTGTGAACGGGCCTTTACAACATCATGGTCAATTTAGAACTGAGAAGGACTTTGATATAAGGAAACAAATCAAATCTAGGCTCAAGTCATGTGTCTTCTGGCAAACTGTGGCTAAAATTCCAAGTCTGATTTTTAAAATCCTTCTAGTTCAGACAGATTTATCATATTGTTTTGATTTCTTATTGATTGACATTAATGAAGTCCATTGCAACAGTCTTAAAAAGTGATCGTTTGGGAAGGAGCTCTGAATGGTTGTAATGTTCATCTTGGTCTTAATATGAGATGAGCACCCAATCTGTTCATTCCCCACAAGTTTGTGCAGCAGTTCAAGACCACCCCTGCCTGTTCTCCATGTAATGTGGAGTTGCGCCATGAAGGGCATCTGGTATAAAACATGTGCTAAATAAAAATAGTTTCATCTCACATCTTCTGTAGTGACCCCCAAGTGAAAAAAGGGAGTAGCTGAAGGGATTGAATGTTTTACAACCTTGAGTGTAAAACACCTCCTTTTTCAAGACATGTTTTGTGGGAAATACTTTCTGAATACTAATTTTTCTTTTTTGAAGTGCTTTGACAATAATGCAAAAAACAAACAAACAAACAAACAAACAAACAAAAAACAACAACATTATATGGGAAGTCCATTTCTTTTTTCAACCACATAACAGCACATGTATCTGTCTCTTGTTAGCATTGCTGTTTGGACCACACTAAGTTTTTTTTTTTCCTCAGCATTTTAATATGATCTTTTTGTGGTCACCATGGCCTAACATGACACCATGTCAAATTTATATTTCATGGTTGCTTGAGAGTTGTTTGACTGCTGGATTTATCAACGAAAACTGAAATTTTGCATCCTAACACCTCAGTTATCCTGTCCCATGTTTGTATGCTTACTCTCTGGCAGAAAAGCACTTTTGTGACACAGCAGAATGTTTCATCCCAGAGTTTTCATTTAAAAAGTGCTACTATGTTACTATGACAACAGTAAACACCTAACAACACACATAGGGCAATTAAAAACACAGCACACACCAGCAAAATTTGGACTCCATCCAACAGCTTCCATGGAAACTTAGCCAGGTTTATTTACTTTAGTGCTGTGGGACCCTTCATTTCATCAGTATTTGGTGCCACCTACTGCTGTGGATGTTTTGTAAAATGTAAATGTTTAGATCCTGGACACAAGACAACACCATTTTTTTTCAAGAAAAAGAAGAAAAAAATGCTTTATAGTATAACAAATACAGTACATGTTAAACACATAAAGACTGCAGTTTAAATTTCAAAAAATGCTTGATCTTGTAAATATTTCTGCCCAACCTTGAATATAAATAAGAGTCCAGATACAGCAAATGTTTGAAAGCATGCAATCTGGAATTCAACAGAAAACATCCCAAATGCGGTGAAAATTGTTCAGGTGATGGTTTTAGTGGTATTAACAGTAGCTGGGGTATGAGACAATATTTTTCTGCTAATCAATACAAATAAAGGCCTCCCTCTCTTTTCCTGTCTCACTCTTTCAGATCCATTGTAAGACAGCACAGAGAACACCACACATGGCCTTCACAAAGGCCGCTTGTTCTCCACAAGTCCTTGGGCTGGGAAGCTTTGTAGCTGAAGTCCACGACCTCAGTCATTCCTTTTAATACACAAATACACACACTCCTGGGAAAGCCACACAATCTGAGATGTATTATTGTTCTATATACAAACATAAGCCCATACCCTTCAGTGCTCTCTGTGCCCCCAGTCCAACTTTTCACAACACTAATGGCCTTGGTGCTATGAAAGCACAGAGCAATATACACAATGCCGACCCACACTGCATGTGCGTAGGCCGTGAGCTGTGCACTGAATGTATGACCGCGAAGGAGGCAAGTCTCTGGCATGTCCCTCTGCTCACTGAGCTTCCACAATATTGCTGTGTTTCAATATGATTTTGTAACGACCTCTTAAGGGAACTGAAAGAAACTGCTCAATGTTTAGTCTTATATTTGTGTATTGATCTGATTCTGGGGCTTCAGTTTCGCTGTGGGCTTCACTGAACACATGAGATGTCATTGATGTGCAATGCAGACCAATCATGATGGGGTTGAGCCTAATAAGTTTCATTTTTTTTAAATGAGATGCTCATGAACATTGTTTACAGTAGCTAGCTAAAAAGACATATATTAAAAAAGACATATTAAAAGTCAGACGCTAGTGCCAGTTACCATTTTGTTTAGCTTTGTTGGCTAGCAAGATACGGTTGGCTTATTAACGGTAGCTCTTCTAGCTATAGTTAGCTTACATTCTTGATTTACACTTTTATTTTACATGGTGTACATTTTTAATGGTTGTTCAGTTTATGGGTCCTTTAATAGATATAGTATCTAGGTTTGGGATTTCCATTAGAAAGCATGTAGAATACAGATTTTGTCTTCCTATAGTAAGCTAGCAGCATGAACTTTAGATAGATACCTAAAACATATTACATCATAGCTTCTGTTTCTATAATAAAATAACCATATTTATAGCTTAGCCTACTAGCTAAAATTTAGTTTTGCAACAACTCTACACACTAGGTCGATGTATACTACAATCTTCTCCTGTATGAATCTTTAGGTTTTAGTAGTTTAAACCTATAATATTATGTAGTAACTAACTATATTTCTTTTATATGTTGTTTACTACCCTAAAAAAAGTAAGTCCCTTCGGCTGCTCCCTTGTTTGCACTTGGGGTCACCACAGCAAATCCAAGATGGATCTGCATATTGAATTGGCATAGGTTTTACGCCGGATGCCCTTCCTGATGCAACTCCACATTACATGGAGAAATGTGGCAGGGGTGGGATTTGAACCCGGAACCTTCTGCACTGAAACCAAGCGCATTAACCACTTGGCCACCACCCCTGCGTTTACTGCCCTGATTGTGTAAATATCACTTATATACATGCTGTCCATTTTCTTGAGCTGTTTAGGTGGGTAGGGAGAGTTTCCATGGGATAAAAAAGCTTTTCAACCTACCATCCCTGGTTCTCAAGACCAGGCACCTAAGTGGCTCTACTCTTCTTCTTTTTTTAGATATTTAGATATACTTTAGTATACACTAGTTCTACCTTAGAATTGTTATGTATAATAGAATATATACCTTACTGAATTTTCATATTTAAAATATAAGTAAAATCTGTGACCACTTTTCACCTTACAACCATATCATTCTTTCAAATGGTATCCTGCAATTTATGAGAAAATTCCTTGCATTTAATTAGGCTTTTATGGCCCATTCCATTGACCAGCCTCGAGGTCCACCAGACTCTCCAGGAGCGAGGTCGACGTTAGTCAGGCAATGCTGATGTTTGTTGTTTTCCCAGAAAAATTTGTTTTTGCTTAAAATCTCAGACGTTCATGCTAAAACATCTGCAAGAGTTGAGCTCCGTTACTCTGTTACTGCTCCATTCCCCTCTGCTGGCCTCCGCCAGTCAATATTAGAGTCTTGACTGGATGCACTGCCTCCTTGGACATGAAGGAAAATGTAGAAATATTAAGAAATGTGAAGGAATATGTACCTGTCTCGACAATGCACCAGTAGTAAGTGATGCAATCACAGAGTTATGCTGAGTTTATATAGGCCACATCACCTGACGTCGCAAATGTTGTCGACGATCAGCTCTGCCAATCTACGCTACTGTCTGCTACAAATGCATCCGTCCTCCGACAGTATACAAATAATGAACTTTTGAGTTCAATGGTACGAATATTTTGAGGTGAAAGCTGGAACATACCATTCAACGAGGCCTCGTTGAATGGTATGTTCCAGCTTTCACCTCATAAAATATTCGTACCATTAAAAGAATGTAAAAACATTCATTATTTGTTTTATATAATGGCTAAAATAGATCCTTGTCATTTTATATAATAATTTACAAACAACAGAAAAAGGGACTTACATTTTGGTACCCCCTCAGTGCAGCGAATAAAATAACGTCAGAAATTAATCCAGCTTGGGTGCGTCATTGCTGCTTTGACATCAACAATCCAACACAAACTTTAAAATAGGAGTCCAAAAATAATTCTGACGATGAAGTCCGCCATACTGTACATCAAATCGTTGTCCGTCAGCAAAACAAACTCTACTATGTTTGTTCTACTACGTAGCTGCTGCACGGCTTGTGTGAGCGTGCACGCGTGTACTACCAAAAAAAGACTGTATTTCCTCAGTGCAGCAAAAAAAAACAAAAAAAAAAACACGTCAGACGGCTTAAAGCGTAGTGGATCATTTTTTGTGTGTGTGTGTGTATAGAGTGAAATGGTACCAAAGGTATGGAACCAAATTTGCACTCGAAATGGAACCAAATTGCACTCTAAAATGCAATGCAACACAAATGGGACAAAGTAAAGCACCAATGAAATGACAAGGATCCACTCAGCCGTTATATAATAGCAGTTAAACTACATCCTATGTGAGTCGGTGGACCATCCCCAAATGTTGAGTTCTGCTACTACAACGCCGCCCTCTGCTGGGGTACGTTGACCTGCTTTTGAGAGAGGAAATTTGGAACCCTACTGTGTGCCTTCGCTGGTGTTTCATGGGAATTTTTGTAAATCTTCTGCGTCAGCCACTTCAAGTCATAGTGTGAATGGGCCCTGACACTCATTTTATGACTTAACAATCCCAGACAGCTGTTTCTGAGTTGTCAAGTCATGCACTGAGAAGACAGACCAAAAAAAAAAAAAAAAATCACTGATCACTGATGTGTTTCTCTAATGAAACTAGTGCAGTGTCTGTAGGAAGTTTGTATTCCTATAAAAAAAACTGGGAGCTAAAAAATGTAATAAAAAAAGGCCATCACCAGAGCAATACCACATAATAATGCCAGATACCACCACCAGACCAACTGAATTCTAAATAGTGTTGTGAAATGCCATCAGTTGTAATATAAATTATAAGAATCATAACCAATGCATATACCTGCACAGTGCTTTAATTTTCTCTCAAAATATTTTGTTTTACAAACTATATCTTGTCATTTTTGAATGGTTTGTCTATTAAAGAGTAAAAACTGAAGGAAATCAATTGTAACGCCTGAAAGAAGTTACTGTAGGAAGTATTTTAACCATAAGGTGAAGTGAGAGGGGGAAGTGTTGGCTTTTTAAATACTTGAAAGACACCAGACTCATGGAGAGGATTTAGTACTGCTATAACGGACTGAAGCAGAAGGTGGCAGCACTGCAACAATAAGGATGCTGGGTGCCATCAAACACCATAGAAGAAGAAAGGCCGTGTTTGCTAGAGGTGGGTGATACTGGGAATTTTGTTATTGATCCGATACCAAGTAAATACAGGCCCAGTATCACCAATACCGATACTTTTTCATATGTAACCCCTTAACGCCTATTGTCGCATATACACTCAACAAAAATATAAAAGCAACACTTTTGGTTTTGCTCCCATTTTGTATGAGATGAACTCAAAGACCTAAAACTTTTTCCACATACACAATATCACCATTTCCCTCAAACATTGTTCACAAACCAGTGTAAATCTGTGATAGTGAACACTTCTCCTTTGCTGAGATAATCCATCCCACCTCACAGGTGTGCCATATCAAGATGCTGATTAGACACCATGATTAGTGCACAGGTGTGCCTTAGACTGCCCACAATAAAAGGCCACTCTGAAAGGTGCAGTTTTATCACACAGCACAATGCCACAGATGCCGCAAGATTTGAGGGAGCGTGCAGTTGGCATGCTGACAGCAGGAATGTCAACCAGAGCTGTTGCTCGTGTATTGAATGTTCATTTCTCTACCATAAGCCGTCTCCAAAGGCGTTTCAGAGAAATTGGCAGTACATCCAACCAGCCTCACAACCGCAGACCACGTGTAACCACACCAGCCCAGGACCTCCACATCCAGCATGTTCACCTCCAAGATCGTCTGAGACCAGCCACTCGGACAGCTGCTGAAACAATCGGTTTGCATAACCAAAGAATTTCTGCACAAACTGTCAGAAACCGTCTCAGAGAAGCTCATCTGCATGCTCATCGTCCTCATCGGGGTCTCGACCTGACTCCAGTTCGTCGTCGTAACCGACTTGAGTGGGCAAATGCTCACATTCGCTGGCGTTTGGCACGTTGGAGAGGTGTTCTCTTCACGGATGAATCCCGGTTCACACTGTTCAGGGCAGATGGCAGACAGCGTGTGTGGCATCGTGTGGATGAGCGGTTTTCTGATGTCAATGTTGTGGATCGAGTGGCCCATGGTGGCGGTGGGGTTATGGTATGGACGAAGAACACAGGTGCATTTTATTGATGGCATTTTGAATGCACAGAGATACCGTGATGAGATCCTGAAGCCCATTGTTGTGCCATACATCCAAGAACATCACCTCATGTTGCAGCAGGATAATGCACGGCCCCATGTTGCAAGGATCTGTACACAATTCTTGGAAGCTGAAAATGTCCGGACATGGGTGACATGTCCGGTGAGTATGCCGGCCATGTCACCCATTGAGCATGTTTGGGATGCTCTGGACCGGCGTATACGACAGCGTGTACCAGTTCCTGCCAATATCCAGCAACTTCGCACAGCCATTGAAGAGGAGTGGACCAACATTCCACAGGCCACAATTGACAACCTGATCAACTCTATGCGAAGGAGATGTGTTGCACTGCATGAGGCAAATGGTGGTCACACCAGATACTGACTGGTATCCCCCCCCCAATAAAACAAACTGCACCTTTCAGAGTGGCCTTTTATTGTGGGCAGTCTAAGGCACACCTGTGCACTAATCATGGTGTCTAATCAGCATCTTGGTATGGCACACCTGTGAGGTGGATGGATTATCTCAGCAAAGGAGAAGTGCTCACTATCACAGATTTAGACTGGTTTGTGAACAATATTTGAGGGAAATGGTGATATTGTGTATTTGGAAGAAGTTTTAGATCTTTGAGTTCATCTCATACAAAATGGGAGCAAAACCAGAAGTGTTGTGTTTATATTTTTGTTGAGTGTATATATATATATATATATATATATATATATATATATATATATATATATATATATATATATATATATATAATTTTAAGTAAGCGGTTTAATATGATGAAATAAATGGAACATGGAAACTAATTTTGACGGAAATCCATATACAAATGGAGATTTTGGAGGACAGAGACACCACGGATGGTGCCATCTTGGTAGTACTAATGTTACAATGTCAAAATAAAGGTTTAATGTCAAAATAAAGGTTTTTAAAAATAATCCCCCAAATTTTCATAATAAAGGATGCACATCATCGTGCCATGCGCAAGCCATATCTGAAAGCTGAGGTCGACCTGACAAACAGTCAGAGAGATACACATACACACAGACATTTCTTGCTTTATTGATAGATTGAAAAAAAAAATCCCATTGAATATAAACGTTTGTACGTTTTAAATGAGATATTTTTTTAACAGATAATGATGGCACAGTGTCTTTCTTTCCCTATATTAGTTTTTTAAAGTTGGATGTGACCTTTTTTGATCAACATTTCATCCTTTCCCTTCTAGGTAACTGTTTCTGAAAAGCCTGTAGCTTAGATCTTATGGATGACAGGCAACAATGAAGAAGAGCGGATTTATTTAACACTTCCTCCACCCTGGCGGTGACATGACTTTAATGCCACACAGAAACATGTAGCTGTGCTGGCAATTGTCACTGTAGAAACCAGAGAGCAGACGAGAATGAAACGAGAGAGACAGTCATGCAGAGCTGCTGAGCTAGGCCTCTCATTATGTGGGATGTAATCTGAGCTTTTGGGACCCGGGCAGGCCCTCCGTCTGCACTGAATGGGGGGTCGCGCACAGGCCCCCGCTGTCTTTCCTGTGCTTTCACTCTGCTTAGCTCGGCAACTCTGATTATACATCCCGCGGGTGGGGTGAGTGTTTGCGGATGAAAGTGTGGTGGAGTTTAGGGTTGATTTGAGGATGGAGGATGTAGTGCAGCGGATAACTGAAAAAAATGCTTCAAATGGTGATGCAAGCACCAAATTTGGCACACATACTCCTTAGACATTACTCTTTTAAAAATGCCAGGTACCCACGTGAACTTTCAATAGGCGACCAAGAAGGGGTCAATTGAATTATTACACAGGGGTCAAAATTTAAAATGCTCCAATCATATTGAAAGGTATTCCATATTATTTGTCTGATCATAAAGATTCCAAAAAGGTATAGTTTGGACTATCTGTGAATGAATGGTCTGGAGTTATGGGGTAAAAACAGCAAGAACACTGAGAAATGTCCATTTCAGTTTGTACAGGGGTCAAAAGTTAAAGTTGCTCCAATTTTGGTAAAAAGTGGTGCAAATTACTGGTTGAGCTAATAGGATTAATAAATGGAATAGTTTTGACTGTGTTGCGTGCTTGGTTTGCAAAGTAAACGTTAAACAATATCAGCATCCATTGGATTCTATGACATGTGACCTATGCTACCCTGTAACATGATAACTAAGCATGATACATGATGCAAACTATTACTTTTTAAAACCGTATTCACCCAACTAATAATTTGCATCACTTTTTACCAAAATTGGAGCAACTTTAACTTTTGACCCCTGTACAAATTGAAATTGACCTTTGTCACTGTTCTTGCTGTTTTTACCCCATAACTCTGGAACATTCATTCACAGATAGTCCAAACTATACCTTTTTGGAATCTTTATGATCAGACAAATAATATGGAATACGTTTCAATATGATTGGAGCATTTTTAAATTTTGACCCCTGTGTAATACTTCAATTGACCCCTTCTTGGCCGCCTATTGAAAGTTCACGTGGGTACCCGGCATTTTTAAAAGAGTAATGTCTAAGGAGTATGTGTGCCAAATTTGGTGCTTGCATCACCATTAGAAGGATCCCTCAGTCAATATTCACTTATCTGTTGCACTAATGGATGATGGTGATCCCCTGGTTATAGTGACGTGTCTGAGTGCATCTCTCCACAAATATACAAAAACAGCCTGATAACTTTGTATAAAAAACACATAAAGCAGATATATTCTCCTTTTTACAAGCACACACATTCTCATGGTCACATACGTTCCCCATGAGGTTTACAAGCACCTTAGGTAAAAAATTCAGACTTTGTTTTTCCCTGCTGCTCTCAATAGGCCAGTTATAACATCGACTCTATTTCCTTATGAACTTATTTTAAAATAATAGTTACTTACAAGATAGATTTCACTGTTTTCATGTTTCACTCATCCCATTGCTCACTGGGTCATGATTTATACACACACACACTAAGATGAATGTCTCCTTAAACAGCAGGGATGGAATTTCTCATAAATCCTTTACAATGACTAGCTGGCATAACTGGGTGTTAATTGGCCCATTTTTTGGATGTATTTATAGGCTTACCTGTACAACTAGTGCTTTGTTGTGTTTAACAATGGGGGTGGAAGGGACCCCAAAAGACTCAAGCCAAGTCTCCAAATTGTGTCTCCAGAAGTCACGTTCCCCCGAAGATTTTCCTAAAATATTATAGCATGGTATGCAAAAGATTAATAGCGTCAGTCAGTGAGTGAGGGGGTCCACAAAATCCCCACTGGTATACGAGGGCTGTCAATAAAGTATAGGTCCTTTTAATTTTTTCAAAAACTATATGGATTTCATTCATATGTTTTTACGTCAGACATGCTTAAACCCTCGTGCGCATGCGTGAGTTTTTCCACGCCTGTCGGTGACGTCATTCGCCTGTGAGCACTCCTTGTGGGAGGAGTCGTCCAGCCCCTCGTCGGAATTCCTTTGTCTGAGAAGTTGCTGAGAGACTGGCGCGTTGTTTGATCAAAATTTTTTCTAAACCTGTGAGACACATTGAAGTGGACACGGTTCGAAAAATTAAGCTGGTTTTCAGTGAAAATTTTAACGGCTGATGAGAGATTTTGAGGTGATACTGTCGCTTTAAGGACTTCCCACGGTGTGAGACCGCGCAGCGCTCTCAGGCGCCGTCGTCAGCCTGTTTCAAGCTGAAAACCTCCACATTTCAGGCTCTATTGATCCAGGACTTCGTGAGAGAACAGAGAAGTTTCAGAAGAAGTCGGTTTCAGCATTTTATCTGGATATTCCACTGTTAAAGGAGATTTGTTTTATGAAAGACGTGCGGACGGGTCCGCGCGTCGGGACGCAGCTGGCGCGGTGCCGCGGCACAGGAAAAACACCTCGGTGTTGATAACCATTTGTAAAATCCAGGCGGCTTTTGATGGCTTTCAGTGGAGTGAGTATATGAGAAATTGTTTAACAGCTGGACATGTTCCAACTTGTCCTTAAGGCTTCCAACGGAGGTGTTTTTCCTGTGACGGAGCGTCGCGGCGGCTGCGAGCCGACACTGCAATCCGTCTGCACGTCTTTCATTAAAAAAAATCTACTTTAACAGTGGAATATCCGGATAAAATGCTGAAACCGACTTCTTCTGAAACTTCTCTGTTCTCTCACGACGTTCTGGATCAATAGAGCCTGAAATGTGGAGGTTTTCAGCTTGAAACAGGCTGACGACGGCGCCTGAGAGCGCTGCGCGGTCTCACACCGTGGGAAGTCCTTAAAGCGACAGTATCACCTCAAAATCTCTCATCAGCCGTTAAAATTTTCACTGAAAACCAGCTTAATTTTTCGAACCGTGTCCACTTCGATGTGTCTCACAGGTTTAGAAAAAATTTTGATCAAACAAAGCGCCAGTCTCTCAGCAACTTCTCAGACAAAGGAATTCCGACGAGGGGCTGGACGACTCCTCCCACAAGGAGTGCTCACAGGCGAATGACGTCACCGACAGGCGTGGAAAAACTCACGCATGCGCACAAGGGTTCAAGCATGTCTGACATAAAAACATATGAATGAAATCCATATAGTTTTTGAAAAAAATAAAAAGGACCTATACTTTATTGACAGACCGCGTATAACTTATTGGTAAAGCATATTCACTTCTGAAATTTTGAATTCTGTTAGATATACAGTAAACCAGTATTGATCAGTATATGTGTCTGGTACCTATATTTATATTTGCAAACTGTTTTGTTTTTTTTTACTTTCACTTTTGACACTGTGCTTCTTACCCTGTGTGCTGCTCAAACCTCAATTTCCCTGAGGGAGTCTACCCAAGGGATTAATAAAGTTCTAATCTAATCCAGTCTAATATATGAGGTCTCTTTGCAGGAGAACAAACGTTCAAGTCTTTAGGATCCTGACGCTTCCTGTGCTACTGTACAATTGCGCGACTTGGACCCTAATCAGTGACCTCAGGTGACAACTGGATGTTTTTGGTACCACGTCTATTCAGAGGATCGTTTGATGACAGTCTGATGGAAAAATTCAGCCACCTCTGGCCCTGAGTGGGGTGACCACATAACATGGCAGCACTTAAGTCAAAAATTTAAAATGTTCTGCTTTTACTGCTTGCCGCAAAAAAATCAACATTGAGAGAGCGAAAGATGGATTATTTAAGTGCAGTGAGTCACCTAGTTTTAATTAGAAACTATGAATAATTTGTGTGATATTACAGCGAGGAATTAATCTATAAATTCGGAAAAAGTTAACTTTTTAATCGACCGACAGAGCCAGGGCTTCTTGTTTTAATATGACGCTGTGATGCAAAATGCTAAAACTCTTGTATCTTTCAATGAAGTAAATTATTGTCCGTGTCATTAGCATTGAAAAATGATGGCACCTCACCTGGCTGCTGCAAATAGATGGTTACTTTTGAGAAGTGGGATTGGAGCGGTTGTCTGCCTGGGTTTTTGCCATCTAGGACCCAAGGCTGTAGTGTCCTGCATGCAGTGATGCATGGCACCAGCGCATGCTCCAAGACTTGATTTGATTGATATGTAATAATTTGCAGTTAGTTATTCTTTAAATTTGCATCCAATTGGTAATTTCAGGGTCCTGGTGGCTACTAAGGCCACTGTTGATGGTTCCTTACCACAATTGTCAATGTCTTGTGCATGCAGTCCTTTGAAGTGACATATTTTTATGATTTGGTGCTGCATTGATAATTTGAATGATACAGTTTACAGCAATTTCAATTTATTTTCACTTATATAGAGCCAAATCAAAATGAGGTTGCCTCAAGCAACAGTGATAAGAAAAAACTCCTTCTGAGGAAGAAACCTCAAGCAGACCAGACTCAAAGGGGTGACCCTCTGCTTGGGCCATGCTACAGACACAAATTACAAAACAATTTACAAAACGAACATACAGGAAATGTTGCACTGGCAACATTTTCTGTATGTTCATCAATGGTTCTGGTAAATAGTTGGTTTGGTAAGGTTAGACCTTACTTGTGTGAAGCACCTTGGGGCAACTTTGTTGTGGTTTGGTGCTATATAAATGAAAATAAAATGAAATTTCTTTTTATAGTGCATTCCCATCAGATAGACACTCAAAGCACACCTTCACCCAAGCAGGGGTGGATCTAGAGATAAATTCATGGGGTGGCAAGCAGGGACAGGCACTATTATGTGGGGTGGCAATGTAATGTTTATGTATTATGCTATTATAGGTCAGGAATCTGGATTATAGTGTCACGAGTCCAAGTTTCATATAGCCTAGAGCAGCGGCCCGCAAGCTTTTTGTGCCACGGACCAATTTTCATATAACATTAAAACAACATTTTTGCAGACCAATATAGAAAAAACTATAAACGTGTGTAAAAAAATGCGTGAGTGGAATGGTCATTTCAAGTGCTCCAATGGGCATCATAGATCTGTAAATTGTGTTTTCATGATCACAAAATGAACATTGCTGTAGTAGTGCAGCAGATAACCAAAACAATTGTTCAGTTTGTGATAAAAGCATGAAATGTGGCACACATATTCTAAATTAACTAATGTTTATTTTCAGATATGGAGACATCCTGGAGGTGACCTCTAATGAACTACAGGGGTCAGTAAAGAATTACACGGGTCAAAATATAAAAATTCTCCAATCATGTTGAAAACTATACCACACTATTTGTGTGATCATAAGGATTCCAAAAATGTATAGTTTGGGCTATCCATGACTGAATGTTATGGGGTAAAAACAGCAAAAATGGTGACAAAGGTCAGTTTCAGTTTGTACAAGGGTGAAAAGTTAAAGTTACTTCAGTTTTGGTAAAAAGTGATGAAAATTATTGGTTGAGTGAATAGGATTAATAAATGGAATAGTTTTGACTATGTTGAATCTTTGGTCTCCAAAGTAAAGGTCAAACAAGGTTGACGTCCATTGGATTCTATGACATGTGACATATGTTACCTCGTAACATGATAACTTAGCGTGATAGATGGTGCAAACTATTCCTTTTTAAAATACTATTAACTAAACCAATAATTTGCATAATTTTTTACCAAAATTGGAGCAAGTTTAACGTTTGACCCCTGTACAAACTGAAACTGACCTTTGTCACCATATTTGCTGATTTTACCCCATAACTCCAGAACATTCAGTCATAGATAGTCCAAACTATACCTTTTTGGAAGGTGTGTAATCAGATAAATAATGTGGTATACTTTTCAATATGATTGGAGCATTGTTAAAGTTTGACCCCTGTGTAATTCTTTATTGACCCCTGTAGCTCATTAGAGGTCAGCTCCAGGATGCCTCCATATCTGAGTTAATTTAGAATATTTGTGCCAAATTTCATACTTTCATCACAAACTGAACGATTGTTATGGAAATTTTAGGGCAATTCTACGGCAACGGAATTACAATCTGACCTAATCTGTAGTTGTTAGATGCTGTATGTCCAGATTTTGCTGCTGTTGTGATTCTGAATTGCCCTTTAGCTTAGCTGCACCACTATAGTAGAAAACAACATATTTAATCAAATGACAGCAGAGAAGCTGTATGAGTCTTACCTGACCTGAAGACTCACAGAAACACACCTCAAGGGTGTGTGTATCAGCGCTTGTCCTCTGCTCATCCTTCTGTACTCTGTCCTCTGTCCATCCTTCTGTCCTCTGTCCATCCCTCTGTCCTCTGGCTTCTGTCCATCCTTCTGTCCTCTGCTCATCCCTCTGTCCTCTGTCCATTCTTCTGTCCTCTGCTCATCCTTCTGTATTCTGTCCTCTGTCTATCCCTCTGTCCTCTGCTCATCCCTCTGTCAATCCTTCTGTCCTCTGTCCATCCCTCTGTCCTCTGTCCATCCTTCTGTCCTCTGCTCATCCCTCTGTCCATCCTTCTGTCTTCTGTCCATTCCTGTCCTCTGTCCATCCTTCTGTCTTCTGTCCATCCCTGTCCTCTGTCCATCCTTCTGTCCTCTGCTCATCCCTCTGTCCTCTGTCCATCCCTCTGTCCTCTGTCCAACCTTCTGTCCTCTGTCCATCCCTCTGTCCTCTGTCCAACCTTCTGTCCTCTCCTCACACCATCTTCTCTTGTTTCCAATGTTCCTCTAAATCCACAACAAAGTGTTTTCTCCCCTCAGCAATAAAAAAGTGCTCCACTGTCGCGTTATGAAATGAAAGTGAAACCTAAAAAGCATACATTGCCACATGCGTGCACGGACTTTTGTTAACATAACACGACTTTAAGGTTGGACGAAACATCCCTAATATCTATGAGAGACACGAGTAAAGCTGAAGTCTAGCTACAAAGAAAGTTTTGCCGGCTGATGTGACCAGTGTTCAAATTCAAATTCATATTTATTTATATAGCACATTTAAAACACAGCTGCAGCTGACCAAAGTGCTTCACAATAATAGCAATACAAAGGTGTAAAATATTAAAGGGAAAAAAAATATGAAAAAATAAAAAAATAATCTAAAAATACAGAGCAAAATAGCAGAGCAAAGCATACACCACTTAGCCAGTGTTGAAAGCCAGGGAGAAGAGATGAATTTTCAGTCTGGACTTAAACTGTCCCACAGACTCTGAGGACCTGACGTCCGTCCTTGTTTTCAGTTCACCTGAAACGACGAGGGAAACAAGAGGTTCCGCCCTAATAAAAATACTTATTCCTCATTGTTTATTAATTTATACAGTACTTGGTGAATGTATCAATTTTATATTTCTTTCTCTGCAAAGTTTTCCTGGCAGCCGTGTGTGCTGGCGTGTCGTCGTGTCTTTTAGGGAAAGTTCGGCGTTACAACAGGTGGGTGGTGGGGGGGCAGGGAGAGCGCAAAGCGCAGCTTGTGCTGCATTCAAGGGCGCTCAAAGAGCACAGTTTTCGCCGGTTAAAGTCATTTGCGAGGTCCCTTTTTTGAAAAATGTCACACACTTCTGATTGGGGTGGCAAGAGCTATTTTTAGGGTGGCAGTTGCCACCCCATGCCACCCCAGTAGATCCGCCCCTGCACCCAAGCCCTCACAAACCAATGTCAAAGTGTTGTTGTACAAGGGACCCAACTATGCAATTTTGGGATTAATCCAACGTAGTGATTTTCCTGTCTGATCAAAGAACTGACTCAAGGATCCTCGGGTCATAACTCGGCTTCTTGAAGTTTAAGACCACTACCTCTGCAATGCACACATTTTACCAAAGTCTATGTACTGTATAGTGCAGCAGATAAGTAGGGGTCAATTGAGGAATTACACAGAGGTCAAAATTAAAAGATGCTCCAATCTCATTGAAAAATATTCCACATTATTTGCCTGATCATAAAGATTCCAAAAAGATATAGTTTGGACTATCTGTGACTGAATTCTATGGAGTTACAGGATAAGAACAGCAAGAATGGTGACAAAGGTCAGTGTCATTTGTCATGTGCAGGGGTCAAAAGTTAAAGTTGCTCCAATTTTGGTAAAAAGTGATGCAAATTATTAGGATTAATAAATGGAATAGTTTTGACAATGTTGAATTGGTCTCCAAAGTAAAGGTCAAACAAGGTCTACGTCTATTGGATTCTATGACATGTGACATATGTTACCCCGTAACGTGATAAGTAAGGATGATACATGGTCCAAACTATTCCTTTTTAAAACCCTGTTAACTCAACTAGTAATTTGCATCATGTTTTACTGAAATTGGAGCAACTATAACTTTTGACCCCTGTACAAAATGAAACTGACCTTTATCACCAAGTGGCAAATCGTTTTTTTCTAAAGAGGATTGTCTGAGGAGTATTTCTGCCGAATTTGACGCTTTTATCACCATTTGCAGGATTCCCCTCCAAATATTCTCTTATCCGCTGCACTAATGCATTAATGTGAATGAATTTGTCACAATCCTCAGCCTCCTCTCCCCCTCCCTTCCTGTGTTGGCTTGTCTCCACCTACCTGGGCGGATCTTCCAACCTCCTGCAGCACAGCTGGCAATCATCTCCAGTCAGCCTCCATTTTAAGATGCACTGCAGCCCTTCACAACTTGCCAGTTTGTTGTTTCTGATACTCAATGAAAACCTGCCTGCCTGCTACTCATCTGTTTGCCAGCCTGCTACTTACTGGTTTGTCTGCTTACTACTTACCTGTTTACCTGCCTACTACTACCCTGTTGCCAGCCTGCTACCTTCCTGTTCACCTGCCTGCTACTTACCAGTACACCTGCCGCCTTGGTACCTGCTCCTCAGTCTCCAGTAAAATTGAATAAATACTTTGAAACCGTTTTTGGATTTGAGTCTGCTTTTGGGTCCAATTACAAACTGTGACAGTACAAACTGTCCAACATGGACCCAGCAGATGCAGATCGTCTTGCTACAGCCATTTCAAATCAAGGGAGCAAATTGGGCCATCATGAGCAACTGCTTCAAGAACTAATGGAAGGTCAACGCGCCACTGCCCAACAGATCGCTCAACTTAATTCCATGATGCAGCAGCTTGCCACCAATATCACAACTCCAGTTGCCCAGTCCCCACCACAGCCAGCTCCTGCTCCACCTCAGCCTCACGCTTTATCTCCGCAGCCACCCAGAGAATCTCATGTTCCAGACCCTGACCACTACTCAGGTGATATGGGAAAATGTGGGGGGTTCCTGCTTCAATGTTCCCTAGTTTTCAGTCAGAAACCTATAACATATGCTACTGATTGTTCCAAGATAGCATTTGTCATGGGGTTGCTAAAAGGGAGGGCTTTGGACTGGGCAGTAGCCATGTGGCAAGGTAGTCCGCATGTTCGTAATGACTTTGATACCTTTGTTGGAGAACTCAAGAAAGTCTTTGATCATCCTGTCCAGGGAAAGGAGGCCTCTAAAAGGTTACTCTCCATTCATTAGGGAGCACATAGTGTGGCTGAATATTCTGTCGAGTTCAGAACACTTGTCGCTGAAGCGGGGTGGGATGATGTTGCGCTACAAAGTGTTTTTGTCAATGGACTGTCCGAACAGTTGAAGGACGAGCTAGCACTGAAGGATGATTTGGATAATCTTGACACACTTATTTCCACAGCAATAAAACTTGACGATCAACTGCGTGAGAGACGCCGGGAGCGGTCCACACGTCAAACATCAACACTCCCCCACAGAAGTACCCCAGCTCGTTCTCCCGCTGTTATGCCAACTCCTATGTCTGCTACGTCCCAAGGTAACACATCCTCAGCTGGTCAGGAAGTGGAACCCATGCAACTTGGTTGAGCCAAACTGACACCCAGTGAGCGTCTGCATAGAATCAGAGCCGGTGAGTGCGTGTATTGTGGTCAAGTTGGCCACTTTGTCGCCACATGCCCATCACGACCAAAAGATTGGGCTCACTAGTAAATATGGGAGCGCTGGTGAGCCAAAGTATATTCACTTCTGGCTCCCAAACTAAAATGTTACATCCTGCTAACATTTGTACACAAGACGTCACTTTGTCTCTCACTGCTTTAGTTGAAAATTTGAAAATTTTACTTCTACACTTAATGATTTCTGGAAACCATCAAGAGCTGATACAATTTAATCTGATTTCAACTCCACACACCCCAGTAATACTTGGATATACTTGGCTAAAGGTTCATAACCCACACTTGGATTGGACTAATGGAAAGATCTTGAGTTGGAGCACTTTTTGCCATTCCAAGTGTTTAAAATCTGCTCTTCCCCCAGCTGGAGCCTCAGTCTTTCATCCGGAGCCACCAGAATTGTCTTCAGTGCCAGCAGAATACCATGATCTGGGTGAAGTTTTTAGTAAGGAACGGGCCCGATCTCTTCCTCCTCACAGACCCTATGACTGCACCATCGACCTTCTTCCAAGTGCCACTCTGCCTTCTAGCCGCTTGTACAACGTGTCCTGTCCTGAACACGAAGCTATGGAAAAATATATCAAGGACTCTCTGGTTGCAGGTATTATCCGCCCTTCCTTTTCTCTTGTCGGTGCTGGGTTTTTCTTTGTAGAAAAGAAGGATCGTACACTTCGCCCTTGCATAGATTTTCATGGGTTAAACAATATTAGTCAAAAACAAATACCCTCTACCTCTTATAAATTCTGCATTTCAGCCTCTGCACGAATCCACAATCTTTACCAAACTAGACCTAAGAAATGTATACCATCTTGTCAGAATTCGTGAAGGGGACGAGTGGAAAACCGCATTCAACACTCCTCTTGGACACTTTGAACATCTTGTTATGCCATTCGGACTCACTAATGCCCCCGCAGTCTTCCAAGCTCTTGTTAACAATGTTCTCCGTGATTTGACCAGGAAGCAGAGTTGTAGTCTTACACACCTCTCTGCAGCTTCTCTCCCCCTGCCATCCCCTCATTACCCCATCCTCGTAGAGACGGTGCCTGCTCCCAGACTACCAATAACCAGCAAAATCTATTTAAGCATAAAAATTCAAAAAGAAAAAATAATATAGCACCTTCAACTGCACCACAGACTAAAACAGTTAAATGTGGTCTATTAAACATTAGGTCTCTCTCTTCTAAGTCCCTGTTGGTAAATGATATAATAATTGATCAACATATTGATTTATTCTGCCTTACAGAAACCTGGTTACAGCAGGATGAACATGTTAGTTTAAATGAGTCAACACCCCCGAGTCACACTAACTGTCAGAATGCTCGTAGCACGGGCCGAGGGGGAGGATTAGCAGCAATCTTCCATTCCAGCTTATTAATTAATCAAAAACCCAGACAGAGCTTTAATTCATTTGAAAGCTTGACTCTTAGTCTTGTCCATCCAAATTGGAAGTCCCAAAAACCAGTTTTATTTGTTATTATCTATCGTCCACCTGGTCGTTACTGTGAGTTTCTCTGTGAATTTTCAGACCTTTTGTCTGACTTAGTGCTTAGCTCAGATAAGATAATTATAGTGGGCGATTTTAACATCCACACAGATGCTGAGAATGACAGCCTCAACACTGCATTTAATCTATTAGACTCTATTGGCTTTGCTCAAAAAGTAAATGAGTCCACCCACCACTTTAATCATATCTTAGATCTTGTTCTGACTTATGGTATGGAAATAGAAGACTTGACAGTATTCCCTGAAAACTCCCTTCTGTCTGATCATTTCTTAATAACATTTACATTTACTCTGATGGACTACCCAGCAGTGGGGAATAAGTTTCATTACACTAGAAGTCTTTCAGAAAGTGCTGTAACTAGGTTTAAGGATATGATTCCTTCTTTATGTTCTCTAATGCCATATACCAACACAGTGCAGAGTAGCTACCTAAACTCTGTAAGTGAGATAGAGTATCTTGTCAATAGTTTTACATCCTCATTGAAGACAACTTTGGATGCTGTAGCTCCTCTAAAAAGAGCTTTAAATCAGAAGTGTCTGACTCCGTGGTATAACTCACAAACTCGTAGCTTAAAGCAGATAACCCGTAAGTTGGAGAGGAAATGGCGTCTCACTAATTTAGAAGATCTTCACTTAGCCTGGAAAAAGTCTGTTGCTCTATAAAAAAGCCCTCCGTAAAGCTAGGACATCTTTCTACTCATTACTAATTGAAGAAAATAAGAACAACCCCAGGTTTCTTTTCAGCACTGTAGCCAGGCTGAGAGTCAGAGCTCTATTGAGCTGAGTATTCCATTAACTTTAACTAGTAATGACTTCATGACTTTCTTTGCTAACAAAATTTTAACTATTAGAGAAAAAATTACTCATAACCATCCCAAAGATGTATCGTTATCTTTGGCTGCTTTCAGTGATGCCGGTATTTGGTTAGACTCTTTCTCTCCGATTGTTCTGTCTGAGTTATTTTCATTAGTTACTTCATCCAAACCATCAACATGTTTATTAGACCCATTCCTACCAGGCTGCTCAAGGAAGCCCTACCATTATTTAATGCTTCGATCTTAAATATGATCAATCTGTCTTTGTTAGTTGGCTATGTACCACAGGCTTTTAAGGTGGCAGTAATTAAACCATTACTTAAAAAGCCATCACTTGACCCAGCTATCTTAGCTAATTATAGGCCAATCTCCAACCTTCCTTTTCTCTCAAATTCTTGAAAGGGTAGTTGTAAAACAGCTAACTGATCATCTGCAGAGGAATGGTCTATTTGAAGAGTTTCAGTCAGGTTTTAGAATTCATCATAGTACAGAAACAGCATTAGTGAAGGTTACAAATGATCTTCTTATGGCCTCGGACAGTGGACTCATCTCTGTGCTTGTTCTGTTAGACCTCAGTGCTGCTTTTGATACTGTTGACCATAAAATTTTATTACAGAGATTAGAGCATGCCATAGGTATTAAAGGCACTGCACTGCGGTGGTTTGAATCATATTTGTCTAATAGATTACAATTTGTTCATGTAAATGGGGACTCTTCTTCACAGACTAAAGTTAATTATGGAGTTCCACAAGGTTCTGTGCTAGGACCAATTTTATTCACTTTATACATGCTTCCCTTAGGCAGTATTATTAGACGGTATTGCTTAAATTTTCATTGTTACGCAGATGATACCCAGCTTTATCTATCCATGAAGCCAGAGGACACACACCAATTAGCTAAACTGCAGGATTGTCTTACAGACATAAAGACATGGATGACCTCTAATTTCCTGCTTTTAAACTCAGATAAAACTGAAGTTATTGTACTTGGCCCCACAAATCTTAGAAACATGGTGTCTAACCAGATCCTTACTCTGGATGGCATTACCCTGACCTCTATTAATACTGTGAGAAATCTTGGAGGCATTTTTGATCAGGATATGTCATTCAAAGCGCATATTAAACAAATATGTAGGACTGCTTTTTTGCATTTACGCAATATCTCTAAAATCAGAAAGGTCTTGTCTCAGAGTGATGCTGAAAAACTAATTCATGCATTTATTTCCTCTAGGCTGGACTATTGTAATTCATTATTATCAGGTTGTCCTAAAAGTTCCCTAAAAAGCCTTCAGTTAATTCAAAATGCTGCAGCTAGAGTACTGACGGGGACTAGAAGGAGAGAGCATATCTCACCCATATTGGCCTCTCTTCATTGGCTTCCTGTTAATTCTAGAATAGAATTTAAAATTCTTCTTCTTACTTATAAGGTTTTGAATAATCACGTCCCATCTTATCTTAGGGACCTCGTAGTACCATATTACCCCAATAGAGCGCTTCGCTCTCAGACTGCAGGCTTACTTGTAGTTCCTAGGGTTTGTAAGAGTAGAATGGGAGGCAGAGCCTTCAGCTTTCAGGCTCCTCTCCTGTGGAACCAGCTCCCAATTCAGATCAGGGAGACATACACCCTCTCTACTTTTAAGATTAGGCTTAAAACTTTCCTTTTTGCTAAAGCTTATAGTTAGGGCTGGATCAGGTGACCCTGAACCATCCCTTAGTTATGCTGCTATAGACGTAGACTGCTGGGGGGTTCCCATGATGCACTGTTTCTTTCTCTTTTTGCTCTGTATGCACCACTCTGCATTTAATCATTAGTGATCGATCTCTGCTCCCCTCCACAGCAAGTCTTTTTCCTGGTTCTCTCCCTCAGCCCCAACCAGTCCCAGCAGAAGACTGCCCCTCCCTGAGCCTGGTTCTGCTGGAGGTTTCTTCCTGTTAAAAGGGAGTTTTTCCTTCCCACTGTAGCCAAGTGCTTGCTCACAGGGGGTCGTTTTGACCTTTGGGGTTTTACATAATTATTGTATGGCCTTGCCTTACAATATAAAGCGCCTTGGGGCAACTGTTTGTTGTGATTTGGCGCTATATAAAAAATTGATTGATTGATTGATTTCCTTAACAGATTTGTTTGTCTACTTGGATGACATTTTAATCTTTTCTCGTTCCCCAGATGAACATGTCACTCACGTCCGTCAAGTTCGCCAGAGCCGTCTGGAGAATAAGCTGTATGTAAAATCAGAAAAGTGAGTTTCATGTCCAGTGAGTTTCCTGGGCTACATTCTAGGCGGCGGGCGTGTGATGCCTGACCCAGCCAAGATTCAAGCAGTCATAGATTGGCCTCAACCTGAAAATCAAAAACAGTTGCAGAGATTTCTTGGATTCGCAAATTTTTACAGACGATTCATAAGAAATTACAGTCAAGTGGCAGCCCCTTTAACTCATCTTACTTCCTCAAAACGTCATTTTGTTTGGTCTCCTGAGGCAGAGCAGGCTTTCAAAGAACTCAAAAAGCTCTTCACAACCGCCCCAGTCCTTGCTCATCCGGACCCGTCCTTGCAGTTTGTAGTGGAGGTCGATGCCTCGGATATTGGTGTAGGAGCTGTACTTTCCCAAATGTCCCCTTCTGGTCAAAAACTGCACCCCTGTGCATTCTTTTCTTGACGCTTGACCCCCACTGAACGCAACTATACTATTGGAGATCGTGAACTTTTAGCCATTAAATTGGCCCTGGAAGAATGGAGACACTATCTTGAAGGCGCAGAGCATCCATTTGTCGTGTGGACAGACCACAAAAACCTGTCATACAATCGGCTAAACTGTTAAATTCCTGCCAGGCTCCTTGGGCTTTGTTTTTTGGATGCTTTAACTTTATCTTAACTTACAGACCTGGGTCAAGAAACATCAAGCCCGATGCACTCTCTAGACTGTTCTCTCCCACGGACTCACCTGAGCAAGTTGACAACATTCTCTGTCCTTCCTGTGTGGTCGCATCCATATCCTGGGAGATTGAGTCTAAGATCAAAGAGGCCCAAGAAACCGAACCAGATCCATGTAATGTACCCCCTAACTGTCTGTATGTTCCTCAGTCTGTTCGCTCGCAGGTTTTGCAGTGGGTCCATACTTCTCGTTTTGCATGTCATCCTGGAATGGGCCCTACATCTGCCCTTCTTCGTCGTCATTTCTGGTGGCCCACTATGGAATGAGACACCAGAGAATATGTCCAGGCCTGTACAGTATGTGCCAGGGGCAAGACTTCAAACCAGCGCCCATCAGGACAGCTATGCCCTCTGCCTGTTCCAAGTCGCCCATGGTATCGCATAGCAATTGATTTCATCTGCGGTCTCCCCATGTCTCAAGGTAACTCAGTAATCTTAACCATCATTGATCGCTTTTCAAAATCAGTACATTTCGTGGCCCTTGCAATGTTACCATCAGCTCAAGAGACTGCAGATTGTTTGGTCCAACATGTTTTCAGACTCCACAGCACACCACTCAATATAGTGTCAGATCGTGGTCCTCAATTCATCTCTCAAGTGTGGGGAAGTTTTTGCCAAGCCCTTGGAGCCAAAGTGAGCCTTTCCTCTGGGTTTCATCCACAGACCAATGGACAGTGTGAAAGGGCCAACCAGGATTGGAGGCAGCTCTTCGATGTGTTGCAGCTCAGAATCCCTCTAGTTGGAGCGAGCACCTCCCATGGATGGAATATGCTCATAATTCACTTCCATCAGTTGCTACTGGTATGACACCATTTGAATGTGCTCTTGGCTATCTACCACCTTTCTTTCCAGAGCAGGAGAGAGACATTGCTGTACCATCTGTCAAAGACCACGTCAGCCGGTGTCGTCGGATCTGGAAGTGTGCCCGTGCTGCTCTACTTCATTCTGCTGAGCATAACCGGGACATTGCTGACAGGCACAGGAATCCTGCCCCTACTTATCAAATGGGACAGAAGGTTTGGCTCTCAACAAGAGACATTCCCTTGCAGGTTGAATCTAAGATGTTGGCACCGCGTTATATTGGGCCATTTGAGATTGAAAGGGTCATCAACCCAGCAGTTGTCCGTTTGAAGTTGCCTGCTTCGCTGAAGATTCATCCAAGTTTTCATGTGTCTAATCTGAAGCCTGTTCATGAGAGTCCGCTCTGCCCGCCTGCCGAGCCCCCTCCTCCCCTCCGGTTGTCGATGGCCACCCGGCCTTTCGGGTTCATCATCTCTTGGATGTGCGGCGGCGTGGTCGGGGTTCCAGTACCTTGTGGATTGGGTGGGTTATGGGCCGGAGGAGCAGTCCTGGATCTCTCGTGCTCTCATCCTTGATCCAGAGCTGCTTGTGGAGTTTTATCGTTCCCATCCCGACAAGCCTGGTTGTGGTCTGGGGGCGTCTGTTGGGGGCGGGGAGTACTGTCACAATCCTCGGCCTCCTCTCCCCCTCCCTTCCTGTGTTGGCTTGTCTCCACCTACCTGGGCAGATCTTCCAGCCTCCTGCAGCACAGCTGGCAATCATCTCCAATCAGCCTCCATTTTAAGATGCAGTGCAGCCCTTCACAACTTGCCAGTTTGTTGTTTCTGATATTCAGTGAAAACCCACCAGCCTGCTACTTACTGGTTTGTCTGCTTACTACTTACCTGTTTACCTGCCTACTAGTACCCTGTTGCCAGCCTGCTACCTTCTTGTTCACCTGCCTGCTACTTACCAGTGCACCTGCCGCCTTGGTACCTGCTCCTCAGTCTCCAGTAAAATTGAATAAATACTTTGAAACCGTTTTCAGATTTGAGTCTGCTTTTGGGTCCAGTTACAAACTGTGACAGAATTATTGGTTTGAGTATGTGAAAGGGCAGCATGGTGGCTTAGTGGTTGGCACTACTGCCTCACAGCAACAAGGTCGTGGGATTGATTCCCACCTGTGGAGTTTGTATGTTCACCCCGTGTTTGCGTGGTACACAGGTTAGGTGGACTTTAAATTGTCTGTAGGTGTGCGTGCGGGTGTGAATGTGTTTTTGTCTATATGTGGCCCTGTGACAGACTGGCATCCTGAACCCCGCCTCACACCCTATGACTGCTGGGAGAGAGGTGGAAATATATATATGAGAAAAGGTGAAGAACAAATAATGGACGCCATTTGATATTGAACACTACCATCAAAGTTTGAGTTTTTGAGGTGGGCACACACATCAAATGCATTAATTTTGGTTCTTTGTTGGAGCCAGGGCTTAATTTGAGGGGGAGCAAGCCGGAGCACGCTCCGGAACCTCTGACGTTGGCTCCGCCAGCTATTTATACTGGATCCAGGATCCGCCACCTCTCTTGACAAACAAAATATATATATATATATATATATATATATATATATATATATATATATATAAAAATCACAGCGATTGCTCTCACTGCCAATCACACCGCCGCCCTCCTGTCTGCTGTGCGGAATTGCACCAAATCTGGCAACAGGTCCAGAGGCTACGCTCGCTGTTTTGATCCGGATGCTGACCATAGCCGCAGAGCTCCGTGGACCCGAGAGAGGACTTGGATTCTTTGCAGGTCCCACATCCGTACCCCCCGAGGCAGTGAGTGAAGGGAGAGCCACGCATTGTGTTCTGCGTGTGTCTGTTTATAATCTTCTCGCACAGAAGAAGTGTTTACACAAGAGAGAAAAGTGAGAAAATGTTAATGCCTGTTTGAGAAAAGTGTGTAGTGAGGGGTTTTACAGCCTTAAAACATCCATAAGTGTAAAAAATAGTGCTACTTCACGGATTTCCACCGCGTTCACACCGGGCGCGATCAGACGCTACAAATTCGCGGGGGTCGCGTGGCGACGGACGCGCCTCCTTCGCCCGGTGTGTCACTCTGCTTGGGTGGACTTCCGCTGCGAGAATTCGCCCCGGTGCGTCATCAAATAGGAGGAGCTTTCGTTCCGCTCGGCGTCAAGTCATGACGGACCTTGATCACACAGAGCGACTTGTTGTGAAAAGCTCCCAATACAGAGAGTATCATTATTTGCTGCAGGAGCTGCGTCTGGATGATGACCGCTTTCAGCGGTCCTTCCGCCTCTGCGGGACCCAGTTTGAGGACCAACTGTCCCGTTCAAGCACGCACATGTAAACAATTAAAAAAAAAAAAAAAAAAGAAACTCTGCTGCTTGCTGCAGCTCGCTCCTCCCCCAAAAAACTCTGTCATAATTGGGTTTAGAAACCAGTCACCATTTGTTTTATTATACATCTGTGTAGTTAATTAATAAAATATTCTCCACACAGACGATTCACTCGCGCGTGCACGTAAAAAAAAAAAAAAAAAAAGACAAAATGAAACTCTGCTGCTTGCTGTGGGGCTGCTCCTCTCCCAAAAAACTGTCATAATTGTCTTTAGAAACCAGTCACCATTTGCTTTATTATACATCTGTGTAGTTAATAAGTAAAATATTCTCCATGGATTATTCCCTCGCGTGTGCACGTAAAAAAAAAAAGAAAAGAAAAAGAAACTCCGCTCGCGCTGCTGTGGTGCTGCTGCTTGCTCCAAAAACTGTCATAATTGTGAAATAAAGGACAAAAGAGACAGAAGTCCTGCTCACAGGCCGCTACCAGATATAGGACATGTTCACATCTTCAGTCA
Source organism: Thalassophryne amazonica (assembly GCF_902500255.1). NCBI lineage: Eukaryota > Metazoa > Chordata > Actinopteri > Batrachoidiformes > Batrachoididae > Thalassophryne > Thalassophryne amazonica. The sequence goes on along the minus strand of NC_047118.1, from coordinate 23,563,520 downwards.
AACTCCAGACATCTCCACATCACTACATATTCAGTCCCTGACTGGTCATCGCGACGAGACGAAAAAGTTCAGATTTTTCAATTTGGGGAGGAGGGCAACACGACGTGACGCGACGCAATATCGTGCCACAAACGCGCAAAACGCTCAAAATCGCTTCACTTGCGTCGCGCTGCGTGGTTTGGCACCAAAACGCATCCTTACATAGGGATTACATGGCAACCTGTGGCTACAGTCGCTCGCGTCGCGCCCGGTGTGAACGCGGAGAACGTAACTCCCGCAATAAATGAGGGACCACTGAGGAACTTGTACTCTATCCGGATTTAGTGTGACTAGTGTTAGGCCTACAATACATGCCCAGTTTATTTTCGGTGTGGCGCACAGCGTTCGCAAGCCCCCCCCCCCCCCCCCCCCCCCCCCGCACTTCTTTATTTTTTTCTGCACCGGAGCCACCCATCCTCTGCGCTCCGGGACCTCCCACTTTACAAATTAAGCACTGGTTGGAGCCCTTTGCCTGACTGTAGTGATGCAGCAATGTGCAACATTCAAGGATACGTGTTTATGTCAACAGAAATATTACTCAACCATTTTTGAAACTAACCTTCACCAAACCTGCAGGGAAACAAATAAAGCAGTAATACGTCTGGTTTTCACATTTGCCTCCCTTTTTTGTTCTCCCTCTTTCTGAAGGTTCGCAACAAAGCAATAAATTCAATTATTTGAAATGAATCGCGCCCTTGCTGACTGGAATCGGACTCAGACGGATTTGATTCTGTCACAATGTCAAGCATATGGATTACAACTACACCTCTGCAGTGCAGTGACCTTCAGCTGCCCTGGACTACGTCCGACCTCAAACCACTCTCCAGTCTGCCTTGAAAATTGTGTAGTCGTGCCTCAGCCTGCAAATCAATACAAAACCATTCTGAGTGACCACCTTTATCCTCTGATGGAATTTCTGTCCTAATGGAAGATTTTTGTTTCAACAGAATAACCTCATCTCCAGGGCATGAAGGTTCATGGAATGAAATGTTGAGTACGTTGTAAAATGTATGCTTTGGCCTTCACAGTCACAAGACCTCAGCTCACATGGAACAAGATGACGTGTGCATGTGTATTAAGATGTAAAGTGAAAGTTGCCCCACCATGGTATAGGCCCATAGATATACTTGGGTCACCTCTGACTAAATGACCACCTCTGCATAATAGAGATGATTAATGTGCACCTTCAGTATCACACACACTTAGCAAGAGCTCTTGTGCCTGTGAACATGTAGTACGTGTTGTGTTTGGGTGACACCTTGTCTCTTTGAGCTAATGAAGCCTAGCAACCAGTGTCCTGCAAGCCATATCTGTACTTATACTAGGGCATAAGCTAAATATAGCATCCACAGCATTCATTTGTCCAAAAGGGATTCATTACAGAAACTTATGCAGGTTATCTATCTTGTTACAACTGCTGCAACCAAAAGTAGAGAGAATTATTATTGATTTTTTTTTTCCATGTGTGGTGTATTTGGGTTTGTGTTCAATGATTATACCCTACATGACTAGAAATACTTGAACAGTGATCCAGACTAGCCTGTTAATTATATATACAGTGAGGAAAATAAGTATTTGAACACCCTGTGGTTTTGCAAGTTCTCCCACTTAGAAATGATGGAGGGGTCTGAAATTTTCATCTTAGGTGCATGTCCACTGTGAGAGACATAATCTAAAAAAAAAAAAATCTGGAAGTCAATGTATGATTTTTTTAATTTATTTGTATGTTACTGCTGCAAATAAGTATTTGATCACCTACCAACCAGCAAGAATTCTGGCTCACACAGACCTGTTAATTTTTCTTTAAGAAGCCCTCTTATTATGCACTCTTTACCTGTATTAATTGCACCTGTTTGAACTTGTTACCTGTATAAAAGACACCTGTTCACTCAATCAATCACACTCCAACCTGTCCACCATAGCAAGACCAAAGAGCTGTCTAAGGACACCAGGGACAAAACTGTAGACCTGCACAAGGCTGGGATGGACTACAAGACAACAGGCAAGTAGCTTGGTAGAAGACATCTGTTATGATTATTTATTAGAAAGTGGAAGAAACACAAGATGACTGTCAATCTCCCTCGTCAGGGATTCCATGCAAGATCTCACTTTGTGGGGTAAGGATGATTCTGAGAAAGCTCAGAACTACACAGGAGGACCTGGTCAATGACCTGAAGAGAGCTGGGACCACAGTCACAAAGATTACATTAGTAACACATGATGCTGTCATGGTTTAAAATCCTGCAGGGCAGCCAGGTCCCCCTGCTCAAGCCAGCACATGTCCAGGCCCGTTTGAAGTTCACCAGTGACCATCTGGATGATCCAGAGGAGGCATGGGAGAAGGTCATGTAGTCAGATGAGACCAGAATAGAGCTTTTTGGAATCAACTCCACTTACTGTGTTTAGAGGATGAGAACAACCCCAAGAAAACCATCCCAACCGTGAAGCATGGGGGTGGAAACATCATACTCTGGGGGTGCTCTTCTGCAAAGGGGACAGGACGACTGCACCGTATTGAAGGGAGGATGGATGGGGTCATGTATTGCGAGATTTTGGCAAACAACCTCCTTCCTTCAGTAAGAGCATTGAAGATGGGTCATGGCTGGGTCTTCCAGCATGACAATGTCCCCAAACACACAGCCAGGGCAACTAAGGAGGGGCTCCATAAGAAGCATTTCAAGGTCCTGGAGTGGTCTGGCCAGTCTCCAGACCTGAACGCAATAGAAAATCTTTGGAGGGAGCTGAAACTCCAAACCTGAAAGATCTAGAGAAGATCTGTATGGAGGAGTGGACCAAAATCCCTGCTGCAGTGTGTGCAAACCTGGTGGAAGACTACAGCAAAACGTTTGACCTCTGTAATTGCAAACAAAGGCTACTGTACCAAATATTAACATTGATTTTCACAGGTGTTCAAATACTTATTTGCAGCAGTAACATACAAATAAATGATTAAAAAAAAAAATCATAAATTGTGATTTACGGATTTTTTTTTTTTTTTTTTAGATTGTCTCTCACAGTGGACATGCACCTAAGATGAAAATTTTACACCCCTCCATGATTTCTAAGTGGGAGAACTTGCAAAACTGTAGGGTGTTCAAATACTTATTTTCCTCACTGTATATAATGGGCAGTACGGTGGATTAGCGGTTAGCACTGTTGCTTCACACCGAGAAGGTCATGGGTTTGAGTCCCCCATGATCTCCCCATGTTTGCATGGGTTCTCTCCGGGTGTTCCAGCTTCCTCCCACATCCAAAAGACATGCAGGTACCTCAGTACTAAGGACCTCGGTGACCAAGAGGAAGGCCAAAGGGACACCCACGTTTCACCTGACAAATAGATGCAACCAGCCAGGGATGCCTCCCTGGCTGGTTGCCATCCAGGACCCAAAGTGGTTCCATAGTGTTGTTGTACCAAATTCTTTGACCTATCAGCTTTGTGATGTATCAACACAGCAGCCAGTAGATGTACTTATAAGCCATACTGAAACACAAAGTAGCTGATTTGCATGTGTTCACACCTACATATTAGTCCATGCCTAACCCCTTGCAAAATGAATGTATTGAATCTGTGAACTCTTTGCTTTACCCTTTGTGCTGAGCTGCTATAGGCCATGTGACTGTAATGACATCCCATCCTCGATTTAACAAAATTAATAAAGGGGTAACATAACTTGAATTTGACAATCATGTCTTTACCCAAGGCCATCAAAAATGGCCATCGTGTATTGCGAAGGCTTTGCGTCCAGCTGTCCGTCTGTCTGTGCTCAGCATAAATCCAGTCCTATTACTGCCAGATTCTTCAAATTTACAGGGAACATTTTTGGGGCATAGACCTTGTACAGGTTCAAAGATGGCTAACCTTGACTGATTTTAAGAGGCATTTAAAGAGTTTAAAATGTCACATTGTGTTTCAGTTTTGTTTTTGAGTGGAGGGCGTGACAGCCAATCAGAGTCGAGCTGCACCATGACATCAGCAGTTGGTCTCTCCAAAATTGCTTTGTTTTGTGTGTTTATATATACTCAACAAAAATATAAACGCAACACTTTAGGTTTTGCTCCCATTTTGTATGAGATCTAAAACTTTTTCCACATACACAATATCACCATTTCCCTCAAATATTGTGCACAAACCAGTCTAAATCTGTGATAGTGAGCACTTCTCCTTTGTTGAGATAATCCATCCCACCTCACAGGTGTGCCATACCAAGATGCTGATTAGACACCATGATTAGTGCACAGGTGTGCCTTAGACTGCCCACAATAAAAGGCCACTCTGAAAGGTGCAGTTTTGTTTTACTGGGGGGGGATACCAGTCAGTATCTGGTGTAACCACCATTTGCCTCATGCAGTGCAACACATCTCCTTCGCATCATCCGTGAAGAGAACACCTCGCCAACGTGCCAAACAGCAGCGAATGTGAGCATTTGCCCACTCAAATTGGTTACGACGACGAACTGGAGTCAGGTCGAGACCCCGATGAGGACGACGAGCATGCAGATGAGCTTCCCTGAGACAGTTTCTGACAGTTTGTGCAGAAATTCTTTGGTTATGCAAACCGATTGTTCCAGCAGCTGTCCGAGTGGCTGGTCTCAGATGATCTTGGAGGTGAACATGCTGGATGTGGAGATCCTGGGCTGGTGTGGTTGCACATGGTCTGCGGTTGTGAGGCTGGTTGGATGTACTGCCAAATTCTCTGAAACGCCTTTGGAGACGGCTTATGGTAGAGAAATGAACATTCAATACACGAGCAACAGTTCTGGTTGACATTCCTGCTGTCAGCATGCCAATTGCACGCTCCCTCAAATCTTGCGACATCTGTGGCATTGTGCTGTGTGATAAAACTGCACCTTTCAGAGTGGCCTTTTATTGTGGGCAGTCTAAGGCACACCTTTGCACTAATCATGGTGTCTAATCAGCATCTTGATATGGCACACCTGTGAGGTGGGATGGATTATCTCAGCAAAGGAGAAGTGCTCACTATCACAGATTTAGACTGGTTTGTGAACAATATTTGAGAGAAATGGTGATATTGTGTATGTGGAAAAAGTTTTAGATCTTTGAGTTCATCTCATACAAAATGGGAGCAAAACCAAAAGTGTTGCGTTTATATTTTTGTTGAGTTGCATATTATGTAAAAGCTAGCGAGAAATAAACACTTCTAAAACTAAAAACGCTGTTTTTGGAACCTAATAACACCTCTGAAGTTATTTACAAGACATTTCGTGGATGTTAGCATGGTGACATCACAGGCTGGTCGCTACCTGCAAAACTCTTGTTTCGTTTTGTGTGCTTATATATGTTTCTCATCTATTATGTAAAAGCTAGTGAGAAAGAAACACTTCTAAAACTGAAAACGCTGTTTTTGGAACATAACACCTCTGAACTTAAGACATTTTGTGGTCATTAGCATGGTGACATCATAGGCTGGTAGCTAGCTGCAAAACTCTGTTTTGTTTTGTGTGCTTATATACGTTTCTCATCTACAACCCCTGGCAAAAATTATGGAATCACCGGCCTCGGAGAATGTTCATTCAGTTGTTTAATTTTGTAGAAAAAAAGCAGATCACAGACATGACACACAACTAAAGTCATTTCAAATGGCAACTTTCTGGCTTTAAGAAACACTATAAGAAATCAGGAAAAATAATTGTGGCAGTCAGTAACGGTTACTTTTTTAGACCAAGCAGAGGGGAAAAAATATGGAATCACTCAATTCTGAGGAATAAATTATGGAATCACCCTGTAAATTTTCATCCCCAAAACTAACACCTGCATCAAATCAGATCTGCTCGTTAGTGTGCGTCTAAAAAGGAGTGATCACACCTTGGAGAGCTGTTGCACCAAGTGGACTGACATGAATCATGGCTCCAACACGAGAGATGTCAATTGAAACGAATGGGAGGATTATCATACTCTTAAAAGAGGGTAAATCATCACGCAATGTTGCAAAAGATGTTGGTTGTTCACAGTCAGCTGTGTCTACACTCTGGACCAAATACAAACAACATGGGAAGGCTGTTAAAGGCAAACATACTGGTAGACCAAGGAAGACATCAATGCGTCAAGACAGAAAACTTAAAGCAATATGTCTCAAAAATCGAAAATGCACAACAAAACAAATGAGGAACGAATGGGAGGAAACTGGAGTCAACGTCTGTGACCGAACTGTAAGAAACCGCCTAAAGGAAATGGGATTTACATACAGAAAAGCTAAACGAAAGCCATCATTAACACTTAAACAGAAAAAACAAGGTTACAATGGGCTAAGGAAAAGCAATCATGGACTGTGGATGACTTGATGAAAGTCATATTCAGTGATGAATCTCGAATCTGCATTGGGAAAGGTGATGATGCTGGAACTTTTGTTTGGTGCCGTTCAAATGAGATTTATAAAGATGACTGCCTGAAGAGAACATGTAAATTTCCACAGTCATTGATGATATGGGGCTGCATGTCAGGTAAAGGCACTGGGGAGATGGCTGTCATTACATCATCAATAAATGCACAAGTTTACATTGATATTTTGGACACCTTTCTTATCCCATCATTTGAAAGGATGTTTGGGGATGATGAAATCATTTTTCAAGATGATAATGCATCTTGCCATAGAGTAAAAACTGTGAAAACATTCCTTGCAAAAAGACACATAGGGTCAATGTCATGGCCTGCAAATAGTCTGGATCTTAATCCAATTGAAAATCTTTGGTGGAAGTTGAAGAAAATGGTCCATGACAAGGCTCCAACCTGCAAAGCTGATCTGGCAACAGCAAGTTGCAGCCAGATTGATGAAGAGTACTGTTTGTCACTCATTAAGTCCACACCTCAGAGACTGCAAGCTGTTATAAAAGCCAGAGGTGGTGCAACAAAATACTAGTGATGTGTTGGAGTGTTCTTTTGTTTTTCATGATTCCATAATTTTTTCCTCAGAATTGAGTGATTCCATATTTTTTTCCCTCTGCTTGGTCTAAAAAAGTAACCGTTACTGACTGCCACAATTATTTTTCCTGATTTCTTATAGTATTTCTTAAAGCCAGAAAGTTGCCATTTGAAATGACTTTAGTTTTGTGTCATGTCTCTGATCTGCTTTTTTTCTACAAAATTAAACAACTGAATGAACATCCTCCGAGGCCGGTGATTCCATAATTTTTGCCAGGGGTTGTATTATGTAAAAGCTAGTGAGAAAGAAATACGTCTAAAACTGAAAACGCTGTTTTTGGAACATAATAACACCTCTGAACTGACATTTTGTGGTCATTAGCATGGTGACATCATAGGCTGGTAGCTAGCTGCAAAACTCTGTTTCGATTATGTGCAAATATTCTGTGTCATATATTATGAATGAATGAATGAATGAATGAATGAATTTATTTGGCGCACACACAGATCCAAAACAACAAAATATACAAAGAAAGAAAGCAAATAATCCAACAATGCACCCATGCACCCGAAAGGGGGTAGGCAGAAGCAAAAGCTTGTACATGCCTACCCCTTTAACCAAAAATAAAAATTATACATATATCTAATACAAGCATAAATTGAGCCCTGAACTACAATTTCAAAACACAAATGTGCAAGCAGCAGTACACCAAAGACAAGACAAAATCAGTAAACCTAATTTAACATACTATAGCGAGTAATCAAGTAATTTTTGTAGAGCCTGTTAAAGCCGACCAAAGTATCAAGTGATTTTATGTTATCCGGGCAGTTATTCCAAGTGTTAACACCTTTTAACAGGAACCCAATGACTTTTTACAGTAGTTTGAATTATGTAAAAACTTGTGAGAAATAAACATTTCTAAAACTGAAAATGCTGTTTTTATAACCTGATAACACCTCTGGAGTCATTTACAAGACATTTTGCAGATGTTAGCGTGCATGCTAACGTCCGCTAACTTTCTGTGGAGTTAAATGTCTCATTCATAGCTGCAAATGCACAGAGGGTGATCTACAATTTCAATTTATTTTCATTTATTTAGCACCAAATCACAACAGAGTTGCCTCAAGGTGCTTCACACAAGTAAGGTCTAATCTTACTAACAATTACTCTACAATTCCTTGATTTGCACAATGTTGCTCTTAAAATGGAAAATATTTTTGATTGATAGAGGGGCTTTATTGAACATGTGCGAATTGTACATAAGACAGTAGGATCTTAATAATTCATTCACTACAAATTATAAAGAACACAAGGCTCATACGGGCAAGGGTATTTTAGCATTGCGTTATATTTTAAAATGCAAAGTGGGGTGGAAGGGGGAACAACAACAAACATTTTCTCGGCTACTGAAGGATAAAAAAAAAGAATTCCCATGTAACCCTGTTATGCACTGTCTAAAGTCTAGAATGAGCACCGGATTAGGCCGTGTGCCTGTGTGTTTGCGTAAAAGGGGGCAGCGGTTGACACCAGAGAGCTCTCTGCCTACGTTATGTGCTCCTGTGTTGACTTTTTTCCAGTTGTAATTGGAGTGACTCACTCGGCTGCTCTTTCTGGAAAGCAAATTATTAATTTGTACCCACTTTATCCAGATTGCAATTTCACCGGAATAGCCGAAAGTGTGTCAAGAAGGGAAAGAGAGTTCTCAAATATACGTGATCATTATATAAACCCTTTTAGCTGTCTTAAACGGATCTAAAATTAGGGTTTGTATTTGTAGGCTTTTAATGGGAACATTTTTCCCGTCTCAGGTTTCGGTTGAGTCGTCTGTTGCAGACACAGAGTGAACATGTTTTGGTGTGAATGAAGTGGCGGTTGGCAGCCCACACTGCTTGTGAGTTTTCTGACTTTCTTATAATTGCGACAGCATGTAATTCACGAGAGAGAGAGAGCAAGAAGAGACGCAGACAGCATGAAAGCGGTGTGCTTCGTGACACATGGTGCAGAGTGAATAGTAACCAAGCGAGGGAGGCGATGAAGTATGTGTTCCCAATATCTAAAGGGTGTAGCTGGCGAAAAGATTGATGTGGCAGCAGGTGCTATGCAACTGAGTCACTATCTATGTTTACGGACTGAAAGAGATTCCAGGCTGCCGGGGGAATCTGTGTCAGAAGATGAAGACACCATTGCTCTACAAAAACCTGGTTACTCAAAAACCTGTGACGAAAACACCACGTTTGTAACCAAAGCTGATGTTTTTTAGTGTATTATGTGACATTCCTATTTTTTGAAGTGGTCGATTTGGTCTGACCGTACTGGGAGAGGACAGGTGCTGTAATGAGCCAACACAACTGTTCTTTTCTGTAGATGTATGTCAAAATGTTACACGTTTGTGTTTTTTTTTTTATTTCCATTTCAGTTTTTGTTAGACACTGGATATAGCTTGGGCATTTTCAGGTGTTAAAAGTAATATAGAGCACAGGTACATGTAGTGCCAAGCAGGTAGGTCAGTGAGCTAAGGACTTGACTTGGGTTTGAGTCCCACACCTTGGCTGGGGAAGTAACCTGCATCAGACAAGCGTGAAATCCAGGGGGAGCTGTAGACTCTCTTCTACGTCACACTATTGAATCTGGCAACAGGTACCATCATCAATGGGCCTCAGGGCTTATACGAATTCCAAGTAATAGGGCAGCGCATATCACGTAATTTCTCTGCTTCCGGGGGGGAGACACAGCATTTTCAATGCATTTTTGGGCAAATTACATGCAAACAAAGTGAAAATGCAAAGAAAAAGTGTCAATGTGGTTGAAAATGACTTGACAGTGACTTTGTCCCACCTCTGATAGAGTGTGATACTGTTTGGATTTCTTCATAAATTATTGAGGTAAATAAAGTCCAAGACATATTCTGTGACTTGGAAAAGTTCATGTATCCATCCCCTGACTTGTCTGAAGAAAACTGGCAATAAAAGTGATTATTTACAGGTATTATATCAAAGCGTTCCATTACTTATGCAACACATCATCTTGGCTCTTATATTTTTAATAAATTGATGTCAAGTTGTAGAGTAGAGGTGGGCGGATCGATCCTAATATAAATAATATCGATACCAACGCTGGTATTGATATTGAACAATCCTCGTGTAAAAAGATCGATACTCAAGCTTTTTTCTCTCCCGCACACACTGACTGCTGCGCACGCAGATTCATCAAGGTCTACTCTCTGTTTGTAAGAGCAGCGCTGTGCTGTGTCACACAACATGGAGCAGTGCACCCTCCCCCCTCTGGTCTTTGTTGTTGCGCCATCACGTGGCTCAGCGGCGCCAGCCAACAGCCATGCAGGTAGGCTCAGCCTGGCCCACTCGGCGTCGGAGTCAGCCCTCTACCTCACGAGATTTTGTTTTAAGTTGTGTTGAGTGATATTTTTAAAACAAAAATGTTGATTATGATAATAAAGTATTTTGTTGTCACGTACAGTGTTTGGCAAAATTCTATCTTAGGTCTTTTGGATCCTTTGGATCTATGAAGCTTAAATATGAAAAAGTATCGGTATTGATATCGACGATACTGGACCTGTATTTACTTGGTATCGGATCAATACCAAAATTCCTGGTATCACCCACCTGTATTGTAGAGATTTGCTTTCAGTTTGAGCTTAAGGAAGATAATTTTAGATTTTTTATTTTTTATTTTTTGAAATGGCATAAACAAATTCAAATGTGTGAAATATCAAGTGTTGTGACACTTTTGGATGGCACTGTAAATCATATGCACAACACAAGATGCTCTACCCCATAAAAATGTGTTCATAGATGTTTTAAAGTTTGTGCGTGGTTGTGAGTTCCTCTGTGTGAAAACACCTTCATCATAAAATAAACTTCTGGAACAGTCCAAACCATGTCCTGTGGTCTTTTTATACCCCAGGCCAGACTTTCACCCTCTCTAACAATAAGGTAGCTGGCGATTTGTGTGTTGCTATCTTTAGTGGAACACAGGCTGCTGACCTATCAGTAGAAGGATACCTGAACCAGAGAGAGCGCGTGGGTGTGGTGGGGCTCCAGTTTGTGTCCGGGAGGGGGAGTGAATGGTCTCAGAAGAGCTTGACCTGCTTTTTGGAGACTATTGTGCAATGTTCCTTGAAATGTGCTCTAGACACAGAGGTTATTTTCACAGGGATCAGCACTAAGGCCGACATCAGGCTCTAAAAATGGTTATGGAAAGACAAGCTCTGGTAATGACTCTCATGTTACAAAAGTGGAAAAAGTAAGGCGATGCAGACATGCAGGCATGAAGGCTATGAGTATAACTAGGCAGTCAGACAAAGAGACAGAAGTGAAGGTGAAAGTGTGTTCACTCACTTTATCTGATCACTGGTGAATTGTGGGCCATGAATCCTGACGCTTGAAGTCTGATATTGTTGACGTGCATCCTTATTGCCCAGTTATGAGACGACCCTGATTCATCCACAATGCACAAGGGCAGCCTCCCAGAGCTGAGTTTTGGCCCCAATTTTTGTCCCGATTTCAAAATTGAGTCATTTGGACAGATTTTTCAAAACAATAGGCAAAATTCACATCTACTACTTTATCTTCACTTTCATGTGAGTGTTAACAGGATACCCAAGTATGATTCCCCTTACATAATTGTTTGCATAATGTAACTTCAGTGTTTTTCCCATACTTTTCCAAAAAGGTAAAATGTGTCTAAGATTTCAAAACTGTCTTCTGTTGAAGAGTGCAACATGCTTATCATAGGTTTCATGTTGAGCATATTCAGAAGGAGGCTTCTCCCTGAAGAACTGTACATCCTGATTACTACATATTCTACCTGCTTGTCCATTTTTACTTGAGAGGTGATTGGGGCCGTTTTCAACAGCCAATTTGCAGAAGAAAATGATTAATCTGCCATGAAATAATTATTTTATATAGGCAGCATCCAGCGCAGAGCGCGTGGCAGCCGGTAGAACAAAGAACGGCGTCCAGCTGTGAACACAACACATCTGATTTGCATCTGTCACAAATCAGATGCAAAGCAGACATAATAAAAACGCTTTATTCGTGGCCAATCTGTATGCAGTCGCTACAACTTATTTTAGTTCGTGATGTGGACATGATGGGCACACAATATATCTGTTTTACACACTGTCCCAGTCCACTGTCAAGCCGCAAATCCCTGTCAGTTGCGGATATCAGCAGATGACGGCGAATATACAGCGCATAGATTGAGTATGTTTGTGTATGTATTGTGTATGTATGGAGTATGTAAGGCGGATGTCATCCGCAGCCAAAATTTTGTGCTGCTCAAAAATCCTGGCAACGGAAAAACGTGCCTCTGCAGATAATTACGGATGTGTGCGGGTGTCGGCCAACTCATACAAGCATGTTTCACGCATATTGCGGATGTTAAGCGAATATGAGCCAATTTTGTGCACAATCCATACGCAAATCCTCCTAAACGCCAGTGGGACAGGGCCCTTACAGACAGAGAGTAGACTTTGATGAATCTGCGTGCACAGCAGTCAGTGTGTGCGGGAGAGAAAAAAACCTTGAATATCGATTTTTTACATGAGGATCGTTCAATATCAATACCAGCGTTGGTATCGATATTATCAATATTAGGATCGAGCTGCCCACCTCTAGTTAAAACTCAAAATCAGCTTGTTAGTAGCTGCAAGTGTACCAGAGGCAATACTGGAAATTATCGGTTATCTGTAGCTTCCGATAAATTTTTGCGTGGTTTATCAGTTTAGCTTTATATAAGCTAACTTTTCAGTTAGCTGATTATCTGTTATTGAAGCTATTTTTTTTGGGGGGGTTATCTGTACCCACCACTGCAGGCCAATATGTGGTGCTATAACACTTCCACAAAAAAAAAAAAAAAATGGAGAAGACATGGAGCATGCACATAACAAGTGTAAGGAGCTAATCATTGTAGCAGCAGAAGCTGGAACTTTACAATGTGGCACACTGAGTAAATAAAAAAAAACCTTTTAATCGGACCTGTTGCGTCCAGTCAGCGGGATTCATCATTACAGCTGAAAAGTGTTATCCACATAAGACACCCTTGTTTTACAAGATGACAGCTGGAAATGCATTAATTCCTCATCATGAGTGATTGTCTGCTCTGGGTACATTTCTCAGCTTGAGCCAGAGGGAGCCAGTCCTTTGTCCTACCACCAGAAAGATGAAAAAAATATTTTAAAAGCTGAAAGTCCTTCCTGCAATTATTTTATTAGTCAGAAGGGTCCCAGCATTCACCGAGGGAATTATTTGTCTCTTAGGCACTCTGCTAGTGATGAAAATAAATCCCATTAAGGATCCAGCAAGAAAAAAAAAAAGTTAAAAGTTAAATTACACAGTTAACAACAACATGTCATTCATTATGAGTGGCTGAGCTTAGACAGGTGTGGCTGTGACATCATAACTTCAGAAAAGTTCCATATTGCTTGTCCACATGAACAGTCAAATCCACCTTTTTCAAATTTATCCTTTCTGGGACCATTTCCAAAATGTAACGTTTTCGGTGGCTGAAAACTGTGATGACAAAATGGCAATAAGATACAAAACTTTTGTGTATATGCCTAAATCCATCTCCATGTGGACGGGGGCGAAGAAGACTCATGTTTTTGTGTGTCTGAGCCTATCCCTGCTTTTCTGCATTTCTCTCGTTAGATTAAATCCCCACTGGTGAGCTTGGCCTCCCTTCCAAGAATTACATTCCTTGCTATTGCATTTTTTTTTCTAGGTGTCACGGGTTTATAAGTAAGAGGGGAGATATCTTTGACCTGTTGGATTTAGTAACAATTGTTTACAATGGAGCACGGTGGCTTAGTGGTTAGCACTGTTGCCTCACAGAGAGAAGGTTAGGTGCAGGTTAGGTGGATTGGAATCTTTAAATTGTCCGTAGGTGTGCAAGGGGGTGTCAATGTGTTTGTTTGTCTATAAGTGGCCATGTGACAGACTGGCATCCTGTCCTGGGTGTACCCCACCTCGCTCTCTATGGCTACTGGGATAGGCTCCACGAGTGTGTCTGTGTGCTGTCCTCATGTGGACATACATAAAAACATACTGTATATTGCTGTTGCAATGGGCTGCTCCAGGTGAAACAACCATCAGATCATAACACGCAGCAGGTGATCTGAATGTCACATCACCCTCGTGAGCTGTGTTCCACATGACACTGTGTCAGTTCCTCGGTGCGTCGTCCAGAAGATGCGTGCAGGGCCAGCTGGACACGCCACCAGCAGATGTGGACATTATAAGAGCACACTGCTTCATCATTCATGTCATTTCATGACTGTACGTTTGTGACCATGGGTCATCTACAGAGAAACAGACGGATCATATTTGTATTGCCCGCCTGATAAGAGGAATTCAATAAAATGCAGTGTTTTTATATGGTGTGTGTGGTTTTATTTTTTCCTAAATACGTCCATGTCCTTCTTGATATCAGGCCTTTTCCCACACCTTTTACAGGACAGCGATGGTATCTCAGTGGTAAAGTTTAAGACTGGCAATCAAAGCTTTTGGAAAGTGGTTTGAATCCCATGGGTGGCATGTTTTTAAATTTTTTTTATTTTATAGCAGCTGCGCAATGTGGCGCACTGTGTTCATATGTGCACGAAACTGTCACAGCGTGTATTTTTTTTCATTTATTTTTTCTTTACAGCAGCTGCATGATGTGTAACCATATTGCGCAGCTGCTTGCACTGTGTTCCCGCGTGCACAAAATCATTGCTGCGGCATCATTCACGCCTGCCCGTTGGCTCGCTGTTTTTGTGGTTCACTCACATGAGCTGTTCTGCTATGAATCGCCCTGAGTTGTACTTATTCGTGAAGGGGCCCTAAGCCCTGTGGTCAAACTGGGTGTTTATATATATCCAAAAGTGATGAATGTTGTGTGGGCCGCCAGAAGAGGAGGTACTGCTGGCCCACCACCAGAGGGCGCCCTGCCTGAAGTGCGGGCTTCAGGCACGAGAGGGCGCTGCCGCCATGGACACAGCCGGGGGTGACAGCTGTCGCTCATTACCTCTTGACAGCTGTCACCCATCTACTCAACATCATCTCACTCCATAAAGACCAGACGTCATCTCCACCTCGTTGCCGAGATATCATACTTCATTGGAGGTAATATCCTCAGCCGTTTTGTAATTGCAATATTTGTATATTGTGAGTGTTTGCAGGAGTACCAGTTCCTCCGTCGGTGGAAGCTGTGAGAGCGCTGAAGGCACTCTTTTCCCCTGAGGAATCTACAGTACTCTGCAAGTTATTGAGTGAGAGGTGGAGGTGGCATTCCCACCGTTGTTGTTACTGGGTGTACACACACCCACACTTGACTGTCTTTGTTCTTCGCCAGCAGTACCAGATCCGACAGTCGGGGACGGTGATCACCTGGGAATTCGGGACTTGGCGGCTCCAGTATTCACCAGGTTCTGGGACGGCGGAAATCGTGTGGTTCCGGCTCTTCTTAGGACAGACGTCTTCTATCCTCGAGCCTGCCCACACGTCACCTTTGTGTATTGACTGTTATGATATTCTGAGATTGTCTGTATGTTCGTTGTGCACATTCACAACATTAAATTGTTATATTTTGGCTCATCTATTGACCGTTCATTTGCGCCCCCTGTTGTGGGTCCGTGTCACTACACTTTCCCAACAATGAATTTCGGATTGAGTCGAACTGCTCCAGCATCCTGGCTGCCTGTCTCCCTTTGCCCCAGAATGAGGCCTGAACTCCGACTGCTCCATACTGCTCTGCCCTCTGTCACGGTTCGATACATCCCACCAAGTCAGCAGTCCTCCCTCGGCTTGGCATCACTCTGAAAAGTAGCTGAAAAAAGCTTCTCCCAGCACGATGATGGGAGACTCGTTGTACTGCTGTTTTTGAAGCTTTTTGTGGTTCTACAGACACAAATCGTAGATGGCGATTGCTCAGTGTTTTCTGGCTTTGAAAAAAGTCAGAGTGTGATGTAGAAATCTCTGCCCCCCTTGCCGCATCCGATGCAATGCATCTGACATCACAACCGCATTGGGGGTGTTGACTGTTGCGACTGACGCCTTCAGCCTGAAAGGCCCTTCAGCCTCCAGCCGACAGAGATGTCACATTCACACCCGCTGCCTACGTTGTTTTAAACAACAAAAGTATGTACATAATTTCAAGTAAATTATAAGACAATATAGGTTCATCCAAAGCCATTTTTTTCAAGTTGTTAATTTATTTTTGGCAGTAGATCCTGATTTGCAACCACCCGGGCATACCACCAGTCCATTCCCACCTCCCAAAGTAGCCACCAATCGGCTACGACTAGATGATACTTGAGTGTCCCGTTGGCCTTTTCCAGTTGCTGCGGCAGTCAAGGCAGGCAGGAGCATGGTGCATATGTAACAGTATCCAGCGGGCAGGCGGTAGACGCCTTGGGTTTTAGCCTCATGGCTAGAATACCTGCCTCCCGTGGCAATGACTACATGCTGAAGCGTATGCCGATATTGGAAGGGAACATCAGGTACAACATTGTGGCCTTAGCCTGCACTGTGTCCCTCAGTGGGCTCAAATTCACAGAGTCCAGCAGTGTTCACAATGACAGAATGGTTGAAATAGCAATGTACTGTAGAAAGAGTCTGAGTTAAACAGACTGCATTAAAGTTAGCGATTTTATTGATGCCAGGGCCCGGTTTCATAAAGCAACCTAATCTTTCAGTCTGTTAAACTTACCTAGTCAACTACAGTTGGTCGCTCAACATTATCAGTCTAATCATGTTTCACATCAACGGCTAAACTTGTAGATTGGCCGTCTTACCTGAGTCAGCGGTTTTCATGGGCATAATGGCCTTGCGCGTGCCACTGCTAACAGACGGCTCCAATTTTGTTTATTTCTGGGTTGGTCGTATCATGAACTTTCTGGCCTTTTTGTTAACTGGCTTTATTAACATTTACGGACCCATACAAACAGCAGAATGACGTACTTAGCTCTTAGCCTAGCAGTTTCACTCTTCAGTTTCTTCTTCTACACTTTTGTTAAGCCTTTTTGTGCACACAGCGTTGCTCAGCATAACAGCGAGAACTGTCACAAACACATCATGATGGTCATCTGTTGCAACCACGGCCAAAAGTGGAGGAAACTCCTCCTGTTGAAAGAATACGAGCGACGTAGGGGTGCTCTTGAGTGTTCCATCAATTATTGGTACATGATAGTTGCCATTTTTTGAGGTAAGACACTGAAGTTTTGTTGACTAAAATAAGATAAGCCTCCTCTGTACCAGGCTAACAGCTTCAGTCGGGTAAGGCGAAACTGTAGCTGACTAAGTGCTTTGTGCAACAACTAACGTCAAAAAAATGAGTCAACTGAGTTTAGTCCACTAAACAAGATTAGACTGCTTTATGAAACTGGGTCCTGATCATACCAAGAAAGCTCCCTCAACTCAGGTCAGCCCAGTTGTACTTCCAACCACTCCCCAAGATGCCCCATCATCCCGCAGTATGAGTTCCCAAGTTCAAAATACCCAGTGTAGAGTGCGCACTGCACACATATCGATGGATGTTTCCAGAAACTTAATTGTTTCAACCGTGAAACTCATTAGAGTGTCCAAAGAGTCATGTTCAATCACACCCCAGTGCCAGACGCTCGCATAAATCAAGCCTCGTCTGTAATTAAAATGTAGGGGTGCTACAAATTCTGAACTGCATTTTAAAACCACTGCACTGTTTGTAGATTCAATGCCTCTGACCAGGAGATCATTTCTTCAATCATGTATGATGGTTAATATCTACCCCCTCGCAATCTGAGATTACATAAAACATAAATTACAAATTTTTTTGTGTGTGTGTGTTTGATGGAGGAGTAAGGCAGTGACCAAGGAACAATTTATTAAATGTTCCTGCCAATATGGATGCAGGGGTGGATCCAGGAAATTCACTTATGTCAGCATTGCAAGATCATAACATTTAGTAATTTTCATCCATTTCACATGACATACATGGTTCTCAATTTTTTTTAACCCATACGGTCTAATATGTTGGAACATGAGTTGGGCTTAATATGGTTTTTAACAAAAGCATAGCACTCTACTAAGTGCCCTGCTTGATGTGACTATTTAATATTTTTCTTTTAAGACTGTGCAGTAAAACCATCATAAAGAGGAAAAAAGGGGGTAATGCTCCAGGACTGGCAAATAACAGAGGCTGACACAAAAAACAAATGAACCTTAGTGGTGTGCAGCTGTTGAACCGTCAGATTAATTCCTGCAACATAAAGAAATGTGACCACATATGGGATTTACAGCAGCTTTTACTGTCTTTGTCAGCAGAGCGCCAATGCAAGATTTGTTTCCAAGTCACATAAAGAAGTCAGTGACAGTCACGCTAACAGGTTTATCAGACCAGCTGGATCAGAACCAAACTGGGAAGCCCAAAGAATTGTGAGTGTGCTGGTGACTTCACCAAAATAACAGCTATAATAAAGATTTATGTTCTCAAAGTCAAACCCTCTAACTCAATATTTGCTCAAATCAACATTGCTTTGTGAGTAAGGGCCTGGGGCTCTCAAACCTCATTACACCAAACAGATCCGCATTTTATCAGGAAGCCTTACACGCATTACATTTTTCGAGGGATTCACATCTGACAGGCTAACAAGTAACAAAAATTAATTACCTGAGGCCATCAAAATATGGCCATTGGGTATTGCAAAGGCTTTGCGGCCATTCATCCATCCGTCCATCTGTGCTCAGCATAAGTCCAGTCCTATTACTGCCACGGTCTTCACATTCACAGGGAACATTCTTGGACAAGTTAAAAGATGGCTAACCTTGACCAATTTCAAGAGGTCAAAAGATCTCACTATGTACCCTATTTTTATGCTATGAATCATGCAAATCTGCTTTTTTTGGGGGGTGGGGTGGGGGGGAGTTGACATCCAAGCAGGCACCATGATGTCATGGGCTGGACGATGCGTTTCTGGGTAAATCTATTATTTTTCTCACATATTATGTAAAAGGTAGCGAGAAATAAACACTTCTAAAACTGAAAACGCTGTTTTTCTAACCTGATAACACCTCTGGAGTCATTTTTCAAGTCATCTCGCTGACATCACAGGCTGGTCTCGCTAGCGGCTAATTCCGCTGCATTCTGGAGTAAATATAATATTTTTCTCGTAAAATGTATATTATGTAAAAGCTAACAGGAAATAAACACTTGTAAATCTGAAAATGCTATTTTTCTAACCTGATAACACCTCTGGAGTCATTTTTCAAGTCATCTCACTGACATCACAGGCTGGTCTCGCTAGCGGCTAATTCCGCTGCATTCTGGGGTAAATATAATATGTTAATCATAAAATGTATATTATGTAAAAGCTAACAGGAAATAAACACTTCTAAAACTGAAAATGATATTTTTGTAACCTGATAACGCCTCTGGAGTGATTTTTTAAGTCATCTCGCTGACATCACAGGCTGGTCTCACTAGCTGTTAATTCCGCTGCATTCTAGGGTAATGTTTCTCATAAAATGTATATTATGTACATAATATAAATGTAATGTAAATATAATACATTTCTCACATATTATGTAAAAGTTAACAAGAAATAAACACTTCTAAAACTAAAAACCCTGTTTTTGTAACCTAATAACACCTCTGAAGTGATTTACAAGACATTTTGTGGACGTCAGAGTGCACGCACACCACATGCAATCAACAATAACTTGTGCTCTTTTCAAAAGCTCATACATGCGCACACACATGCCCTCTTGCAAATGCTGGAAAAGGTGAATAAAATATTGTTTATGATTGATCAGCTGAGTTTATTCTGCAACATCAATATAAACATACAGACGTGAATATGTCAATGATACACGGATAACACAATAAAGCATAAACACTTATTTCCATTGTGGTCCTTGTGAAATTATCACATGACAAAACAGAGGGGCTTGATTGAACATGTACAAATTGTAGAATAAGACAGTTCCGTAATTTAAGGTTTCCCACAATCCCCCTGCGATTCCTAGAATGCACTGAGGTGCTGGCAGAGGTCCGGCATTTCAAAGCCATGTAAACAATGACTAGTGATAATGTGGATGGCTCAGATTCAGCGAGTTCACAAGCGATTATGATGACATGTTCTCCCAAGTTGAGAGGGTTATTTAGAAGAGGCATAGCACCTGTGATGAACTGCTGCCGTGCCCCGATGTTGTCTTGTTGTTAATACTTCACGACGTGTGTTTACATTGTGCCCCAAACCAGAACTCTGCTGAAACAGACCTCTAGTGTGAGTCACAGACCGCGAGATTCACAACTGGGAAACAGCAAATAGCAGCTTAATAATTAATGTAAACAACAAATGTATAATTAATCATATATATAGTTTGTACTGTGATACTAATTGAACAACTGCAAATTATAAAGAAGACAATGCTCATGCCTGAGGTTATTTTAGCATTGCGATATATATTTTTTCTTTCTTTTGCTACAACTCCAATTCCAATGAAGTTGGGACGTTGTGTAAAATGTAAATAAAAACAGAATACAATGATTTGCACATCCTCTTCAACCTATATTCAATTGAATACACCACAAACACAAGATATTTAATGTTCAAACTGATAAACTTTGTTTTTGTGCAAATATTTGCTCATTTTGAAATGGATACCTGCAACATGTTTCAAAAAAGCTGTGACAGTGGTATGTTTACCATTATGTTAGGGTTGGGTATCGAGAACCGGTTCTTTTCGGGTATCATTAAGAACTGATTCGATCCACCAATATCAATAGTCTTTTTGCTTAATGATACCCTTATCGGTCCTTCAGAGTGGCCGTTGTTTTTGAGGATGTTTGTCGGGAAAATGGTCATTTCTCTATGTTGATTGCAGATCCTGCAGCGGCTCTGTAATCAACCACGTCTGCAGTATGACTCCACTTTGAAGCGTGAACCATTGAAGCAGTGCTTCGATTCGCTGGCTCATTGGTTCTTTGTTTTATTTCGCTGTATCTTAATTTTTCCCCGCTAAAAGAGCATATGTCTGTGAGTAATATTTACCTTTTTTATGTTAAACTGACCTGTTATGGTGTTCTGAAACAGTTGATAGATGTATTTTATAACTTAAAAACAGGACTGATGCTAAGGGTTAGCATGTCTATGGCATTTTCAATGTTAAAGTTAGTAATAGCTGTTGGCATCTCAGCACGTTTGTGTGCATTTTTCTGTATAATAATTAATAGCTCAACGTATGTTGTCGTAAAAAGAGTCAAATGTATTAAAAATTTGAATTTTTTAAAATTTATTTTTATTTATATATTAATAATAATAATAATAGAGAGTTTTCATGTGAAGTATCGGTCATGTGATTTTGCAACCCGCAGCCATTGTGGATTACAACATGGTGTCCGCTGTGATACGCTGTGCATTTGGTGAACAATTGCAGAAACTTCAACAATGGTCAACTTTTGTGCTGTCGTCGGTTGTTCAAACAGAGGTGATAAAAATGAGGCAGGTCGCTCATTTTACAGGCTACCAGCAGTTACTGTGCATCAAGCAGTGGAGGGTTATGAGCTTTCTAAGCGACACAGAGCGACCTGGCTCAGCAGAATAGGCTGAGCAGATCTGAAGGAAGCTTTAATATGGCCAGAACCAAGTAGGCAGCCCATAAATCCAAATCCAAAGCAAAAGCCACCTGGAAGAGCGCTCTGGCTACCGGCGGTGTGAAGAAGCCTCACCGTTATAGGCATGGCACCGTCGCACTGAGAGACCCGCCGCTACCAGAAATCAACTGAGTTGCTGATCTGCAAGCTGCTCTTCCAGCGCCTGGTGAGAGAAATCGCTCAGGACTTCAAGACCAACCTCTGCTTTCACTGAGCTCCACTGTGATGCTCTGTAGGAGGCCAGCGAGGCTTAGGTGGTCATCAATAAACTACAATCGACTAAAACGTTTTTTTCCTCCCAAAATGAGACATCCTGCATTCTTTATGAATTACATCCTGACGTGCAGCACAGCCAGCTGCAAGAGCTCAGCTCAGATGTATGGAAAAACATTCATGCCGATAATGTATGAAAGGAAACACTTTTGACAAAAACTACAGATTTTGTTTATTTATGTTCTAGCTCAAGGATCCACTATGTAGAGTTTATTATGTCCAGAGTTTAAGGATCCAGTTACCAATTTCATATTTATTTACTTTAAGACTCAATAAAATGTTGTTGACATAGAAAACCTGTAAAACCTACTTTTAGTACACAGAAAATTCACAAGAGGTATTGATAAGGGAATCGATAAGGAATCGGATCGATAAGCGTAATCGATAATGGCATCGATATTGATAAAATCTTATCAATACCCATCCTTAGTGTTACATCACCTTTCCTTTTAACAACACTCAATAAGCGTTTGGGAACTGAGGACACTAATTGTTGAAGCTTTGTAGGTGGAATTCTTTCCCATTCTTGCTTGATGTACGAATTCAGTTGTTCAACAGTCCGGGGTCTCCGTTGTCATATTTTGGCTTCATAATGCGCCACACATTTTCAATGGACGACAGGTCTGGACTGCAGAAAGGCCAGTCTAGTACCCGCACTCTTTTATTACAAAGCCACGCTGTTGTAATGTGCGAATGTGGCTTGGCATTGTCTTGCTGAAATAATCAGGGACATCCCTGAAAAAGATGTTGCTTGGATGGCAGCATGTGTTGCTCCAAAACCTGGATGTACCTTTCAGCATTGATGGTGCTATCACAGATGTGTAAGTTGCCCATGTCATGGGCAACTTACACACCTCCATACCATCACAGATGCTGGCTTTTGAACTTTGTGCTGGTAGCAATCTGGATGGTCTTTTTCCTCTTTTGTCCAGAGGACGCGACGTCCATGATTTCAAAAAACAATTTGAAACATGGACTCATCAGACCACAGCACACTTTTCCACTTTGCGTCTGTCCATTTCAAATGAGCTCGGGTCCAGAGAAGGTGACAGCGTTTCTGGATGTTGTTGATGTATGGCTTTTGCTTTGCATGGTAGAGTTTTAACTTGCACTTGTAAATGTAGTGAGGAACTGTGTTAAGTGACAATGGTTTTCTGAAGTGTTCCTGAGCCCACGCAGTAACATCCTTTACACAATGATGTCGGTTTTTAATGCAGGGGTTTTTAATGCCTGAGGGATCGAAAGGTCATGGGCATTCAATGTTGGTTTTCTGCCTTGCCGCTTACGTGTAGAAAGTTCTCCAGATTCTCTGAATCTTCTGATTATATTATTGACTGTAGATGATGGAATCCCTTAATTCTTTGCAATTGAACATTGAGAAACATTGTTCTTAAACTGTTGGACTATTTTTCATGCAGTTGTTCACAAAGTGGTGATCCTCGCCTCATCTTTGCTTGTGAACGGCTGAGCCTTTTGGGGATGCTCCTTTTATACCCAATCATGACACTCACCTGTTTCCAATTAACCTGTTCACCTGTGGAATGTTCCAAACAGGTGTTCTTTGAGCAATCAGCAACTTTCCCAGTCTTTTGTTGCCACTGTACCAGCTTTTTTGAAACATGTTGCAGGCATCCATTTCAAAATGAGCAAATATTTGCACAAAAACAATAAAGTTTATCAGATTGAACATTAAATATCTTGTCTTTGTGGTGTATTTAATTGAACATAGGTTGAAGAGGATTTGCAAATCATTGTATTCTGTTTTTATTTACATTTCACACAACATCCCAACTTCATTAGAATTGGGGTTGTAAAAGCTAATTCTAATAAATGATCTCATGATCTGCGGATGCTACAATATTCATATTCCTGTTCTACGGCTGTCTGTGTCTCCATCTCAGTCAGCTATAATATGTAAGTTTGAGAAGTACAGCAATATACATGCTTGATCCAAAAGAAATTATGTCTTTCACAGATGGTGGATAATTTAGCACATGCATGTACAATGTAACAATTAATAGAAGATACAGAACAAGTCAATGCTTTCATCCATACTGCAACACTGCAATATAGGAATGTGTCAACAACTTTGTCAAATGTCAACTTTAAATATCAGCCGGTCGCTGGTATCTCCTGTCCTCATGGAAAGAAATGTTTCATGCTGAGTTAAAAGCACGTGACAGCACATGTTCTATTAGTGGAACAGAAGCCGTGCATCACTGGTCCATATTAAAATATCTCTCTCGTCAAAGTAACATCTACAACTCCAGAGTAGATTATCACCACTGCTGCAAAACAGAAATGGCGTCTATAATGATGTCATTAGCAATAAATGGCAAAAATAAATAAATAAGGAGAAGAAAATCCCTGCATCCTGTAGAATTAACAACAAGAGCAATCAAAGATTTCTGACATCCGCCAATCTGGATCCGGCTCATCTCCAAAAATTCAGTGCAGTCTTCCATGGCCTAATATCTATCTGTGATGCAAATTTGGTGAGAATCTGTGATGTAGTTTTGATGTAATCCTTCAAAACATATATAAAATAATAGCTTGATTCAGAATCCGGATCACCTCCAAAATTCAGTGCAGTCATCCATGCCTTAATATGTATCTGTGGTGCAAATTTTGTCAAAATCCGTGCAGTAGTGTTGACGTAATCCTGCTACAGTAATCCTTCAAAGCCTATATGAAGTGAAACTTGATCCAGAATCCGGAACCGGCACAGCTCAAACATTTTCATGGGGTTCTTCTATGGCCTATTATGTATGTGTGCTGAAAATGTTGTCAAAAGCCGTGCAGTAGTTTCACTCAAAATTAAAATGTCTCACAGCAACACAACAAACATGATGGACTAGTTCGTTCTAATAGAAATTACATTTAGTATTAATTTATTCAGTTTGAAATGAGAAGATTAAATATTTGTCATACAAACATAATTTCAAAGAGCTATTTTTCCCACATCATTTTTCTGAACTTGTTTGGCCACTTTATTTAAAGAAGTCCAGCAGTTTTCAACACAGGCTCTACAGCCCCAAATCAGAAGACATTGTGACAATAGGAAAAATGCAAAAATAAATAAATGAATAAATAAATAACCCCTGCAGTGATTATTACTTATTAGTGATTATTTACTTTGACTTCTACTTCATTGCAGACAGTATGAACCCAAGATATTTCATGTTTTGTGCGGTCATTTAGCATTCAGACCTGCAACACATTCCAAGAAAAAATATATTGGGATGGGAACAATTTAGTGCTAGTAATGGCAATTAAACAACACTTTAGACATTAACATTTAACATCACTTTAGATTATGACATTATGTCAAACAGGTGATGGCAACAAAACAAAAGTGGTATCCATGAATGGCTGTCTCTTTGACAAGCAAAGATGGGCAGGGGATCTCTAGTTTGTTAACAACACTGCTCCTCAAAGGAAGATTGGAAGGGATTTATATATTTATGCTGTCATTAATTTTGATGCATAAATGGCAAGGGTGCAAGCCTATGCTGAACACCTGTGATCTCCAATCCCTTAGACAGCACTGCATCAAGAACCATCATTCATCAATAGCTGATATAGCAACATGGGTAAGAGATTACTTTGGCAAACCTTTGTCAAGCACTGCAATATGGAGTTACAATCACAAATGCCACTTTAAACTTTACTGTGCAAAAAAGAAGCCTGATGTTAACCTTGTCCACTACGGAAACATGTAGTGAGGTCAGATGATTCAGTATTCCAGATATTTTTGTGGAAGAAAAGGAAGAAAAGGATGCTGTCTGTTCTATGCCAAAGATGAAGTCCTGACCTGTCTCCAATAAAGAATATGTGAAGAATAAAAAAAAAAAAATGCAGCAGCAATGACCCTGTACTGTTGCACACATTAACCCTTTGAGATTGTTGGATGCACCCATGCATTTAACTCTGTTTTTAATCATGTTTCTATTTATATATCAGTGACAGAATGTCACAGAGACTTGATTCAAACTACAGAGTGTCACTTCTCATTTCATTACCTGTTATAGACGGTCTTTGCCTCACAGCCAATGCTGGAGCCCAGAGAATGTCACATCTCTCTCTCTCTCTCTCTCTCTCTCTCTCTCTCTCTCTCTCTCTCTCTCTCTCTCTCTCTCTCTCTCTGCCTGCCATTTCAACAGGCTCATTCAGAGCATTTCATCACTCTGTCCAGGAGAATAGCCTTTCACACTGCCACTAATTTATATATAAACAAACGGTCCTGTCAGCCTGAAAACACTTTTCCATCCATCCATCCATCCATTTTCTTCCGCTTTATCCAGAGTCGGGTCGCGGGGGCAGCAGCTCAAGCAAAGCCGCCCAAACCTCCCGATCCACACACACCTCCTCCAGCTCCTCTGGGGGAACCCCAAGGCGTTCCCAAGCCAGCCGAGAGATGTAGTCCCTCCAGCGTGTCCTGGGTCTTCCCCGGGGCCTCCTCCCAGTGGGACGTACCCGGAACACCTCTCCAGCGAGGCGTCCAGGAGGCATCCGGAAAAGATGCCCGAGCCACCTCAACTGACTCCTTTCGACGTGGAGGAGCACCGGCTTGACTCCGAGCTCCTCCCGAGTGACCGAGCTCCTCACCCTATCTCTAAGGGAGTGCCCAGCCACCCTGCGGAGGAAACTCATCTCGGCCACTTGTACTCGCGATCTCGTTCTTTCGGTCATGAGCCAAATCTCATGACCATAGGTGAGGATCGGAACGTAGATCGATCAGTAAATCGAGAGCTTTGCCCCCCTACTCAGCTCTCTCTTCACCACGACGGTCCGATACAGCGACCGCATCACTGCAGATGCTGCACCGATCTGTCTATCCATCTCACACTCCATCCGTCCCTCATTTGTAAACAAGACCCCGAGATACTTAAACTCCTCCACTTGAGGCAAGGACACTCCACCGACCTGAAGAGGGCAAAGCACCTTTTTCCGGTCGAGAACCATGGCCTCGGATTTGGAGGTGCTGATTTTCATCCCGGATGCTTCACACTCGGCTGCAAACCGCCCCAGTGCACGCTGAAGGTCCTGATTTGACGAAGCCAACAGAACCACATCGTCCGCAAACAGCAGAGATGAGATTCTGTGGTTCCCAAACCAGACCCCCTCTACACCCTGGCTGCGCCTAGAAATTCTGTCCATAAAAATAATGAACAGAACCGGTGACAAAGGGCAGCCCTGGTGGAGGCCAACGTGCACTGGAAACAGGTTTGACTTACTACCGACAATGCCAACCAAGCTCCTGCTGCGGTCGTACAGGGACCGGATAGCCCTTAGCAAAGGAGCCCGGACCCCGTACTCCCGGAGCACTCCCCACAGAGTGCGCCGAGGGACACGGTCGAATGCCTTCTCCAGATCCACAAAACACATGTGGACTGGTTGGGCAAACTCCCATGAACCCTCAAGCACCCGATGGAGCATGTAGAGCTGGTCCAGTGTGCTGCGACCAGGACGAAAACCACACTGCTCCTCCTGAATCCGAGGTTCGACCATCGGTCGAATTCTCCTCTCCAGGACTCTGGAATAGACCTTACCGGGGAGGCTGAGGAGTGTGATCCCCCTATAGTTGGAACACACCCTCCGGTCCCCCCTCTTAAACAGAGGGACCACCACCCCGGTCTGCAAGTCCAGAGGCACTGTCCCCAATCGCCACGCAATGTTGCAGAGGCGTGTCAGCCAAGACAGCCCCACAACATCCAGAGACTTAAGGCACTCAGGACGGCTTTCATCTACCCCAGGAGCCTTGCCACCGAGGAGCTTTCTAACTACCTCGGTGACTTCGGCCTGGGTAATGGATGAGTCCGCCTCCGAGTCACCAGTCTCTGCTTCCTCTTCGGAAGACGAGACGATGGGATTGAGGAGATCCTCGAAGTACTCCTTCCCCCTCCCCATCTAGCTGCCACCTTATCATGGTGGGGGAGTTTGCGTACCCGGATGATCCTAGGAGCTATGTTGTCGGGGACTTTGTGCTCCCTGTAGGGTCTCCCAAGGCAAACAGGTCCTAGGTGACAGGTCAGACTAAGGGCAGTTCAGAACCTGCATGACCAGTAAAAGATCAAGGACCGTGACGTCGCCCGGTATAGTGGAGCTGGGGTCCCACCCTGGAGCCAGGCCTGGGGTTGGGGCTCGCGTGCGAGCGCCTGGTGGTTGGGCCTTAGCCCATGGGGCCCGGCCGGGCTCAGCCCGAAAGAGTGACGTGGGCCTGCCCTCCTGTGGGTTCACCACCTGCAGAGGGGGCCATGGGGGTCGGGTGCAGAGAGGATTGGGTGGCGGTCGAGGGCGGGTGGCCCGGCGGCCCGGTCCATGCTCACAGCCCCTGGCCCAACAGCCTCCTCGCTGTTGGGACGTGAAAAAACTTTTTATTTTTTATTTAGTCCTACAGACAATGCATGCCCTGTCAGATCTCAGAAGCTAAGCAGTGCAGGATCTGGTTAGTACTTGGATGGGAGACCTCTTTGGAACACCAGCGGCTGTGTGTTTCTCCAGGTAACACTGAAGTTGCATCAGGAAGGGCATCCGGCGTAAAACTTGTGCTAAATACCAGTGCAGATCTGGCTATATTCGCTGTGGCGACCCCGAACAAAAATGGGAGCAGTCGATTTGACAGCAACAATAACAACAACAGGCAATGCATGCAGCCGGTCTGCTCTGTGTCAGCCTGATCCCGTCACGTCTCAGAAGCTAAGCAGTGCAGCATCTGGTGAGTAACACTGGAGTTGCGTCAGGAAGGGCATCCGGTGTAAAACTTGTGCCAAATACCAATGCAGATCTGGCTGTATCAGCTGTCACAAACCCAAATAAAAAATGGGAGTAGCCGAATGGACAACAACAAACAATGCATACTGTCATAAAAACCATCTGAATGGGCTATTTGCTTTTTCCAGGCTGATGGCTTTCTAATTTTTGTCCAGTATTTATGGACATTTCTGCACAGAATGAAGACAGGGAATGACAAACTGGAAATGGTGAAGTTTATATTCATTTACATTGAAATACAAAAATACATTTCATTTTTTCCCATTTAAAGCCCAGGCAGTTATACATAAAGTGTTCTAGACAACTACTTGACACATATTCTGAAAGCTGAGATCGTTGTGAACATTTTGATATGCAACACGTGGCCATTATACTAAAAAATAATATATAGTATAATATAATAATATAATAACTGCTGAAGTTGTTTACTTAGAATACCATGGAATAATCTATAAATTTGTGGAAAAGCACAGTACTAAGTGCAACATTACAGAACATGCAGGAAAGCTCCAGAAGGCCACAGAACAGTCTAGACTAATCAAGAAATAAGCATGTTCTAGCTTATCTGTAAACAGATGAATCATTCTAGGCTGTTCCACATCCCCACCCAAGTGAACATATTGATATCTGTTGTATAAATAGCTAGTTATTTGTACAACATAGAGTGCATAGAGAGTTAAAATAATACCTGAAATGCTTCAAGTGATAAACACTTTAGCATCCAATTTTTTTGCGGAATGTGCTGCAAGCCTGAAATGCAGGAACAGATGTATATCGACAAATTAAATGACGCATTAAATTCCTTGTTTCATTTGGAACTTGTATTTTAAGATTTTTGTGATTAATCACTTCACTTGGTACAAAAATGTATTTAATCATTGCAGTATTGATTTGGTACACAGTCATTAGCTGTATAATATTACTGGATGAGAAAATTAAAAACATTTGAGTTAACTGACATATGAAGTGAGCATATATATATATATATATATATATATATATATATATATATATATATATATATATATATATATATATATATACGAGGTCTCTTAGATAATAAACCGACCCTTTTATTTTTTTTTTTAACTATATGGATTTGAATGACATGCGATTACACCAATCATGCTTGAACCCTCGTGCGCATGCGTGAGTTTTTTCACGCGTCGGTGACGTCATTTCCCTGTGGGCAGGCCTTGAGTGAGATGTGGTCCCGCCCTCTCGGCTGAATTCCTTTGTTTCACACGCTGCTCGAGACGGCGCGCATTGCTTTATCAAAATTTTTTCTGGACCTGTGAGGAATATCCGAGTGGACACTATTCGAGAAATTAAGCTGGTTTTCTGTGAAAAGTTTAACGGCTGATGAGAGATTATGGGGTGTTTCTGTCGTTGTAAGGACTTCCCACGGAGCGGGACGTCCTGCAGCGCTTCCAGGCGATGTCGTCGGCCTGTTTCGAGCTGAAAACATCCTAATTTAAGGCTTAATTCACCCAGGACATCGTGAGAGAACAGAGAAGATTCAGAAGAGGCCGGCATGAGGAATTTATGCAGACATTCCACTGTTTAAGGACATTTTTTTAATGAAAGACGTACGCGCAAATTCGCCGAGTCGTTTCCGTGACGACTCGGCAAATCTGTGTGCGCCGCGACAGGAAAAACACCTCTGTGTTGAAAACCATTTGTAGAATTCAGGTGGCTTTTAATGGCTTTCAACAAGTGAGTAACTGAGAAATTGTTTAACAGCTTGGGCATGTTCCAACTTGCCCGTTAAGATTTCCAACGGAGGTGTTTTTCCTGTCGCGACCCCCCGCGGTCGGGTCCAGCCCGACATGCGACTCTGCCCGCACGTTCTTTCATTACAAAATGACCGTTAACAATGGAATGTCCGAATAAACTCCTCATGCCGACTTCTTCTGAAAGTTCTCTGTTCTCTGACGACTTGCTGCGTCAACAGAGCCTGAAATGTGGAAGTTTTCAACTTGAAACGGCGAGACGCTGCCACCTCGAAGCGCAGATCGCCGTCAGGTGCCGTGGACCGTCCTTAAAGTGACACTACCAGACCAAAATCTCTCATCAGCCGTTAAAATTTTTACCGAAAACCAGCTGAATTTATTGAATGGTGTCCACTCAGTTGTGCCTTACAGTTTTGAAAAAATTTTTATCAAACAAAGCAACAGTCTCTGAGCCATTCCTAAACAATGAAAAAAATCGACGAGCGGGTGGACGACTCCTCACTCAAAGACTGCCCACAGGCGAATGGCGTAACCGACAGGCGTGAAAAAACTCTCGCATGCCCACGAGGGTTCAAGCATGTCTGATGTAATCACACGTGATTCAAATCCATATGGTTTTTGAAAAAAATAATAAGGTCGGATACTTTTCTAATAGACCTCGTATATATATTCACACGCAGTCATTACTATTCTTTTCATTTTGATCATAGTCCTGTTTTGGGGTCTGACAGAAGGGAATACGTGAGTATAAATAGAATATGAGCATGCAATATCACAAACAGAACAGACGGCACAGAATGAAAACTTGTGCCAACCCAAGTGAATTGTTTCCAAATGATATGAAAAACAGCAGGTGAGTCGAATCCCTTCTGTGCGAAATTACCCTTTGTCAAATTTTGTTCACATTGAGCTGAATTAGTTTGGGGGAATAAACATGCTGCTTAGTAATTGTTATTTCCGGCTAAGAAGTTGCCCAAAGGAGACAGAAAGAAGGACTAGAAGAGATAAGTTCACCCGAGGGGATAAACAGAAAGTTTTTTATTGGTACTGTCACTGTATGAATGAAAACACATTCACCTCCTGTAGAAACCCTTCATCTAAAACAAAGCACTGAAACTTAATTTGTGCTGTCTGTGAGCTTTTTATTTAAAGTTAAATTTGTGTGTTTATATGTCAGAATATTGATGGGAAGGGTTGCTTATGTGCTTCCACGTGTCCCAGCTCACATGTGTGTGTGCATGTGTTTTTCATTACACATCAGTTTGATTTAAGGCACGACAGTCCATCTGCAGTCCGGGCAGATCACTGAGGCAGACATGCAAACAGTTTTCCAGAAGACACATGGGAGTGCAAACTGATGGGTTTTTTTGTATTGAAGTTGTTGCCCTCTGATGGACTGGTGTCCTGTCCAGGGTGTAACCCACCTCAAGGCCTATGACTGCAGGGATAGGCTCCAGCCCCCTGTGACCCTTGGTTGGAGTAAGCGGGTATAGAAAATGGATGGATGGTGTTGCAACAGACACAAAACTGCACTATGTCCAGTCACGCAGAAGACTATAACTCTTTTGCAATTTTCTGGGTGTTTTATTGGCTTTTCTCACTAGACTCCTTGCACAGTCACTCAGGTTTTGAGAGATGCCTCCTCCAGACATACTGTTTGCATTTTTTAACTAGAAGCACTCAGAGAGTGTAAACCTCTGCGAAGGCCACGGGGTCACTGACGCCATAACATCTACACGCCGTGGAATCATTGAACCTAAAAAAGTCTAACAATGATGTTTGCTCAGTAGTAAAAAAAAGTTTCATCTGCTGTGACTGGATAGCATGTATCCTTAGCACTTGGCATCACAGTTTATTGCAACTTGCACCTTTCCCAGAAGCTACTGTCATCTGAGCACTGATATTGATATTGCATGTGCTTATAGACAAAAACAAATAAGAGACAAAATTCAATTTATTATTCAGCTAAACTGCAAATATAAGAATTTTTTAACATTTATGAAACACTTCTCTAAACAAGGCCATAGGGTCACTGACCCTAAAGAGAATCCCTCCTTGGCACAGTGATTTATTTCTTTTTGTCTCTCTCTAAAATTGTATATAATAATCATTAGATTATTAATATATAAACAAAAATAAATTTAAGAAATATTACAATTTGAAAACAAATGCACCCGAACGTGATTACAGCTGCAACTGCTTAATGCTAACTTTTAACACTGAAAATGACATAGACATGCTAACGTGTTAGCATCGGGATCCGGATCGTGATCCGGATCACCACTAAAATTTAATCACTTGTTCCTCTTGTCATTTCCAACCACTCCACAAAATTTAATCAAAATCCGTTCAAAACATTTTGAGTTATCCTGCTGACAAACAGACAGACAAACAAACAAACACGACCGAAAACATAACCTCCTTGGCGGAGGTAATGATCCAAGTTAAGTCAAGCTGATGTTGTGCGTCACAGCATCCCCTACTCCATGGAAGCACCTTGAGCACTGGATGGCAAGCACCCAGGCCAACAACCGGTCTATCCCCACATCTTGAAAGTAACCATCAATCTGCTGTAGCCAGGTGACGTGATGAACTCTTTGACCTTCTGAAGCCACTGGGATCCTCAACAATGAGGGACGTACATGCTGGATCATGCACAAATAAACACTAAGCACAGACATCATGTCACAGCAGATGTTACCTCACAATGTAAGTAATACTCCTCATCTGAGATTTCCTAAGCAATCATTCACTTGATAGAAATTCAAGCATAGCCAAGGATTCCCCGAAGAGACGTAGTACCAAAGACAACAATTGTCACCATACACTATTCCTTAGTACCCAAGTCTCAAACCATATAGTAAAACAGAAAAGACGAGGATGTTTAAAAGTTGGACCTC
The DNA here is from genome assembly GCF_902500255.1 of Thalassophryne amazonica. Lineage (NCBI taxonomy): Eukaryota > Metazoa > Chordata > Actinopteri > Batrachoidiformes > Batrachoididae > Thalassophryne > Thalassophryne amazonica. The sequence continues at coordinate 23,530,293 of NC_047118.1, read as the reverse complement.
ATTTTTCTGTAAAGATCTTGGAATTGCCAAAACACTTAACACTTTGTGACTGTGCATTTACCCCTTCCTGACTTAGCTGCATAGTAAGGGACACATACTTTTGCATTGAATGGTTTTGATGTTATGTTGTAAAGATTTGTTTTTACTTGGTCTAAAGAGCATTATTTTAGAAATTTTAATATAAAGAGAGTGTTTTTATTCATTCATATGAAGTAATAAACCAATTATAATGCATACAAACCAGGGATGGCACAATACCATTACTTTATGTACAATACAATACCGATAGTAGCATCTTCAATGTCTGCTGATACCAATACCAATCTGATTCCATTTCCCCGTCTTAAAATATCTAATCTGTTAATAAATACATTTTTATGGTTGTAGTTTACTGACCTAGCCATCTAACAAAAAAATGACTCAAACTGTGAAACAAATGAATGGTTCAGATGCAAAACGGAGGATCTCCAAGTTCAAAACAATTTTTAGTTGAGGCCTACATGCATTCGCTGTTTGCCCAGTGAGTAAAATGATGTTGATCCAACGTTGATCCACGCTGATGTAGAATCAATAAAGAAAATATGATGGATTTGAAAATTGGATGAACATAGATATTCAAAATAGTATTGAACTTATTGTAATATATGTAAAAACAAATAAATAATACATCTGCTGCTTTGTGTAAATAAATGAATATGTGAAATGAAGATTAGACGGCTAATGTTGGGCATCTAACTTTAGTAGACTAAAAGATTAGACTGCTTTATGAAACCGGGCTTTTGGTAGCCATCCCTAAATCTGAATGTTAACACGCACAAAATAGATCCAATTGTTGTGGGGATTACGATATCTAATACAGTAATTTTGGCTAATATCTGCATGATACTGATCCAAAATATTGTATCAGCACACCCCTAGTGAAGCTCAAGTGGTCACATATTTATTCAGAATCACTTTCTAGGAGTCCTCCACAAGCAAACGGGTATATATGTGTGCGCTGTAGCACTGTGTGATAGGGTGCGGAGTCAGAAGCAGCAATGAGCCTGATTACTACCAAACAGAAATGCGGTTGTTACTGACGTCAATAAGTGGGTCGTGTCAGCAGAAACGGTGTTATCAGCATAACACCTGCAGAGATCTGCGCCTCAGGTAGCTCAATGAGGCGGAAAACAGAGTGCGTAGAAAGTGTGAGAAAGAAATCAGAGCGGCGAAGTGGAAATGATTAACGAAATGGTGATGCCGAGGATGAAAATGATGACGGCAGCAGTGACGGGTACGATGGCGAGGTGACGGTCTGGATGACTTCACCTGTCACTGATTTACTATAATGCAATTCTAATGACAATGACGAAGAAGGTACCCTAAATTATATTTACAGCCATGACAGTGTGCAACACTGACTTTGCCTTGAAATGGAGGTCACATCGTCTGACTGAAATCTTCATTTCAGACTGGAATCTGAAATGTAAATGCTGTTGTCAGGCCAGATATGAAAATATAATGTTGTGACAAGCCAGAAGCTGGTGGCTTCGTCCTCCTGCCCTGCAATTGAGCACTAGGCTGATTCATGGTGGCTTGCAACCGCACACAATAGAGATGATAATAGTCGGGTGCACATTTCTACATGCACACACACACCCAACAAACACAGAAATGCGCGTAGGCACACAGAGAACTGCAACATAAAGATCACCATTTAGATGCTGCCTTCCGTTTTACAGGAATTGTAATTGTGACATTGATTATATATTTGTGTGCAAAGACTTATCTGCGTGTGGGACCAAAAATAAAAAAAGGTAAAATTTCTGATTTGGACAAACACCGAGGGCCATATTTTGATGTTCTACAGCTGAAGGTCGGAAACACATGGTACAAGTATACTTTATACTTTATTGATCTCACAGTGGAGAAATTAGTATGTTTACACTCCAGTTACCTCAGACAGCAATTAGTCCACAATTATTACTTGTTTACCGTAATAATGGCACACATCAGAATTAAAGACAGCACATACACATTTGACATTGTTTATCTGCACTAAGTTTGAAGAAGTCCGTGATCCGAATTGAGGCAAGAGGGTGAAGGCCACGCAGCAACCCTGAGATGCGCCGCCGTCAGCTTGGGGGGAAGAATGTGGGCTGCAGCTAAAACTGCACCGCCTCCGCCGAAAGGGAAAGGAGTGACGTTAAGCAGGCACCGGAAAGGGGAGTGTTGCTGGGGGGTAGGAGGTGGGTGGGGGGAGGGAATGGAGCATGCTTCAGTGCTGTGAAAAACAGTTTATTGTCTTTGTGAGTTGAGATAACAAACAGCCAATGTTCCCCAGGCCGAAAAAAGTAGATTTGGGGTGTTTGCATCTCTACTTTGTTTTTTAAAGGGTGTGAAATCTAAGTGCAAAATAGGGTGCAAGGAGGTTGGATTTCTCATCAACATTAGTCATGGGTATGCTGTGTACATACTTTTAATTTTTATTTATTTATTTCATTTATATAGCACCAAATCATAACACAGTTGCCTCAAGACGCTTCACACAAGTAAAACACACTCAAGTGAGAGGTATTCTGGCATAATAATAGATTTGTGCAAACCAGTCAGATTTGGGCCAGAAGACACTGTCCACCAAATGTCCTTGAGCTGAAGCAGTGAAACAGTAAGGTAAAACTTTGTATTTTTATTTTTTATTATTATTATTATTTTTTTTAGTTTATTTAATGGTTGCTTTTAATTCAGGTTAGTTGTAGAGGCAGTCAGTTTTTGTGACCTGCCACAGATTTACCATAGAGAAATGTTTTTCCAGTCTTACTCCTTGAGATCCAAAGTACTGCACATTTTCCATTTGTCCCTGAACTAATCAGAGCAGATCCACTCAGTCAGGTGTTGTTTAGCTGAACACACCTGACTGAGCTGATCTGCTTTGATTAGTTCAGGGACAAATGGAAAATGCGCAGTACTTTCGGTCTTGAGGACCTGAACTGTGACACACTGCCATAGACTACCATGCTTTTTGGATTTCTTGATGATTGGTGTAAATCAGTGGTGGGCAATTAATTTTTACAAGGGGCCACATAGGGAAGCTGAATTATGTCCGAGGGCCACACCATCGATAAGTCGGCTGTCTCCCATTACAAATTTTACAAAAAAAATACCTATTTAATAGTTTCTGTGTAGGCTCTCAGTTGTCCAGGTGGTTTCCATAGTAGAGAAGCTTGAATCTTCGACGTTTCGCTTCAAATCACAGAAGCTTCCTCAGCTAAAATTCTTGCTCTGGTAGTCTATCTTCTGTCTTGACTCTTGTAGAGAAGAATAAACCAGAAGCCAACAAAAGCTGGAGTTTTTTAACCTAACCAGACCCCACCTACCGAGAGGCTGACTGCTATAGGCTAGTGACTAAACAATAGCTCTAATTAGCACCTATTGTGCTCTAGTTAGCACCCTCCTAATGACAGGATGGAAGCCTCCCCTGATGGCTCCCTTGACGACTCTCTCCTGATGACGTGAATGACTCATTACCAAGAACAAAAGACTGAAACTGCTTTGACCTGAGTACCACATTGTAAACAGGGGACAAAGCGTGTCTGAGACCCGCCCCCCGGTTAAGGCTGGGCTTCAACTGTTTAACAAAGAATGCTTCCTTGACACCTCTCTCAAACCATTTCTTCTCTCTGGCTAAGATTTTAACTTCCTTGTCCTCAAATGTGTGGTTAGTGTCTTTCAGGTGGAGATGAAGCTGAGGAAGCTTCTGTGATTTGAAGCGAAACGTCCTCACATCAAGCAACCCAGTCCAGTCGAAGATTCAAGCTTCTCTACCTATTTAATAGCTTTTATAGGTAATTTTTTTTACCTATTTTTTGTAATAATATGTAAATATTTAATTATACCTAAATAAACCTCTCTAATGATTTGCAACACACAAGCTTGACATTTTTAATGTATGTAATAATAATCACAGACCTCATGAGGGCCGGACAGAGACATGCAAAGGGCCGAATGTGGCCCCCGGGCCGCAGTTTGCCCAGGTCGGGTGTAAATGATGTAAAAGAAATTTTCACTGACTTGGAAATGTTCATGTATCCATCCACTGACTTGTGTGAAGAAAACTCGTATGGGCTTTCACAGTTATGTATATGAATGACAGTCATTTTTAAATTATTGAAGTAAGATTTGTTGTTGTTGTTGTTGTTAAACCTCCTTATCTCAGCATGTCTCTGGATCTTCAGCCTTGCATACCTGGAAAAGCTTACCAAGTAATGAAGTCACCGGACAGAGGTGTTTGGCCATTTAGGTTCCTGGGGCTTCCTGTCTTACTTTATGGTTGAGACTTAGATTCTAACCAGTGATCTAAGGTGACGAATGGATGTGTTTAGTACCAGGTATCTTTGAAAGAACCCTGGGTACAGCTGGAATGACTTTGTGTTAAATGAGTGGTTACTTTTGTAGACCTATATGACGAATATCACTTGCTTTGTGACGGAACATCAGTTACAAAACTTGGCCATGTGGCGCATTTCTTTGGGCATGATCCAGCATGCAGATACCTCAGTGCTGAGGACCTCAGAGGCCAAGATGAAGGCCAAAAGGATCCTCGCATTTCACCTGGCAAATAGATGCAGCGTCCGAGTGGTAGGGCTCGAAGGCCTTTAGCTCTGTGGTGTATTTCACTGGGCATGACCTCGCACATAGGTGCCTCAGTGTTGAGGACGCCAGCAGCTGGAACAGGTCAAAGAGATGCTGAAGTATCACCTCACTGTGGCGATAGATGGTTACTGTCAAGCGATGGGGTGGACCAGCTGTCTGCCCACGACCCAAGGCGGTTCCTTTCAAGCTGAAAGTCTACACTTCAAGCACATTATGATTATTATTTCAACTCAAAACTTGTTCAACTACTTATAGGCCTGATTGCAAACACTTGCTCAGAGGACAGTGCAGCACAAAGTGTTGACTCATGGCTGCGCACTGTAAACAAGTGAGATTAGTGGCAGGACTTGTCCCCTTCCATTTCCTCTTCCCCGTCATTTGGCTGAAGCGGGCTACGATCAAACTCACACCTGTGGCATTAATGCACTGCGATACCTCACAGCCCAGCAGGCACTATATCACACTAAGGGACTGATGTTTTATAGGCTTCTCTGGACTGCTCTCAGCTTCAGAGAGACACAGAGAGAGAGAGAGCGAGACAGCCACGAGCAAACGGGCGAAGGAGCATAAATCAGCACGGACATGCCAGTACTGTAAAATGGCAACACGGAGGGCAGCACGAAGGCCATCAAGTAGATTTTAGTTGAACAAATTCCTCTGTCGTGGAGGAGAGAGTGTGTTTGTAAGAGGAAAACAATTAGCCACTTTCATAGATTACTGTCTTTGGTGTTTTGTTGAAGCTTTGCCACTATAATAGTGCATTTTGGTTAAACGAATTAGAACCAACGAGCGATTTAGTGTAAGTCACCAGATGAGTGTACTTGTTTTTCTCACCATTTTCTCCACCCTAATCACTTAAGCCTTCTTAAGATAAAACTGCCTCCTTCCTGTAAGCTCTTGCTATGAAACTTAGCTCGCTGTCACGCCGGGCGAGCAAGTGAGAGAGAGAGAGTGTGAGTTTTCTGAGAGGAGCCATTTAAAGGAGTCATATTACTCAAATTGTAAGTAAGGTAATGTAGTTTAGCATGTGTTTTTATAAACACTACTTAGTCGATCAAGCTTAAAAATACACCATCATCATCTTTTTCCATAGGGTTTAGTGCCGGTTGACATCCCCTTGGTGCATTACAACCAAAAGTACCCAATGTCTGCACCTGTTGCTTCAAATTAAAAGAAAATGGTACTAGCCATGTCCCTTCTCCTTTTTGAAAGGGGTCACCTGTCCCATAGAGTGTGTGGGTGTGGCTTAGGGTGAGTGGAAAAAAGCCTGCAAGAGTTCAGATATGGATGCCTTTGTTGTGAAAGTGTCGTGACACGGACCCACAACAGGGGGCGTTAATGAACGGACAATGGATAAGCCAAAAGTAACAATTTAATGTTGTGAATTGTACAACGACGTACAGACAATAACAAAATGGTGGACTGTCAATTATACACAAAGTGATGTGTGGGCAGGCTCGACGATAGAAGACGCCTGGCGAGAGAAGAGCCGGGTCCCACACAGCTTCCACTGCCAACGGAGCTGAAGAACACCGGAGCCGCCAAGCCCTGCACCCCAGGTGGCTGCTGTCTTCAGCAGTCAGACCCGGTACTGCTGGCAGAGAACAGAGACAGTCCTGATGAGTGTGAGGTCGCACACTCAGTAATCCCACAGTCTGTACACAATTAGGAGGGAGAACCTCCACCTCCAATCACACACTCGTGCAGCTCCTGTCTAACCACTTATCTGGTTGAGGTGTGAAGCGAAGCCGTCGCTGATCACACCAAACGCCAATCCCACCAAACGCCAATCCCACAGATAAGGACACACCACAGGAAAACGGCTGCAAAGAAGTTCAGATTATTACTCAATGTTTTGAGTCATCAGAGAAAATTACCTGGATGGTAGCTGATTTCTCGGCGGGGAGGTGGAGTTGCAGTCCGGCCTTTATGGTGGTGGTGATGAGTAGTGGATGAGTGACAGCTGGTACGGATGATGAGTGACAGCTGTCACTCCTGGTCGCTCCGACGCCCTCTCGCGCTTGAAGCCCGCACTTCAAGCAGGGCGCCATCTTGTGGTGGTGGGCCAGCAGTACCTCCTCTTCAGCGGCCCACACAACAGCCTTTTCCAGACAGTACATTGCGCAAATCGTAAAAGAGCTGTTTCTTGTTTAAATTGTGTGCGTTTGTTTGCAGGAGTAGAGTGTTTGGGTTTGTGATTGTCCTGGATCAAGGCTAAGATCTAGGATTTCAGTGACATCCTGAACTCAGCTATTAGATGTGTATCTATAAGAGTTGTATCTGTAGAGACATTCACTTATCTCAGCAGTGATGTTTCTGTGTCTAAGTCCTTGGCCTTTATGATCAAGAGATACCTTGAAAGAACTTACGGAGTCATGAGGTTGCTGGACAGAGGTGTTTGGTGATGCCGATATCGTTGCTGAAAAACAAAGGTCCAAGCCCTTAATGCCTGGTGCTTCCTGTCTTACGTCACGGTTGTGTGACCTGGAAGCTAACCAATGGCCTAAAGTGACAACTGGATGTCTTTGGTTCCAGATCACTTTGGAGAATCCTTGGGTACCACTGGAATGACTTTGTACCAGATGAACGGGTATATAGGGAGGCTCAGGTAAGATTTATCACTTGCATAGTGGGGGGAACATCAGATACAGCGTTTTGGCATTTCTCCAGGCATGATCCAGCATGCTGGAGTCTCAATGTTGAGCATGTCAGTAACTGGAAAAGGCCAAGGGGATGCCAACATTTCACCCAGCTTCCTCATATACAGTAGTGTTCAGAATAATAGTAGTGCTATGTGACTAAAAAGATTAATCCAGGTTTTGAGTATATTTCTTATTGTTACATGAGAAACAAGGTACCAGTAGATTCAGTAGATTCTCACAAATCCAACAAGACCAAGCATTCATGATGTGCACACTCTTAAGGCTATGAAATTGGCTATTAGTAAAAACAAAGTAGAAAAGGAGGTGTTCACAATAATAGTAGCATCTGCTGTTGATGCTACAAACTCAAAACTATTATGTTCAAACTGCTTTTTTAGCAATCCCGTGAATCACAAAACTAGTATTTAGTTGTATAACCACAATTTTTCATGATTTCTTCACATCTGCAAGGCATAAATTTTGTTGGTTTGGAACTAAGATTTTGCTTGTTTACTAGTGTGCTTGGGGTCGTCTTGTTGAAACACCCATTTCAAAGGCATGTCCTCTTCAGCATAAGGCAACATGACCTCTTCAAGTATTTTGACATATCCAAACTGATCCATGATACTTGGTATGTGATATATAGGCCCAACACCATAGTAGGAGAAACATGCCCATATCATGATGTTTGCACCACCATGCTTCACTGTCTTCACTGTGAACTGTGGCTTGAATTCAGAGTTTGGGGTTCATCTCACAAACTGTCTGTGGCTCTTGGACCCAAAAAGAACAATTTTACTCTCATCAGTCCACAAAATATTCCTCCATTTCTCTTTAGGCCAGTTGAAGTGTTCTTTGGCAAATTGTAACCTCTTCTGCACATGTCTTTTATTTAACAGAGGGACTTTGCGGGGGATTCTTGCAAATAAATTAGCTTCACACAGGCGTCTTCTAACTGTCACAGCACTTACAGGTAACTCCAGACTGTCTTTGATCATCCTGGAGCTGATCATTGGGTGAGCCTTTGCTATTCTGGTTATTCTTCTTTCATTTTGATGGTTGTTTTCTGTTTTCTTCCATGCGTCTCTGTTTTTTTTTTGTCCATTTTAAAGCATTGGAGATCATTGTAGATGAACAGCCTATAATTTTTTGCACCTGCGTATAGGTTTTCCCCTCTCCAATCAACTTTTTAATCAAACTACGCTGTTCTTCTGAACAATTTCTTGAACGTCCCATTTTCCTCAGGCTTTCAAAGAGAAAAGCATGTTCAACAGGTGCTGGCTTCATCCTTACATAGGGGACACCTGATTCACACCTGTTTGTTCCACAAAATTGACGAACTCACTGAGTGAATGCCACACTACTATTATTGTGAACACCCCCTTTTCTACTTTTTTTTACTAATAGCCCAATTTCATAGCCTTAAGAGTGTGCATATCATGAATGCTTGGTCTTGTTGGATTTGTTAGAATCTATTGAGTCTACTGGTACCTTGTTTCCCATGTAACAATAAGAAATATACTCAAAACCTGGATTAATCTTTTTCGTCACATGGCACTACTATTATTCTGAACACTACTGTTCATGGCTACTTTCAAAAAATGGGGATGGACCTGCTCTTTGCTTTAGTGGGTAATACCCAGCACCTGGGGCAGTCCCATGGTATGGTGTACTGAGTTAGTCTTTGTCAGCCATTAAAAAGTAAATAGATTAAATATTATGTGGAGCAGGTTCATCTGTGACAATGGCTCAGTTGATAGAGTGGGTTGTTGCTAAAGCAGAAGCTCACTGGTTCGGCTTCTGTCTGTCAGTGCACAATGTTTAAAACATTTTTCACACTGTTATGTTAATTTCAGTGGAGTTAACACTAATTATCCAGGTTTATTTTACTTAAACAAAATAGGTTTGGATGCTTGAGGCAATCAGATGCCTCAAAATGTTTGAGTCACGCCAACTAATCGGGTCTTGTGATCAAATTCAAATTTATGAATTTGAATAGCGCCAAGTCACGACAGGGTCACCTCAAGGCGCTTCACACAACAACAAAAACAAAACAGAAACAAAATGAATTAAAAGATTAAAAAGCACAAGAGAATAAAAAGGTAAAAAGAATAAAAGAAAACATACAATAACATAAAATATTAACAATAAAACAGGGTAAAAAAAAGATGAGCCTTCAATCTGGATTTAAAAATCTCCACAGAGTCCGACTGCCGTACCTGTGCAGGGAGATCATTCCACAGAGCCGTGGCATGATAAGAAAAGGCTCTGTGACCTGCAGAATTTATTTCACCCTAGAAACACATAGCAGTCCTGCACCCTGCGAACACAAGGCCCGAGCCCGTACGTAGGGCTTAACCATGTCAGCCAAGTAGGGAGGTGCGAGTACGTGAACAATTTTATAGGCCAGTAACAGCACCTTCAAATCTGATCTCAGAGAGACAGGAAGCCAATGAAGAGATGCCAAAAGGGGTGTAATGTGGTCAAACCTTCTGCTTTGTGTCAGAAGTCTGCCAGCAACATTTTGAACCAAGTGAAGACCCCTGATAAAAACAAATTTTGCACAATATGACCCCATGAAGAAATCATTGTAACTGCAACTCTTCAGCAAACATATTTACAATTGTATGTGGTATAACTGAATGTTAATGAGCATGATGTGCAACATTATTAAAAAGTAAAAGTCAAATTGTGAATATTTTTCCCTGTGATTATCAGGGCAAGAGTAGGAAGAACGCAGTCCAGTGAATCACATTAGTGAGAGCGTCCACAAAATTTCCTTAAGTATAAAAACTACAGCATATTGACAACTGAAATTCTGGATGCTGAGAGTTGCAGATGTTGACCAGTGAATCCCCAATTTTGGGCAATGTTGGCATCGTTTAGCATGCATAATGACTAAACATACAATAAAGACAGAAAGGCTATAAAGCTGCTTGTGAAGCCTCATACTTTAAAAAGCAGAAGTAACTTTAGTGGCCACCAAGACCTTATGATTAGCAATGAGTGTCGAACTTGGGTCAGTAATCCTCAACAGCAGAGTGCTTTATTGGAGTGAAGGGCCAACAAAATGCAATGAGGACATAGTATTTTTTTTTCTTTTGGACGTACCATTTAATAAAAGATTGTGTTGTTCTGTGAGGGAACTCATCATTTAGTTGTTTCTATGTAATGCTTGGAAGACCATACCTTTCAGAACAAATGTCATCAATTTCAGAATTACTGCTACTTTCTTCTATTAACAGACCTTGCACTTTCACTTTCAGTACTTAAATACACATCAGGAAATGACTTTTCATACTTCAGTACAGCTGATGTCAGATGCTTGGCTGCTTTACTTACATGGTTTTCTATATGCAACAAAAAATGTACTGTATATTTGTTAATGAGTTGGAAGCCCTATGACTTATACTCTGGTGTGACTTATATACCAAAGATCTCTAACATGTTATTACTAATAGTAATTACAATGACTATTTATGTAGGACTTTCCCAGGAACCAAAAGTATGAAAAAAAACAGCAACTCAATAACAAAACAATAAATGCCAGTAATAAAATATACATTACAATAATACACAATAATTCTACATTAAAGAGCTCACAACACAGCAAAAGGTACAAATTATAGTCCGATACAGATTATATGTTTTTGTCCTCTTCAAGAGGTGTTTTTGACAGGTGAGACTTATACTCTGGAGTAAGTAAATCCCTTCGGCTGCTCCCTTGTTTGCACTCGGGGTCGCCACAGCAAATCCAAGGTGGATCTGCATGTTGAATTGGCACAGGTTTTACGCCGGATGCCCTTCCTGACGCAACTCCACATTACATGGAGAAATGCGGCAGGGGTGGGATTTGAACCCGGAACCTTCTGCACTGAAACCAAGCGCATTAACCACTTGACCACCACCCCTGCGAGACTTATACTCTGGAAAATACGGTAAATGTGATACTTGTTTTTGGTCCCATTTCTCATACATTGAAGTAAAATATCTCAGATTTCTGTACACACAAAAGGCTAATTTTGCTCTAACTTTGGTCATACATTTGTTAAAAACTGTACTATGAGGCACTTCACCTTTGCCAAGATAATCCATCCACCTGGCAGGTATAGCTGGCAAGTTTAGCTGGACCATGCAATTACCGTGGTAACTGCAGGAATGCCCACTGGAGTTGTTGCCTATGAAGTGAAGGTTAATTTCAAAGATACCTCCAATCCCATTCCCAACCCCTCTCATAATACAAACCATGGGTGACCTCACCAGGACTACCACATCCATATTCTTCAGATAACAAAATTGTTTTTGAAGATCAACTGCACATTTTAGAGTGGTCTTTTATTGTGAAGAGACAAGTAACATCTGTGTAATAATCATGCTGTTTAATCAGTATCAGTAAATACCACATCAGCCAAGTAGATGGATTATCATGGCAAAAGGTGAAATGTTCAATAGCATGGTCTTGAACAAATTTGTGTACATAATTTGAGGGAAAAAAAAGACTTTTATGTGTATAAATGAATCTTTTACATTAACCTATGAAAAATGGGTGCGAAAACTAAACTGTTCCATTTATGTTTTTGCTGAGTATATCAGATAATTTGATTTTTGCTTTAGTTATTTTTTTTTCATAACATCTCTATATTTTTAATGGGGATGGGACTTTTTCCATGTCCGATATCCCGATACTGGAACATTCAGTATCTGCCGATACAATACTAGTCCAATACTTTTTCCCTATTTGAAAAAACTAATCTGTTCATAAATACGTTTTTCTGCATGTATTTTGATACCATAGCCATCTAATAAAACATCAACTCAAGCATGATTCTGACATGCATTAGAAGACTGAGATCAGATCCCAAATCTGATACAGCAATTTTGGCCAATATCGGTCCAAAATATCACATCAACATCAACACACTCCTAATGTTTACTCAAGAATTTAGTAAATGAGGAAATTTTTTTAACCTTCTCTGGTCTTGTTCCTGAAATAATGTTTACCAACCTGCATTAATGATCCACCGTGAATGATTCATTTCGATTCGGTGGGCAGAATACGTGCTTGCATAGGTGTCACAACAATTGATTGAAGTCTTTGTGCGTGTCTGTGATGTGTCCTCCATCACTCGAATGGTGCAAAATAACATTAAAGGGGGATAAAACGAGATAGAAGAAATCAGCAAGTGATATTAGTTCCCCCTCCCTTTGATTCTCCATGTAACCTTGCTTCAGACCTGACGTTCTTATGCAACGCCACCCACTGAGGACACATCAGCACCGCCTCCACACAGCACACACACATACACAATCAGCCCACGCACAAGTGCACAAACTAGTAGCCTTGAGCATCTTTATTTTGTGTGGGAGAGAAGAGTGACATCATTTAGTCCACCTGTACTGTGTGTACAAAACAAACACTGCAGCATGAATACAGTATAATTCACGAGCAGACATCTGCTGTGTTCCACATAAAGTGCTGACAGCCTGCAAAGAAAAAAACTTCATATCAGCCAGTGTTAGATTTTTACTGATAAACACACATCAACCAGAAATGATCTTTCTTTTTCCCTTGTGAGAGGACTGTTTCTTTGACACTTTGAGACCATCATTGCTGATCTTTGATTCTAGTTGCTCACCTTTGTCCTCATCATCCTGATCTTTGTTTCTGAACACTCAACTTTGATCGCTGATATTCGATCCAGACTCGTCTTTGATCCTGACTGCTGATGTTTGATCTTTGGACCTCACCAAAAGGTCTTGCTTTGAATAAATAAACCTGTAAGTACAATTTCCTCTATGAACACTAGATACTGTATTCAACATCTACACACACTCTGGACAGTTTGCATTGTAATGCCTCACTTTGTCTGACTGAACATTACAGAGGTCAGATTTTGAAAGGATGGACAGCTTGAGCCCCAGACATTTTTGTCATTTTCTCTGCATCATCATTATCATCAATCCTCATGTACTCTGTGCATTGAGCCAACTGTAGCTACCAGACTTCTCTACCCTGCTTGATCCTCGTGCACGATTGTATTGCATTTTCCAGCCAAGGGGTGTGGGGAGCCCATCTTAGTCATCTCCAGCCTGCTTGCCTGGGGTCAAAGTACATGATGGCCCTGGTGGGGTGGGGTGGGGGGGGGTCACAGAGCTGGAGCCTATCCCAGAAGTCACTGGACGCAATCGCAGGGCCACATTCAAACCCGCATGCACATTCCAATTCACCTGCATGTCTTTTGGATGTGGGAGGGAACCTGGAGACAACCCACACCAACACAGAGAGAACATGCAAATTCCACACAGAAAGGCCCTGTGTGGGAATTGAACCCATGACCTTTGTGCTGTGATGCAACAGTGCTAACCACTAAGCCTCCTTGCTGCAGCAAGAATATTGCATTTAGAAATTATGTCCATGTAATTGATATCGTTGCCCCACCTTTCAGAACCCATAAATTAATGGACAAACTAAATAACATGGACAAATTAATGTGAAAACATATCACCAGCTTTACATCCAGCTTTCTTTAGATTTGTCAGGGGGATGGATACATGAACATTTCCAACTCTTCTTGAACTTCATTTACATGAACCATTGGGCAAAACAAGCAGCATGGTGCTGTTTGGTAAATGTGTCTGGAGTAGGCATTGCTCAAAAACTGAGGGACTGTGCAAGAAGAAAAGTGAGGGAAGCCACCAAGACACCCATGACAACAACTATGAACTTCTGTGTCTGTGAATAGAGAAAGAAAACTGAGTGCAAATTTTGCTTATTGCCTCACAGCTTCCTGTTAGAGTATAACGGCAGGATTTTCTGATAAATAAGATGTGAAATTTCAACAGGTTTGCCAGAAAGCACAAGGGAGACACGTGCCTAGTTCTGATCTGTTTTTTATGCAAATCCCTCTGTTCTGCTCCACAGTGACACTATGTCTGGTGGTGTACAGTAACTGCAGGCTTTGAGGAATTCAAAGGATATACTGTGACTCTGTATGTCCTCAGGCATAAAAGGATCTTTACTCCTGTTAAAAACAAACCCAACATTGACACAATATCCTTTCAAGGTATCTTTAATTAGGGTGCAGTCTAACGGCTGCTGCACGTTCAGAAATCAATAAATAATCTGTAATGACTGAATCCTTTTCCAAAGGACTGCTTTAAAAGTTCATTTAATTTTCACTTCTTAACAACTGGCGCATGTGTTCATGTAGGAGAAAGAATTTGCAACACTTTAACTTGATATGGAGAACACTGTGATAAGCACTGATCCCTGCACTTACAGTCACGTAGAACATCAGTAATTGAACAGTTACACAATTTGTGTAAGTTTATCTCTGGACACCAGTGATACAATCAAGATGTGTCTGTAATGAAGACGTTTAGCTTTAATTCAAGGAGTTTAAGAAAAATGTAGCATTTACCATTTAAGGAATCATAAACAATTTTATACATAGATATATCATTTTCACAGGCCGTAACCAGCCCCATTCTAAGATTTTTGTTTATTTTTGTGATGTTCTCATGAAATGTGTCCTAACCATAACCCTAACTCAAACCCTTTTGTGATGTGTTCGAGTTTCGGTCACCATTTTTAATCCTAACCCTAATCCCAACCCTAACCATAACCACAACGCTCCCCCCCCAACCTCATGCCACACCAAATTTAGTGATACCATCATGAAAAGTGTATCATGAACAAATAGATTACATCACGTTTCGTGACGCCATCATAAACCTGATGTGAGATTGGGTTAGCCATAACTAATTGGTCACTTGACTGACAAGCAGTTCATGGCCATGTGTGTGTGTGTGTGTGTGTGTGTGTGTGTGTGTGTGTGTGTGTGTGTGTGTGTGTGTGTGTGTGTGTGTGTGTGTGTGTGTGTGTGTGTGTGTGTGTGTGTGTGTCTACTACTATACCTACATCTATATATCTGTAAATAAACTGAATATTTAAAAAATTGTATATAAAAATTTCCTGTATATTTGTATTACCACCTGTGTCAGTAGCATGGCCCAAGCAGAGGGTCGCTCCTTTGAGTCTGGTCTGCTTGAGGTTTCTTCCTCAAATCATCAGAGGGAGTTTTTCCTTACCACTGTTGCCTGTGTGCTTGCTCTAGAGGTTGGTAAGGTTAGACCTTACTTGTGTGAAGTGCCTTGAGGCAGCTTTTTGTGATTTGGTGCTATATAAATGAAATAAATTGAATTTAATATATACAGTGCCAATTCACAGAATAAGCTTCACACACCTATCTGCAGTATATCTCTATTCAGTTCATTTATACGGGAATATCACACCTCTGTGTTTTTCTCACAGACCTCCAGCTCTCGGTCCTTACTTACACTTCTATTTTCCCGTATAGACCTCGCACTCATTTAATAATCCATTAATACAAGTATAGGTATATATGGATATAGGAGAAGTCGGCCCAATGCAAAATCGGCCCCAGGTGTGGACTGGGCTAACTCTAACCTTACCCCTAACCCAACCCTAACCCTAACCTGGGCTGAGTTCTTATCCCAGATCGAGTTCTCCCTGCAGCCAAGTTCCCTTGTTACAGTATATAAAAAGTCTATGATCTATAGCTATCTAAAATAACATCAAAACAAATGTTCCAGAATTAAATAATTTACTATAGAAAGTTTAAATATCTTGTGTAATTGCCCTTCAAAACAGACTTCCTTTGAGGGGAAATATTCTCTGGCTTTGAAAAAAAGTTACTTTCTTTAATGTAATACTTTTATAATATGAACAAATTCCTCTCACTCACATTTGTAAGTTTATCTTGTCTGAATAACTAATGAAGAAGCTCCAGCATAATTCCACTGCACTGGGCATTGTCCACCAGCATTTAATCCTTCCAGTAAGTGGATTTAGGTTATCTTTCATTTACAAAGGTGATCCCAGGACACTTAAGAAATACTATTTTAGGTGATCCACTTTAGTCCGTGTGAAAATAAAACAAATGAAATACATAGCAGCTCTGAAGAGAAGGGAAATCCTAAAATGTTATCCATTAAATCTCACTTAATAGTCCACCAGACAATACAAATATTGAAACATTTTGTGTAGATCCTTCAAAAATGCATTTAATTTATTCTTAGTGGCCCATAAAACAGGAAAAAGCTCGCTTTTTTTCCTAAAGGGATTTACTGTATTTCAGAAAGGGCTATATATGTTCACCTTAACAACAAACTGGACTGGACACACAACACAGATGTCCTGTACAAGAAGAGCCAAAGTCATCTACACCTGCTGAGGAGACTGAGGTCCTTTTGCTGTGTGCTGAAAACCTTTTATGACTCTGTGGTCTGCTGGGGCTGTGAAAGTTCTGACAGGGACAGGAAGAGACTCAACAGATTAGTCAGAAGGGGTGGCTATGTCCTGGAATGCACTATGGACCCCATAGAGGTGGTGGGCGAGAGGAGGATGTTTGATAAGCTTACATCAATTATGGACAACCCCTTTCACCCCTTACATGAGACTGTCAGAGCCTTAAGCAGCTCCTTTAATAAAAGATTGCTGCACCGTCAGTGCAAAACAGAACACCTCAGCAGGTCATTTATTCCAGCTGCATTCAGACTGTATAATACCTCCAAAATGTTTTTAGCACTATAACCACCTGCTGATTTTGCATTATTAACTACATCTTCATTCACCTTTTGTGCTTTATTACATGCACAACTGTGCAATTTATCTTGTGCAATAGGTTTTACCATATATATATGTGTGTGTGTGTGTGTGTGTGTGTGTGTGTGTGTGTGTGTGTGTGTGTGTGTGTGTGTGTGTGTGTGTGTGTGTGTGTGTGTGTGTGTGTGTGTGTGTGTGTGTGTGTGCAAAATTTTTGTCATGGGGACACAAATTTATTCTAATTCATTCCATAACGGGTGCAGGCAATTAAAAGCGCAGTGTCCCCGTCACAAAAATTTCTTCTTGTCATCACCTTCATCATCATCCTGTGAGAGTAGGAAAGTTTTATTCACACAAACACCCTCTTCTCCTCCACAATGACAGAGTTCTGTCCAATCCAGCAGATGACTGGGACAGTTTTCATTCATATTTGCTTGAATGAGTCAAAATATTATTTTAATAACGTATTTAGCTTTTTTTCTTAATTTGAAATATACTTATTGAATTTTTTGATTTGGTAACAATCCAGTTGAATCGGAGTTTATATATAACACCCCTTTTAAAGTGGATATCGGCAAACTATCAAATTTTGTTTGTTTTAACACTGTTGCCAAAATTCTACATTCTACTATATTTTATTACCTCTGGTTCATACAACATTAGCAAATAGACTATAAGGGTTCGATTCACTTTTACACTGTTGTTAAAGTTCTAATCTACCCCTGGTGTGGAGTAGCTTAGATGGCAAAATCTTCATTATAACCTCCAACTCTGGCTTTCTTACATTTCTAATTTAACGGTTTGTGATGTTTTATCCAGATCACTGCACAAAGCGCACCACACCACTGCAAGAACACTGGAAGAGAGAGGAAAGGACAGAGTTGGGCCAATCATATGTTCAGTTCTCACTCCAGGCATCAAGGAGATGCTGTTTTTTTAAAGTGTGACATCAGCTGCAGGGTCGACATCTGTTAAATCACAAGGAGCCTTGAAGGAAAGAGCACAAACAAGGGTAAAAAGAAAAAATACAAAAAACCAAACCCTGACACGTTCAACCGCTATTGAAAGGAAGGAAAGAGAATTCTTGAGAGAATGCGTGAGTTTTTCCACGCCTGTCGGTGACGTCATTCGCCTGTGAGCACTCCTTGTGGGAGGAGTCGTCCAGCCCCTCGTCGGAATTCCTTTGTCTGAGAAGTTGCTGAGAGACTGGCGCTTTGTTTGATCAAAATTTTTTCTAAACCTGTGAGACACATCGAAGTGGACATGGTTCGAAAAATTAAGCTGGTCTTCAGTGAAAATTTTAACAGCTGATGAGAGATTTTGAGGTGATTCTGTCGCTTTAAGGACTTTTCACGGTGCGAGACGTCGCGCAGCGCTCTCAGGCGGCGTCGTCAGCCTGTTTCAAGCTTAAAACCTCCACATTTCAGGCTCTGTTGATCCAGGACATCGTGAGAGAACAGAGAAGTTTCAGAAGAAGTCGGTTTCAGCATTTTATCCGGATATTCCACTGTTAAAGGATATTTTTTTAATGAAAGACGTGCGGGCAGATTGCAGCGTCGGCTCGCAGCCGCCGCGACGCTCCACCACAGGAAAAACACCTCTGTTGGAAGCCTTGAGGACAAGTTGGAACATCTCCAGCTGATAAACAATTTCTCATATACTCACTCCACTGAAAGCCATCAAAAGCCAACTGGATTTTAACAAATGGTTATCAACACGGAGGTGTTTTTCCTGTGCCGCCGCGCCGCGTCGGCTGCATCCCGACGCGCGGACCCGTCCGCACGTCTTTCATTAAAAAAATATCCTTTAACAGTGGAATATCCGGATAAAATGCTGAAACCGAATTCTTCTGAAACTTCTCTGTTCTCTCACGACGTCCTGGATTAATAGAGCCTGAAATGTGGAGGTTTTAAGCTTGAAACAGGCTGATGACGCCGCCTGAGAGCGCTGCGCGACGTCTCGCACCGTGAAAAGTCCTTAAAGCGACAGAATCACCTCAAAATCTCTCATCAGCTGTTAAAATTTTCACTGAAAACCAGCTTAATTTTTCGAACCATGTCCACTTCGATGTGTCTCACAGGTTTAGAAAAAATTTTGATCAAACAAAGCGCCAGTCTCTCAGCAACTTCTCAGACAAAGGAATTCCGACGAGGGGCTGGACGACTCCTCCCACAAGGAGTGCTCACAGGCGAATGACGTCACCGACAGGCGTGGAAAAACTCACGCATGCGCACGAGGGTTCAAGCATGTCTGACGTAAAAACATATGAATGAAATCCATATAGTTTTTGAAAAAAATAAAAAGGACCTATACTTTACGGACAGCCCTCGTATGGTCGCGATCTCGTTCTTTCAGTCATGAGCCAAATCTCATGACCATATGTGAGGATCGGAACGTAGATCAATCAGTAAATCAAGAACTTTGCCCCCCTACTCAGCTCTCTCTTCATCACGACGGTCCAATACAGTGACCGCATCACTGCAGATGCTGCACCGATCCGTCTATCGATCTCACGCTCCATCCGTCCCTCACTCGTGAACAAGACCCCGAGATACTTAAACTCCTCCACTTGAGGCAAGGACACTCCACCGACCTGAAGAGGGCAAAGCACCTTTTTCCGGTCAAGAACCATGGCCTCGGATTTGGAGGTGCTGATTTTCATCCCGGACGCTTCACACTCGACTGCAAACCGCCCCAGTGCACGCTGAAGGTCCTGATTTGACGAAGCCAACAGAACCACATCGTCCACAAACAGCAGAGACAATATTCTGTGGTTCCCAAACCAGACCCCGGCTCCATAAAAATAATGAACAGAACCGGTGACAAAGGGCAGCCCTGGCGGAGGCCAGCGTGCACTGGAAACAGGTTTGACTTACTACCGGCAATGCGAACCAAGCTCATGCTGCAGTCATACAGGGACCGGATAGCCCTTAGCAAAGGACCCTGGACCCGGTACTCACGGAGCACCCCCCACAGGGTGCCCCGAGGGACACGGTCGAATGCCTTCTCCAGATCCACAAAACACATGTGGATATGTGTATATATATGTATATGTGTGTGTGTGTGTGTGTGTGTGTGTGTGTGTGTGTGTGTGTGTGTGTGTGTGTGTGTGTGTGTGTGTTCTCAAAACAAGAAAAATAGACATGAATCATTTTGCATTTAAACTCTTATGAACTGTGCTTCTGCAAGTATCTATGCAAATAATGAATGTACTCATTATTTAAATGCATGTAAAAGAAGAGTTTCCTTCACACACAAGCACACTCCTGCCCTAGCAGGCTATGTCAACTTGCTATGTTTAGCAACACGGATGCTACCAGTTCAAACAGGACATAGTTGTTACTGGTTTTAATCAGTTTCAGCTTTTGTCATCCAAAATGCCTGAAAAGGTGTTATGCACATTGGCCAATGTAATGTCTTTTTTGTTTGTTTGTTTTATGCCAAACTAACCTGATTCTCAAGCTGTGGTCTGAGCTGCCCTCACAGGTACAGAAGGTTTTGTGTGCCGGCGCGGTGCGGCGGCACAGGAAAAACACCTCCATGTTGATAACCATTTGTAAAATCCAGGTGGCTTTTGATGGTTTTCAGTGGAGTGAGTATATGAGAAATTGTTTAACAGCTGGACATGTTCCAACTTGTCCTTAAGGCTTCCAACGGAGGTGTTTTTCCTGTGACGGAGCGTCGCGGCGGCTGCGAGCCGACGCTGTAATCCGCCCGCACGTCTTTCATTAAAAAAAATCTCCTTTAACAGTGGAATATCCGGATAAAATGCTGAAACCGACTTCTTCTGAAACTTCTCTGTTCTCTCACGACGTCCTGGATCAATAGAGCCTGAAATGTGGAGGTTTTCAGCTTGAAACAGGCTGACGACGGTGCCTGAGAGCGCTGCGTGACGTCTCGCACCGTGGGAAGTCCTTAAAGCGACAGTATCACCTCAAAATCTCCCATCAGCCGTTAAAATTTTCACCGAAAACCAGCTTAATTTTTTGAACCGTGTCCACTTCGATGTGCCTCACAGGTTTAGAAAAAATTTTGATCAAACAAAGCGCCAGTCTCTCAGCAACTTCTCAGACAAAGGAATTCCGACGAGGGGCTGGACGACTCCTCCCACAAGGAGTGCTCACAGGCGAATGACGTCACCGACAGGCGTGGAAAAACTCACGCATGCGCACGAGGGTTCAAGCATGTCTGACGTAAAAACATATGAATGAAATCCATATAGTTTTTGAAAAAAATAAAAAGGACCTATACTTTATGGACAGCCCTCGTATATCCTTATAACCTCCATCTCCTTTACAGTCAAAACACGTCCGCTAGTCTAGATTTGACCTAATCATATTGCAACTCAAGGACACCAAAACAGACACACAGGCCTTCATTCAGGATAACTGGCGCTGCTGCGCAGCCAGTCAAAGCTACAGAGATGGCTTTATCTCTGCATGTTTTCACTTTCTCTCCCACTGAGCCATCAGTGCGCGCTGTGCCTGAGCTTCCTTTGAGAATAAATTCCCCCACTGTGCACGAAATATTTCAGTCCTGCAGAGACAGATGTGGAAAATACAAAGTGTGCCTCCTGTGATTTAAAGTTACAGATCAGAGCGATGGCCAGTTGTCAGCGAGTGTTTCCTACTTGAAAATGTGCAAATGTTATTCATGAAAGTGCTCAAAGCCTTCTGTGGTAGGAGTCAGGAAAACTTCAGACTGACTTTAAGCACACTCAGAAAATGTATCAAGCAATGGCAATACTTTCCACGTAACCACAGATTTTACTTACAGTATATATACTGAACAAAACCTCCACTCATAATTTTTCTGAACAGCAGCTTTACAGTATCTCCAGCCACCAAACTCCAGGCCAACCCATGAATGGGTCAAAGCGTGGATTAGAGGCAAAACTGGTGTCACCTGGGTAGGAAGAATGAAGTCCAAACATGCCCATCTGTCTCAAAGTAGCCGCTATGGCTAAAAGGCCAGGTCACCTGAATTCAGGTTATTGATTAACGCATATTTTTTTTTGTGGACTGGGTAGGGGTTCGACTCATGGGTGGCTTGCGTGTGGCTATTGAAGCTCTATAAGCACTATCACTGAATCTAACATCGCCAAGCCACAAATACCTGTTCATCAGTGCTAACAGTGTTAACATATAAATTAAATACTAACTGAAAATACTGAACCACAAACTTCTTAAATTGTACTTTAGTCCAATTAACTGCATCGTCAGCAAAATTATCTCAGATACGAGGTCTGTTAGAAAACTATCCGACCTTTTTATTTTTTGCAAAAACTATATGGATTTTTTCACGCCTGTCGGTTGCGTCATTTGCCTGTGAGCAGTGGTCCAGCCCCCTCGTCGGATTTTTATTGTGAGGAAAATGTCTGAACGATTTGGAGCTTTGCTGCATCAAATTTTTCCACAAACTGTGAGAGACAGCCAGGTGGAAACCATTCGGAAGATTCAGATGGCTTTCAGGGACAATTCGATGGGGATCACACAGATTAAGGAGTGTTACAACCGGTTTAAAGACGGCACACAATAGCGGAGGGCGCGCCGCGCTCCGAGCGGCGATTGACAGGCTAAAACGACCAGATCATTTCCAAACTGAACGCTGTGTTGATCCGGGACGTCGTGTGACTACTACAGAAATGGCAGAAGAGGTGGACATACCACTTTTTCGGCACATTCCACTGTTACAGGAGTTTTTGTCATGAAAAGACGTGCGGAGGAATTCGCGCGTCGGGACGGAGCCGTTAATGGCGCGGGACAAAAGCAACGCCGTGATGAAGCCTCACAGGACATGTGGCATGTCCAGCTCGTCCACAATTTCTCGGATAGTCACACGACTGAAAATCCACCGAAAGCCGTCTGAATCTTCCGAATGGTGCAAGAGCTGAGCATGTTACAACATGTCCTGTGAGACAAACATGGAGGTGCTTTTGTCCTGCGCCATTAGCGGCTCCGTGGCGAATTCCTCCACTCCTCTTTCCATGACAAAAACTCCTGTAACAGTGGAATGTGCCGAAAAAGTGGTATGTCCACATCTTCTGCCATTTCTGTTGTAGTCAGACGACGTACCGGATCAACACAGAGTTCAGTTTTGAAATGATCTGGTCGTTTCAGCCTGTTGATCGCTGCTTGGAGCGCGGCACGCCCTCCGCCATTGTGCGCCGTCTTTAAACCGGTTGTAACACTCCTTAATCTGTGTGATCCCCATAGAATCGTCCCTGAAAGCCGTCTGAATCTTCCGAATGGTTTCCACCTGGCTGTCTCTCACAGTTTGTGGAAAAAATTGATGCAGCAAAGCTCCAAATCGTTCAGACATTTTCCTCACAATAAAAATCCGACTAGAGGGGTGGACCACTCCTCACTCAAAGCGTGCTCACAGGAGAATGACGCAACCGACAGGCGTGAAAAAACTCACACATGCGCACAAAGGTTCAAGCTTGACTGATGCAATCACACGTGATTCAAATCCATATGGTTTTTGCAAAAAATAAAAAGGTCGGCTAGTTTTCTAACAGACCTCGTATTTGTAACAATTTCTAATGCAATTGTAGCAAGGTGAAGTACAAATTGAAAAGATGTTCCTGCTAGCTTGGCTAGCGGGGAATTCCCTTTTGGCTGACCTGGTAGAATTTTGGTCTTCAGTTCAAGCAGTCCAGTGATCGAATCCCACCGCTGTCCCGGCCATAAAGATAGGTCCTCTGGTCACAAACTGGCGTTGTCGACAGGATGTTGGTAGTCACAGAACATGCTTAAATGCAGCTGTGACTTCGGGACGATGAAGTAAAAAATGGTGGGGAAATATGTAGCAAGGTGAAGTCCAGACTGAAAAGATGTTCCTGCTAGCTTGGCTAGCGGGGAATTCCCCTTTGGACCTGGTAGAGTTTTGGTCTTCAGTTCGAGCAGTCCGGTGTTTGAATCCCACCACCGTCCCGGCCACAAAGATAGGTCCTCTGGTCACACAATGTTGGAGATTATATAATGGGATTTGTTGGGGATGGACTCAAGTGGTAACTCATTAACTGCAGGTTTTGGCAGTTCAGATTCAGCTTAATTTTTCATTATTGGTGCTTGCCATTTGAAGGCAACTCACTAATTACAGTTGATGAACAATATAGTCTCTCCCCAAAATAAGCTCTCTCTTCTAATTTGGTTTTGTTGAATGTTTCTAATATTCAATACAATTTTCTTGTATCAGTCTAACGCTGTTTAGTTAATTTCAGGTTACTTCAAGTTATCTGCACAGCATCACCCCTAGGCAGTACGCATGAGCAAGTTTTAAACCATCCCACAAGCAAGCAAACTGGCAACAGTGGTAAGGAAACAATCCCAATGCTTGAAAAAAAATTACTATAGGTCCAAACCTCCCACAGAACAGTCATTGGGGTGACTATTTGCTATAACACACAGATGTGCTAACTAAAAAACAGTATTTTCTAGATTCTTTGGTACTTTAATTTGCAGAAACCAACTCCTCAACCAGGTGATACATAGGTGTTCGCTTGGCCTTTTAAGTTTCTGGGGTCTTCACCACATTTATGCGCTAGCTTGTGCTAAGAGAGAGCTCCACAGTTTACTGTTCATTTGGCACAGATTTATTCCAGTAGTACCAAAGGATCCTCCAGAGAGACCAAGTACCAAAGGTCACTGGTTAGCAAATGTTCAGTTTGTTTGTAGTTCAGTGTCAGAAATAAATGTAGTAGATGTTGTCAAGCTAATGGCATCGCTAATGCTAGCAAAGTGGAAGCAATAGAAGCACAGCATGAAGAAAGTATAACACCACCAACAGTTCTGGAGTGGTAAAGCTCATTTCAGTTGAATCTATCATTAACAAACACAACAAAGCAGAACAAAAGGGAAGACGAACATGTTTCATTAACATCTTTAATGTTTGTGATGATTTTTGTTTCTGTGATGGCTAACATTCTAAGATTACCTTGTGGAAAGCATTATATATGGACCTCCACGTCCCAAAAATGAGGGTTCTCAAAGTTGTTAGCCTGCACTAGCAACCAGTAGACACTGCAAAGGGGATTAACAAGTAATTCCCCTTCTCTTTTTTTTTTTAAGTCTTCCATCTGCACTGCAAAATGCAACAGACAGAGTTGGTGGTTAAGCGTTGGACTTGAGACCAGAGGATCCTCGGTTCAAACCCTAGTCTGACCGGAAAATTGCTAAGGGCCCTTGGGCAAGGTCTTTAATCTCCAAGTTGCTCCCGGTGTGTACTGAGCGCCTTGCATCTATGAATGGGTGAATGTGAGCCATCATTGTAAAGCGGTTTCAGATGGAAAAGCGCTATATAAATGCAGTCCATTTACAGAGTATGTTTCTTTCAACACTGTAGCACCATGGCGGTGCAACATGGCAGCCTATGTAGATTTGAAGAGCTCATTCTAAGTTTATTGGAAACACATCTGTTCATTGTTGCAGGTAATTACATACTAATAAACAGATGGCTATGAATGTTACATTTCTACAAAGAAACACCACTAAATCCAACATGCTGTTTGTAATTTTTATTTAATTTTATTTGCACTACATGGTCAGTTGTTTTGGCTTGTTTCACTATGTTGAGCACTTGCTATTTTTTTCTATTTGAAAGTGATATAAATCATAATTAATAATTATAAAGTTCTGCGTGAGAGCGAGAGAGAGAGAGAGCGCAAGACCACATTTGCATAAACACTCTGTGGAAACTAAGACGAAGACTCTTTTACGTGAAGCCCCACCCACATACAGTACTGTAACTTTAAAAGGGAGATAAAAACAGATTTTGCGCAACATGACCCCGGTTATACACGGATCATTTTCCTTTCCCAGCATGCCCTGGCATCTCCTCTCTCTCTCTCTCTCTCTCTCTCTCTCTCTCTCTCTCTCTCTCTCTCTCTCTCTCTCTCTCTCTCTCCTGGCTACAAATCAGCCTCTTCTGAGCACAAAGCCACTCAGACACACCGAAAAGATTCCATTGTTGCGACAGCCTTCCCTTTCTTTCTCGTGCTCTCGAACACACATATACACAGTAGGAAGTGATGAATAGCAGCTGTCAAATCCTCTCCCCGCACCCATATCCACCCCTTCTTTCCCACCACTGCCACATTTGTGCAGATTGCACACCACTGATTAATCTCCTCGTGACAAGCTCAGTCAGATTCATGTCGCTCGGACACTACACAAAGTAGCAAAGCTTGTCGCAGCTGCAAGCGAGGTGTCGGGTGGGCATTCAGTACTGCGCAGGTCCACGAGGCCTGTGATCCCCAACGTTGTTTGTCCATCCAAAATATATTGAAATGCCACTTCTATATGCTTCAACGTAAGCTAGTATTAAGTGAAACGGTGGTACCTTCGACGCTTCGCCTCCAAAAGCACGCAGCCGGCAATGCTTTAACACAATCGATCTTCAATGTAGTCCCTTAAATCATCAATTCACCTTGTGACAGCGGTGCTGAAAGTTCACAACATATCCTTGGCAGTGCGGAAGGTAATTCACCAATATTAAAGATTTCTTAGCTTTTGTTTACCTTGCAGTGTCTACCTCTGCTGTTCCTACTTTATCAATAACACCGCGTCCATTATCTCCCTCGAGGTCACAACCTCGAGGGAGATAATGATGGGAAACATGCAGCACGTAGTCTGCCGAGGGTCTACTTTTAGTTTTATTTATCTCTTTATTTATTTGGACCAGTTGTAGTATGATGGACCACTCCCACAAATATGTAAATAATGCAAATGTTAGAAGTTGTAAATAGAGGGCCACTCTGAACTTCACACGGTTGTATACGCTTCTTTTATTTCTGTTTAGCACTCTTTTGGTTATTAATTGTATCTACTCTGAATGTTATTTAACAACAGTCCTGATGGGAATCGCTAGCAGTTAGCATTCGCTAGCTAGGTCGACCCTCCCCTCTCCGTTGTTACTTTTTATAACTGTTTCTTTTGTACCCGTTTAATACTTCTGTTCGTTTTTCAGTTGAACTGCTGTGAATTTTAAGTAATTATTTTACTCCTGTGTAAAATCTTAGGAGCGGCTAGCATTTTTGCTATTGTTAGCTTGCATTAGCTATTTCAGACCCCCGTCATCATTTTGTCATTTCATTTTTTACACTCCTGCTAGTTAATTAACTGCTTAGTGTATTTTATAGCTGCTGCTTTTTTACCTGTTTAATACTTCTGTTAGTTTTTCGGTATAACTGCTGTGAATTTTAATAAATTTATTTGCGTCTGTGTGAGCCTTAGGAGTGGTTAGCTTATCCATTATTGGTTAGCTCGTGTTTGCTTGGCTACATTCTTGAATTTATTAGTGCACAAAGTACACTACTAATTCTACGTTACACCCTCTGTAAATCCTGCATGATGTTGGAAGATAGGGTGGCTGTCTTAGAGAGCCATGTCCGTAAGTTAGAGCAGCTTCTTAGTGCAGTGGAGTTAGATGTTACGGACACTCCAGATGAGGTTAGTGTTGGGCCGGCTAGCAAGCCCATTAGCATCAGCTTAGAAACGCCGGCTGTGGAGGACGGCTTTCGGACTGTGGCTAGGCAGAGGAAGCCCTGTAGGGCTTGGTGCCCAGTTGTGGCACCCCGATCACACTCGCCAGTGCGAACTGTGAATCGGTTCTCCCCCTTGGATTTGCCAGATGTGAATTCTCTGAGCCCACAAGTGACTTCTACTGCTGTCTCCAGGCCGAAACACCGGACTTTAGTAATAGGGGATTCTATCACTCGCAAAGTCAGGTTACAGATGCCGGCTGACGTTGAATGTATTCCTGGGGCCAGAGCTCCCGAAATTACATCTCATCTTAGGGTGCTGACACTGCAGAAGGGAAGACAGACGAAGGAACATAACATGAGATATAGTCACATAATTATTCACATTGGCACCAATGATATCAGGATAAAGCACTCAGAGGTCACAAAAATGGACATAGAGAGGACGTGTGACCTTGCCAGAAAGATGTGTTGGCATTGATTAATAGTCTCTGGTCCCCTCCCCTCCTGGGCTACTGATGAGGCGTTTAGCAGGCTGACATCATTAAATAGCTGGCTGGCGCAGTTTTGTAGACAGCAAGGCTTTAACTTTATTGATAACTGGCTTTCGTTCTGGGGCCGCCGTGGCTTGCTGATGTCGGATGGCCTCCACCCTACTGGGGAAGGTGCTGCCATCTTGTCTGCGAACATAGATAGAGCTCTACAGGGAGGGTAACATTAGGAATCTACAGCAGGCCACGGAGCAGGTGATTAGAGACCCTGCAAGGCTTATGACAAATGTGGGTGTGGAATCCATTAGCTTAGCGGGGAATTTAGTGCAGAAAATCCACTATGGTGATAGTGCAGTTTATTTGCCAGGGAGGGAATTTCAACAAGTTGAGACTGTGGCCTGCTTCCGTAGTCGTGTCCATAAAAATCATAGAGGGATATGCTTTCCAAACTTAATACCCATTACTATATTGGATGATGTTGAAATTGAGGATGGCCCAGTGGTTGTTCCAGTAATAGCAAAGATTTCATGTCTGCTACCTACAACGCGCGTGGAATGTCTTAAACTAGGCATCTTATATATGCTACTCTGGAACCACCCCTAAACCCAAACAGTTCAACTGTCAACCCCACTGAGGTCCTTAGACTGGGTCTCATTAACATAAGATCACTGTCCTCAAAATCATTGTTGATCAATGATCTAATTATTTATCATCACTTAGATATGATTGGGCTATGTGAAACCTGGCTTAAACCTACAGCTGTCCTCCCCTTAAATGGGGCCTGCCCACCGGCATATACATTTAGTCACGTCCCTCATGATGCGAAGCATGGCAGGGGTGTTGCTCTTATTTATAAATCTAGGTTTAGCTTATTAGCTGTGGGGGGTTACAAATATCACTTGTTTGATCATCTGATTCTCTGCTCTGCTCAGGATATTACACATTGCCAAGGTCAGAAGAATAAAAATCAGTCGTATTACTTTGTCACTGTATATGGGCCTCCTGGCCCATATTCTGAATTCTTAGATGAATTTGGTGCATTCATCTCTAACTTGTCAACTAGTGTAGATAACATTCTGATCATTAGTGATTTTAACATTCATATAAATAAGCCTTCTGATACCCTCTGCAAATCATTTATGGAAATTGTGGATGTATTAGGATTTCGGCAATGCATTCGGGATTCGATGCACATTAGTGGAAATACCCTGGATCTGGTTATTGCATGTGGTATTGTATCACTTCCTGTTCCGGAGCACAGCGGTGTTTTGCTGTATCTGTTAGCTGTTTAATCTGTGCAGTTAGATTGATCTAGTTACCTAGATAACGATTTGTTTCACAGTGTAATCTTCACGTGCCTTAACTAAAGCACTCCCTCTGCTGAATCTCCTCTAAATTATTTACACATTATTCACCTTCTGTGTTTTTAGGAAGCCGCTAGCTTAGCGCAGCTACTAGCTCTTAGCCAATTTAGCATGGCGGCTTCTCCTGTCTCTCCTGCACTTTTCTGTTCTGGGTGTGAAATATTTAGTTATTCTTCGGCCTCCTTTAGCAGTAATGGTACTTGTAATAAGTGTAGCTTATTCGTAGCTTTGGAGGCCAGGCTGGGCGAATTAGAGACTCGGCTCCGCACCGTGGAAAATTCTACAGCTCGCCAGGCCCCTGTAGTCGGTGCGGACCAAGGTAGCTTAGCCGCCATTAGTTTCCCTCTGGCAGATCCCAAGCAGCCGGGAAAGCAGGCCGACTGGGTGACTGTGAGGAGGAAGCGTAGCCCTAAACAGAAGCCCCGTGCACACCGCCAACCCGTTCACATCTCTAACCGTTTTTCCCCACTCGACAACACACCCGTCGAGGATCAAACTCTGGTTATTGGTGACTCTGTTTTGAGAAATGTGAAGTTAGCAACACCAGCAACCATAGTCAAATGTCTTCCGGGGGCCAGAGCAGACGATATTGAAGGAAATTTGAAACTGCTGGCTAAGGCTAAGCGTAAATTTGGTAAGATTGTAATTCACGTCGGCAGTAATGACACCCGGTTACGCCAATCGGAGGTCACTAAAATTAACATTGAGTCGGTGTGTAACTTTGCAAAAACAATGTCGGACTCTGTAGTTTTCTCTGGGCCCCTCCTCAATCGGACCGGGAGTGACAAGTTTAGCCGCATGTTCTCCCTGAATTGCTGGCTGTCTGAGTGGTGTCCAAAAAATGAGGTGGGCTTCATAGATAATTGGCAAAGCTTCTGGGGAAAAGCTGGTCTTGTTTGGAGAGACGGCATCCATCCCACTTTGGATGGAACAGCTCTCATTTCTAGAAATCTGGCCAATTTTCTTAAATCCTCCAAACTGTGACTATCCAGGGTTGGGACCAGGAAGCAGAGTTGTAGTCTTACACACCTCTCTGCAGCTTCTCTCCCCCTGCCATCCCCTCATTACCCCATCCCTGTAGAGACGGTGCCTGCTCCCAGACCACCAATAACCAGCAAAAATCTATTTAAGCATAAAAATTCAAAAAGAAAAAATAATATAGCACCTTCAACTGCACCACAGACTAAAACAGTTAAATGTGGTCTATTAAACATTAGGTCTCTCTCTTCTAAGTCCCTGTTAGTAAATGATATAATAATTGATCAACATATTGATTTATTCTGCCTTACAGAAACCTGGTTACAGCAGGATGAATATGTTAGTTTAAATGAGTCAACACCCCCGAGTCACACTAAGTGCCAGAATGCTCGTAGCACGGGCCGAGGCGGAGGATTAGCAGCAATCTTCCATTCCAGTTTATTAATTAATCCAAAACCCAGACAGAGCTTTAATTCGTTTGAAAGCTTGACTCTTAGTCTTGTCCATCCAAATTGGAAGTCCCAAAAACCAGTTTTATTTGTTGTTATCTATCGTCCACCTGGTCGTTACTGTGAGTTTCTCTGTGAATTTTCAGACCTTTTGTCTGACTTATTGCTTAGCTAAGATAAGATAATTATAGTGGGTGATTTTAACATCCACACAGATGCTGAGAATGACAGCCTCAACACTGCATTTAATCTATTATTAGACCAACTGGCTTTGCTCAAAATGTAAATGAGTCCACCCACCACTTTAACCATATCTTAGATCTTGTTCTGACTTATGGTATGGAAATTGAAGACTTAACAGTATTTCCTGAAAACTCCCTTCTGTCTGATCATTTCTTAATAACATTTACATTTACTCTGATGGACTACCCAGCAGTGGGGAATAAGTTTCATTACACTAGAAGTCTTTCAGAAAGTGCTGTAACTAGGTTTAAGGATATGATTCCTTCTTTATGTTCTCTAATGCCATATACCAACACAGTGCAGAGTAGCTACCTAAACTCTGTAAGTGAGATAGAGTATAGTTTTACATCCTCATTGAAGACAACTTTGGATGCTGTAGCTCCTCTGAAAAAGAGAGCTTTAAATCAGAAGTGCCTGACTCCGTGGTATAACTCACAAACTCGCAGCTTAAAGCAGATAACCTGTAAGTTGGAGAGGAAATGGCATCTCACTAATTTAGAAGATCTTCACTTAGCCTGGAAAAAGAGTCTGTTGCTCTATAAAAAAGATCTCCGTAAAGCTAGGACATCTTACTACTCATCACTAATTGAAGAAAATAAGAACAACCCCAGGTTTCTTTTCAGCACTGTAGCCAGGCTGACAAAGAGTCAGAGCTCTATTGAGCCGAGTATTCCTTTAACTTTAACTAGTAATGACTTCATGACTTTCTTTGCTAATAAAATTTTAACTATTAGAGAAAAAATTACTCATAACCATCCCAAAGACGTATCGTTATCTTTGGCTGCTTTCAGTGATGCCGGTATTTGGTTAGACTCTTTCTCTCCGATTGTTCTGTCTGAGTTATTTTCATTAGTTACTTCCTCCAAACCATCAGCATGTCTATTAGACCCCATTCCTACCAGGCTGCTCAAGGAAGCCCTACCATTATTTAATGCTTCGATCTTAAATATGATCAATCTATCTTTATTAGTTGGCTATGTACCACAGGCCTTTAAGGTGGCAGTAATTAAACCATTACTTAAAAAGCCATCACTTGACCCAGCTATCTTAGCTAATTATAGGCCAATCTCCAACCTTCCTTTTCTCTCAAAAATTCTTGAAAGGGTAGTTGTAAAACAGCTAACTGATCATCTGCAGAGGAATGGTCTATTTGAAGAGTTTCAGTCAGGTTTTAGAATTCATCATAGTACAGAAACAGCATTAGTGAAGGTTACAAATGATCTTCTTATGGCCTCAGACAGTGGACTCATCTCTGTGCTTGTTCTGTTAGACCTCAGTGCTGCTTTTGATACTGTTGACCATAAAATTTTATTACAGAGATTAGAGCATGCCATAGGTATTAAAGGCACTGCGCTGCGGTGGTTTGAATCATATTTATCTAATAGATTACAATTTGTTCATGTAAATGGGGAATCTTCTTCACAGACTAAGGTTAATTAAGGAGTTCCACAAGGTTCTGTGCTAGGACCAATTTTATTCACTTTATACATGCTTCCCTTAGGCAGTATTATTAGACGGCATTGCTTAAATTTTCATTGTTACGCAGATGATACCCAGCTTTATCTATCCATGAAGCCAGAGGACACACACCAATTAGCTAAACTGCAGGATTGTCTTACAGACATAAAGACATGGATGACCTCTAATTTCCTGCTTTTAAACTCAGATAAAACTGAAGTTATTGTACTTGGCCCCACAAATCTTAGAAACATGGTGTCTAACCAGATCCTTACTCTGGATGGCATTACCCTGACCTCTAGTAATACTGTGAGAAATCTTGGAGTCATTTTTGATCAAGATATGTCATTCAATGCGCATATTAAACAAATATGTAGGACTGCTTTTTTGCATTTATGCAATATCTCTAAAATTAGAAAGGTCTTGTCTCAGAGTGACGCTGAACAACTAATTCATGCATTTATTTCCTCTAGGCTGGACTATTGTAATTCATTATTATCAGGTTGTCCTAAAAGTTCCCTGAAAAGCCTTCAGTTAATTCAAAATGCTGCAGCTATAGTACTAACGGGGACTAGAAGGAGAGAGCATATCTCTCCCATATTGGCCTCTCTTCATTGGCTTCCTGTTAATTCTAGAATAGAATTTAAAATTCTTCTTCTTACTTATAAGGTTTTGAATAATCAGGTCCCATCTTATCTTACGGAGCTCATAGTACCATATCACCCCAATAGAGCGCTTCGCTCTCAGACTGCAGGCTTACTTGTAGTTCCTAGGGTTTGTAAGAGTAGAATGGGAGGCAGAGCCTTCAGCTTTCAGGCTCCTCTCCTGTGGAACCAGCTCCCAATTCAGATCAGGGAGACAGACACCCTCTCTACTTTTAAGATTAGGCTTAAAACTTTCCTTTTTGCTAAAGCTTATAGTTAGGGCTGGATCAGGTGACCCTGAACCATCCCTTAGTTATGCTGCTATAGACTTAGACTGCTGGGGGGTTCCCATGATGCACTGAGTGTTTCTTTCTCTTTTTGCTCTGTATGCACCACTCTGCATTTAATCATTAGTGATTGATCTCTGCTCTCTTCCACAGCATGTCTTTTTCCTGATTCTCTCCCCTCAGCCCCAACCAGTCCGAGCAGTAGACTGCTCCTCCCTGAGCCTGGTTCTGCTGGAGGTTTCTTCCTGTTAAAAGGGAGTTTTTCCTTCCCACTGTCGCCAAGTGCTTGCTCACAGGGGGTCGTTTTGACCGTTGGGGTTTTTACATAATTATTGTATGGCTTTGCCTTACAATATAAAGCGCCTTGGGGCAACTGTTTGTTGTGATTTGGTGCTATATAAATAAAATTGATTGATTGATTGATTGATTGGTATTGCTGTCACGAATATTGACATCATGCCTCTTACATCAGTGGTGTCTGATCACTCACTTATTAAGTTTACAGTTTCGCTGCCGTGTTTAGTGGAACAACAACCTTATATATCATTACCATTACGGCGATGCATCAACTCCTCAACTAAGACTGAACTCAAAGCTAGACTGCCTGATGTCTTAGCTTCACATTTGACAAATACCCAGTCAGTAGTAGTTTAACCTCAGTGCTCAAAACTACACTCGACATGATTGCACCACCTGTGTTAAAACCGCGCTCCCCAAATCACAGTCACCTTGGTTCAATGATTATCTGCATGACCTCAAGCATAAAGCAAGAGGTCTAGAACAGAAATGGTGTTGTTCAAATTAGGATTATTTTACCTTGCATGACGTGATGCTATCTTAGACTATAAGCATGCATTATTGACTACAAAGCGGACTTACTACTCTGATTTGATCAACAAAAACAAGCATAACTCAAAGTTCTTGTTCGACACGGTGGCAACACTTATTCATGGACAACCACCTGTAGTTCGCTCTCCTTTTACAGCACAAGATTTCCTGGATTACAAATCTGCAGTGATTAAACCATTACTTAAGAAACCTAATCTTGACCCTGGTGTATTGACAAACTTTCGGCCAATATCAAATCTATCATTTTTCTCTAAAATTCTGGAAAAAGTGGTGTCACGGCAGCTCGTAGACTATCTTACTGAGAATAATCTCTTTGAGCCACTGCAGTCTGCTTTTAGAAAATATCATTCCACAGAGACGGCTCTCACTAAAGTGGTGAATGATCTTCTGCTTACAATGGATTCGGACACCACTACGGTTCTGTTGCTGTTAGATCTCAGTGCTGCATTTCATACAGTGGATCATCATATTCTACTTGATAGGTTCCACATGGGTCTTTCTTAGGCCCCCTGCTTTTCTCCCTTTATATAGCACCCCTTGGGTACATATTGCAGCGTTTTGGGATTACCTTTCACTGCTATGCAGATGATACTCATTTATACATGCCGATAACTGCTGGTAATCTCGTTCACAAAAAATCCTTAGAAGATTGCCTTGCAGCAGTGAGAAGTTAGATGTCTAGAAACTTCCTACTTTTAAACTCTGATAACACTGAAATGATGGTTCTTGGTCCAGTGAGACATCGGCATCAATTTGACCAGTTAACGCTCAGCCTCGGCTCATGTGTCATACATCACACTGACAAAGTGAGGAACCTTGGGGTAATTTTTGATCCTTCGTTGTCCTTTGGCCTCCACATTAGAAATATTACTAGGACTGCTTTCTAACACCTGTGAAATATAGTGAAGATTCGTCCCATCCAGTCTATGGCTGATGCTGAGACCCTGATCCATGCATTTATCTCTTCTAGATTGGACTACTGCAATGTTCTATTTTCTGGTTTACCGCAGTCTAGCATTAGGGGTCTCCAACTGGTTCAAAATGCTGCAGCCAGACTTTTCATACGAAGCAGAAAGTTCGACCACATTACACCCATTTTGGCATCCCTTGACTGGCTTCCTGTCCCAGTGAGATCAGATTTTAAGGTTCTGCTACTAACCTATAAAATTATTCATGGACTGGCACCTCCCTACCTAGCTGACCTAATTAAACCTTACGTACCGGCCCGGGCTTTATGTTCTCAGGGTGCAGGACTACTTTGTGTTCCTAAGGTGAATAAGAAGTCTGCGGGTCACAGAGCTTTCTCTTATTGTGCCCCTGTTCTGTGGAATGGTCTCCCTGCGTCAATAACGACTTTCAAGTCCAGACTTAAGACGCACTTATTTTCCCTTTTATATGGCTAGCATACTGGTACAGTTTTGTTTTATGCTTTTTACTCTTTTAATTCATTTATTAGTAATTGGAGCGGGCCGCGGCCTCAACTTTACCTAAATTCTGGGTCTTTTAGTGAAGTTTAGGGCTAGTGGCCGGAGATCAACTTAGTATTTCTCTGTTTTTCTTGTTGTTTAATGCTGGCAAATTACACAGTATTTTTTGTCTTTCTGATGCCTGATTCTGTTTTTTCTCTCTGTTTAAGGTGCAGCTCCATCCAGAGATGGGAGCTGTATTCGTGTTGGCGATTCTCCTGTCCTGTGCGCCAATACCATTTCTTGTATTCGTCTGTGAATTGTTCTGTAATTTATGTTGGTATCATGGCCCAAGCAGAGGGTCACCCCTTTGAGTCTGGTCTGCTTGAGGTTTCTTCATCAGAGGGAGTTTTTCCTTACCACTGTTGCTCTGGGGGTTAGTAAGGTTAGACCTTAACTGTGTGAAGCGCTTGGAGGCAACTCTGTTGTGATTTGGCGCTATATATATGAAAATAAATTGAAAAATTGAAAAAATAAATTGTTGTTGTCATGAATGGTTATTGATACTACAAGTCATACCTTTGTCCCTCAGGCCATCGGACTGTACAACTCCTTACTCAGGGAGAGGAGGAGGAGTAACAGGAAGACAGAGGTCAGGAATGAGAATGAGAGGGATACTAGTAGCCAGTAAACCAGTATTGATCAGTATGTCTGGTATTTATATTGTGTATTTGTAGTATTTGTTTTTATATTTGCAAACTGTTTTAATTTTTTTTCACTTTTGATGCTCTGTGTGCTTCTTACCCTGTGTGCTGCTATACAATGCTGCTGGAACCTCAATTTCCCTGAGGGAGTCTTCCTAAGGGATTAGTAAAGTTCTATCTAATGTAATCTAAGTTAAGATGTGCTTTGAGGTTTCTTTTTTTTGTTTGTTTGTTTTTTGTAACAATAACTGTACGTTTTCTGTCAGTAATTATGTGGCACAGTAAGACGTAGTTTGTGAGCCACAAAATGACAGTTATGGTCACTTGTGCATTTTTTACAACATATTTGTAACTAAAAGGATCATATGAACCGAGCAAAATGTGAGCAGCACTACATCCATCCATCAAAAGTTCCATTCCTGTGCAATTTAGAAATAGAATATAACAAATATAACAGTCTCGGAAGAGTTGCTGAAACAGTTGCGTTTAAGCAAATGTAAAAACTAATGCAATGCTAAAATACCCTGCAGTATGAGCATTGTGTTCTTTATAATTTGCAGTTGTTTAATTAATTATTAAGATCCTATTGTCTTATGTACAATTTGTACATGTTCAATAAAGCCCTTCTATCAATCAATCGATCAAAAATAATATTTACGTTTTAACAGCGTCTGTAGGAGGCCTTGTGTGTGTGTGCATATACAAGCTTTTAACAAGAGCAGAAGTTATGCAAATCAAGGAATATTTGGAGATCACCCTCTGTGCAATGCAGGTATTAACGAGACAAATTTAACTCGATAAGAAGTTATGTTTGAGTTAGCTGAAGTTAGGTTACAACAACAGAGTTTTTTCAGTTTTAGAAGTGTTTATTACTATATTTTACATAATATAGGAGAAAGGTGTTACTTCAAGCCAAAAAATGAAGCAAAGTTAGCGGCTAGCGACACCAGGAAGTGAGGTCACCATGCTAACATCCGCTAAATGTTTTGTAAATCCTTCCAGAGGTTTTATCAGGTTACAACAACAACGTTTTCAGTTTTAGAAGTGTTTATTTATTGCGATCTTTTACATAATATATGAGAAAGGTGTTACTTCAAGCCAAAAAAAAATGAAGCAAACTTAGCAGCTAACGACACCAGGAAGTGACATCACCACGCTAACGCCTGCGAGATATACCATAAAATTAGGTAACCTCTTAAAATAGGTCAAAGTTAACAATCTTTGAACTTGTCCAAGGACTGTGTCCCAAGAATGTTCCCTGTCGATTTCAAGTACCTATTAGTAAAAGGACTGGATGGACGGATGGACGGATGGACGAAAAGTCTTTGCAATCAATACCCAATGGCCATATTTGATGGCCTCAGGTAACAAGTCATATTTTCTATAATTCCGATAGCAGGTGAAGGCAGTATTTAGAAATGGTAAGAGGGTTAAAGTTCTGCACAGAGAGGAACTGGACTTGGGTAAAGGAACCAAACCCATGACCAGTAGTTATGTTTTCTCCTCATCCTTCAGTTGCAAAAGTATCAGGGGCGGCCATGCGGGAGTGGTGTGACAAACTGGTTTGGAAGCTAGAATACGTCACGCCAACAAGGTTGGATTGTGTTGTTGTTTTTAGTTTCTCTCTGCAGATAAGAGCAGCTTCAGCAGCTTAAAGGACTGGGTGTATATCTGCTGGGGATATCTACAGCGTAAAAAAACAAGAACAAAAAACAGCCAGACAACTCCCACTGTGCATCAGGAATTCCAAATAGATGCTTATTACAGTAATACCCTAGAAATGCCATATGTACTGCAACCTAAAAATGCACACATTCAAGATGTGCTACACTTTTTAACAATATTTTTGTTGAAACCCGAGTGTTTTCATTCACATTAAACGGAGACAGTCTCTGTTTGTGCATGAATATATTTGAACAAAAGGGAAGTGTTTCTTCTGTGTCTACCAGGACCTGTGTTCCAAATGGGTGTAACCATTTGAAACAACTGTGTCAATACTTTAAATTAATAACCTTCTGCTTCCAACTCCTATTCTTACAAGCGCTTGCTGGAGGGCAGACTTAACATTTGTCATTTGTGGTGCACAACCGTAAAACGGACAAGAACACAAACGGGCCAGTTTTTGTGTGTTGGGTTGAAGTGAGGTAAAGTAGAAGCAGAATTTCCTCATTGCTCAACCAGCTTCAGTGTGCTTCCAGAAATAGGAGTGAGTGGTTGGACTGAAAAGTCATTACCTGTTGTTTTGGGTTTTTTTTTTTTTGTTTTTTGCTGAGGAGGGTGACATTACCATAAGGTGTTGTTGGCTGGCAGGGACAACAAGCTGAGCTCCACCTGTTTTTATGGCAGGCTCAGGAGGGGCTGAGGGCTGCACTTGGCACTGAATTACCATCAGTGTTTCACACAACAGCAGTGTTTCACTCGCGCTCTGTTCATGCTTATCCCATTTCTTCTTCTTTTCATCAAGATTGTCCCAGTATCTTGATTTCATCTACCTCACATGGCCTGTTTTTGTGGTACAGTATGTCTCGTTGTTACATTTTTTTCACTGTTCCTTTTCTCTTAGTACAAGATTTGACCTACTTTTCTAGTAGATTTCATATGCAACAACCCTTTTTTAAGTAAAAAAATATGTAATCTTCCATC
Source organism: Thalassophryne amazonica (assembly GCF_902500255.1). Classification (NCBI taxonomy): domain Eukaryota; kingdom Metazoa; phylum Chordata; class Actinopteri; order Batrachoidiformes; family Batrachoididae; genus Thalassophryne; species Thalassophryne amazonica. Next base: position 23,491,392 of record NC_047118.1, on the reverse strand, counting down.
CTTCCTTTTTCTACACCTGCTCACTCCAACTAGAAGGGCACTCGGTAGAGTGCATACCTCCGCCACGCCACATATCAATATCGAAGGATATGGATTCACAAAAGAGCAAACTATTACATTATGCTATACATCTGAATTTATTTACACCTGCTGTTGTCAGCGTATCAGACAGTGAGGCTAGTACGCTGATGTCAGCATTTAATACAATACCAGCATGATCTGGATCACCTTAGACACCTTCAGTAAATCATTGAATGTATATAGTGAAATTAATATAAATTAGATTAGTACATTTAAATTTCTTCTGGGGCAGCACGGTGGCTTGGTGGTTAGCACTGTTGCCTCACAGCGAGAAGGTCGTGGGTTCAGTTCCCTTGGCCTTTCTGTGTGGAGCTTGCATGTTCTCCCCGTGTGTGCGTGGGTTTCCTCCAGGTGCTCCGGTTTCCTCCCACATCCAAAGACATGCGGGTTAGGTGGATTGGAGTCTTTAAATATTTGCCCCCCTTGGTATTTCACACATTTTAATTTATTTATGCCAACTTCAACCTCTTTATCCCTGACAAACACGCAACCTTTCCACCATATTGGCTCCAGACTGCCTAAGTTAAACAGTTGTGAACTTGAGTTTCGCCATGTTTAACATCAGTCAGATTCAAAGGGTGTGACGAAAAAGAAAGGTGAAATCCAATAATAGTCAATCTATTTTAGAAATCTGGTTATTCCAGTTAAAGCTCATAGAAGGGGGGTTGGTGGGGGTGACTATCCTAGTAATCATTGGGTGAGAGGTGGTGTATACCCTGTACATGCTGCTAGTCTATTGCAAGGCTAACACACAGACAGAAACACACATTAGACCCACCAAGTCACCCAACCTGCATGTTTTTGGAAGTGGGACCAAGCTGGAGCACCAGGAGGAACCTCACGCAAACATGGGGAGAACGTACAAACGCCACACAGAAACATCCAGGTGTGGGATGTGAACCTGATACTTTCTCACTGTGAGGCAACAGTGTCAACCATTAAGCTAATGTGCGTCCAGTGGCATCTTAATGTTAAATAGTAACGACTGCCATCTCTTTGACCAGTTTTTCAGATGAGCCATTCAAAATACCTCCATAGAAGCACTGGACAGCAGCAACCATGTCGCTCTGAACACACCCGATCCCAGCAGGACCAGCGGAGTGAAGCAGAGGAGGTCCTGATTTGTCTTTGCTGAGAGAGTGTGTGGGGACGCCAGGAGCAGTGAGCAGGTTTCTTCATCTGGAACTGGGGCAGCATCAAGAAGGGCATCCAGTAGGGGTGGATTTAGAGTGGCTTGTGACTTGTGACACCCCTCCTAGGGCGTCTGGGACATGCCCCCCGAAAATGTTCAAATCTAAAGCCATTTTCCTGCATTCTAAGACACTCTGAGAATTTAGATGTTGACTGTCTATTCATTGTTTATTACACACGATTTTTATTTTAAACACTGGAAATCTATCAGTATCAATCAGATCTTGTTTATGGAAGACCTTTCCCATATTTTGTCATGCCTTTGCTCTGTGACTCGAGTAGGTGTTTGCAAACTCCTCAACTCCTCCCCCCCACCCCTCAACAACTCAATCCGCCAATGTCCAGCATAAAATTTGTGCCAAATCCCAATCCACAGCTACTATACCAAGTCTACTGTGGCAATCCTGAACAACTGTGGGTGAGCAAAAAAACAAAACTGAGCCAAAATGTTTGACATTGGCTTTTGCCATATTTTTCTCATAATCAAATCACTTTGTCCCTGGCTGAACCTCAGGTATTTAATCAAATCTGGTCCAACAGATCAAAGCTCTTTGACTTATTTTGTTACAGCATGGAAGGACACACTGGACCAAAAACAATACCCTGGATACAATACCATACGAGTATGTAAGGGAGAAAAAATAAGTAAAGTGAGTAAAAAAACAGAACCTTCTTAGTTGAGGTACTAAAGGAGGCTGAATGAAAAAAAAGTTGAGGCTTTAGGTTCAACTTGGCCAAATTCTTCAGCCACTTTAAACCCAGCAAAACCTAGATCGAGAGTAGGTACCCATGTGTCCCGAAGGACCTACAGTCTGCAGGATTATGTTCCAGCTGATCGCTTCAACAGATGGTTTCACTTTTGAGCACCACTTTGAGTTGAGGAACCCAGCTGAGGAGATCCACTTGAGTGCAAACACACAAATTGTCATCTCCGGCGCACGAGGTAGTCCTCACCAAGATATGGTGTTTTTTAGAATCGCCCATTCCAAACAAACTTTCACCCAGCTGACCGACCATACAGGCACAGCGTCACCGGCCAAGATCAACAAACACACCCCCCACCAACAGACTCTTTCTAAATACAGCAAAACGGCTGGAGATAAAGCCACACACGCTCTCTGAACTTTACACACCCTGTGGAGCCCCACGTCTGTCAGAGAGGACACACATAGCTCGGTGATGATGAGCCAGCCCCAGAGGGATCACGATATGCCAGCAGGGTCGGGGCGATTCTCGCTAGCAGGCTTTTCCAACTGCTCATCAGCAGCAACATTAACGGGTCTGGTGGAGTAACACCACAGAGGTGTTATTTTCCACACCGACTCCAGAAACTGCTCATCACTAATAGTTTGTCTGTAATGCAGCAGCTAGTATTTATAAAAATATAGTATTCAGACAAATGATTACTATGACTTCAACTTGGATTTTCAGTACTAGTATTGCAGGGATTCACCATGTGACTGTCAAATAGTACTTAATGATTGTAATGATAATGTGGAGGCATGTCTTTGCAGAATTTTTTTACTAGAAACCAGACAACAGTTATCTTTTGCTCATGAATCTAATTCTACCATCCACATTTGGCAGTGCAGGTTATCCATTAACAGGCCACATCCTTGAGGACACTGGGTGAAATGTAACTGATCAGTTAACACAACAGTTTACAATTCAGAAATGTTTTAACATGGTGTCATTTTAAAATTAAATATTAATGCACAGCACACCCAGGTTTAATAATATACTGTCTTAAAAGTTTTTTTTTAACATCTTTGGTATGATAAAGGAAAAAATATCCAAAAGCCAATAAAAAAAGATCAATGCACAAAACACTTATTACCACCACCAAGGAGCAAATGTTTTCAGTCTATAAACCTTCTGAGTCAATTTTCTTGAAACTTGGTGGATGGGTGGGGTATAGGCCAAGGAAACCCTTTGCTTTTGAGGTGGATCAGATTAAGACGGCAGATCCAAGAAATTGCAAAATGGAATGAGCTATCTTCCTCCCTTATACTGGGTGAGTGACAGATACATACTAGGACAAGAAACCAGCAAGTCTTTTATTTCCATATGATAAAACTTTTCCAGTTTGTACCATTGGTTTTATTGTTTTATTGGGCAACACAGTCTCACGTCAATCCCTGTGTGATATTGTGGGATTTGACCACTTCCGGGGACAGCCTGCACAAACACAGCATTACCTCTAATGGAAAAATGGTGCATTGTTGTGTTTTTGGCTACAATCACCGAAGTGGTTGTGAAAAGTGCAGTTTTTCGGTTCCCAGTGGAGACGGGAAGATGAGGCAAATGGGAGAGGTTGTGTCTGTAAATTTTATTGAGATTTAATGTGAATAATGACACTGGACCTGTCCGCGGAAGTATGTCATATGCTCTTTCATTTAACCCCTTTATTGGCCAACCTCAAATAAGACTACAGTTCCCTGATGTTTTCCCTTTGTTTGGGTGGTATGGTGGACAAGAGCACTTGCTTTCATAACAGAAAGTTCCTGGATGAAGAACACCCATTCACCATGTAATGTTGGGTGTCATCAGGAACAGCATCTCGTTTAAAAAAAAAAAAAAAAAAAAGAAGTGGCAAATAAACATGCAGATTGATGTCTGATCTGCTGTGGCAACCCAAAGAGAAAAGCCTTAAGGACATTTGGTTTCACCTCATTAGAAATAAATGTTTGTATGCTCAGAAAATAGGAAAATAGTTGCAATTTTCAAGCCCAATTCATTATCCTGTACTAACCCAGTATAAGTGAGGAAAAACAGCTCATCCCATCTCTCAATGTTCATGAAAGTGGAGGATGGCAGATCCTATATTTTTCTTCTGCATCAGATTTCTCTTTATGGAACCTGTGGTTAAAATGTGTACTTAAGCCTGGGCAAAGGCATGCATTCTCAGAGCACTTCTTGTTAAAGAAACTAAAAGACCCTTTCAGATTTATAAAAACCTGATTACTTTCTAGACTTTGAGCCTGCTGCATGATTTCACAGAGACATCATACGAGGGTTACTAATCAATGAATAATGAATTGATCAGCCTGTTTTTGTGAAACTGACAGACAGCCTCAACCCCAAAAAAGCTAAAGTGTACTGCATGAGGCATGTTAGCATCATGTTTCACTCTTTGCAATCAATGATATATTTATAGATTGCCATTGCTTTAATTGCATTATTTTATAATGTCTAAGATTTTTGCACAGTACTGTGTATTATACAAGATAAAGTTGTAATTTATTTAACATTATACACAATGTAAGCAAAGTGCTGAGACAAAAGGAATTAAATTATGTTGAGATGATAAGTTGTATGGCCCCAAATTCAAGAAAAACCTGATTCTTGTGATAACAGGATTTGTCTCAACATGTTGCACAACCTTAAAATATTCTGTAGAAAAAAACAAACAACTTATGACCTGTATCCATCACCATATCCAGGCATCAATGACAAACGGAACAAGTAATCATTTTCAAAGGTTTTAATACAAACGTATGAAACTACCAGTCCCTCTGAACATGAAAGACACAGACGCCGAATACTTTGTTATACAGTTTGTTTTATCTAGTATTGCACAATGTAGGTACAAAATTAATATACGATTACATTTTGTCCATAATATAGCAAAAATCTTTAAATTTTTAACAGAAAATACAACTCTTATGTTTTTCCAAAAAAAGCAAATATTCTTTAAATCCCACCACTATGGAATATTCTGTATACAATCTTTCAAATAGTCAATGTTTTTCTTTTTCTTTAATATATATATATATAAGATGGATTCATTTTATAATTTCCATAAAAAACAAAGTTGCTGCAGCCATCACAGATCACTGGAGTAGTAAAAAGATATAAATGCAATACCATGTTGTAAAAACAATAGATACTCTGATATTTTACAAACTCTGTACTAAATTAAATTATACAATTAGAAAAAAAGACCAGAAAATCCCACTTATTAATGCCAATTTCTCGACAAATTGGCAGTGTCCAGTTTAAATACTGAAAGAGGCCATGACTTGTGTTTTTTTTTTTTTTCCTTTTTTATGATCATAAAACAGTCAAATAAAAAAATGTATTGTGCTTGGTTGGCAAAAAAAAAAAAAAAAAAAAAAAAACTGGAAAAAGAAAAACAATGGTGCATGTAAAAGTTAAAGTTTAGGTAACCAAGCTTGGACATCTTGTACTACAAGTTTCAATGTTGGGGGTGGGGGTGGGGGGTAACTCAAGGGGGCAAAGTCATTCACCCTCGGGCTCATATGTTTGGACTCGTAATACAGATCTTACAGTTCACAAGTCATTTTCATTTCATCCTTAACATTCTCTTCTTGGTTCTGTTTTTTTTTTTTTTCATTTTCAAAATGTGGACTTATTCCCATCCTCCCCAAAAATCACATTATCTCTGGTCATTTCTGTGTGTTGTAGTAGTAGCTTAAGTAGTACCTTTATGTGTACTAGTTGGCCATAACTGGCTGGAATTGCTGGTTAGAATACTGCATGTTGTTCAAGCTGAAATTCAAGCCATCCATAAGGGACTTGTCGTTAAGGCCACCATAGGCCGCAAATACATCGAAGGCATTGCTGTACTGCAGAGGGTTGAGGCCTAGCGAGCTGTCGCTGGGGAAGAGAGCACTCTGGCTGCCCTGGCCCTGAAGGCTCGGGAACACAAACTCCTTGGCATTGGGAGACAGGGCTGAGGACTTCTGGTGCTGTTGTTGGGTTCCAAGGCCCAACCCATACAGAGAGTGCATGGAGGTGGAGATGGCTTTCTGTTTCAGGAGACTGTTCACATTCAGGCCCAGGTTGGTGGGAGAGGTACGTGTCACCTTGTTCCCAGTACTGCTGTTGCCATTGTTACTGCGTCCACTGCTCTTCATCTTTGTGGAGCCAAACTTGGTGGCAGCAAAACTGGCTGTTGTGAAGGTTAAAGGCTGCGTGGATCTGGGCATGAAGGTGGGGCTGACCGCTGCTGAGTGACCAAAAGGAGGAGAAGGTGAGCTGGAGCATGGAGAAGTGCCATTAAGTGCTTCATTAATGGGCATGAAGACCTGTGCATCAGGATTAAAACTGTTCTTGATCTCCTTGTCCAGATCAAGCACCCCACTGGTAGCTCCACTGTCGTTGCTGTCATCGACATACAGCACTTTGACTGGCCCCTTCTCCCCAATCTGATAGGACACCTCAAATGGATCGATCCACACACTGAGGTCCTCGGGCAGGTTGTTACGGACGTCGTCAATGTCCAGCCCGCTCTCTTTGGCTGCCTTCTCCACCACAGGGTCTACCTTCTCTCCCACATGGATGCATCTGAATCCTGAGCCCTTGTATGGCTTGTCTGGATACCAGTGTCCCTCATATTTCTGCTTCAGCTGCCTCTCCAGTTCCTCCCCAAAAATGTTGACCCGTCTCCGTGGCAGCTTGTTGTACAGGTACGAGATGATAAAGTTGAGAGCTACTTGGATTTCTAGCTGCATAGCTGACTGCTGAAGTTTCCCAGGTGCGTCTAACCTTGAACGTATCCACTGGGGCCAATTTGTTTATCTGTGCTTTGCAACAACACAGATGCTCTCCAGGCAGGCAGGATGAGGTGTGGGAACCAGAACTTCGATGAAACAGGTTCAAAAAGTGCTGGTTGTGTCTGTGCTGCGTCCTTCCACAGAGTGTGATAATTTGTTTCCTGTAACAATTAGAAGAGGAAGAAAAAAATTCTAAATAATTTATTTGATGGCGTACACAAAAATACACTTAAATGTTGCATGTTGAAGTTTTGTACAGTTGTAGCACAAATTGTACAAAGTAGGAAATGAGAAAGACTGCAGCAGTTGCAAAATGAAATGCCTAGAATATTAAAAACATAAACGAGCCAATGTGGCATTTTATTTTCTGTTAACGCAAACTCATTGTTTGTTCATCTAAATGTTAGACAGCGAGTTCAGAGTTCATTCGACCTGCTCGGACTCAGGAATCATGTTACATAATGCTAACCCCAACACTGACATGCACGTTGAACCAAAGCGATTAAAAGTTAACAGAGGAAAATCAACACCGATAACTTTGACGTGCTCGAGAGCCAACCTTGGAGTTTCCTACATTTTTAATGTAGGAAATACGACTGCAGCTACGCCCATATGTGCTGCTTTGACAGGGTGAAGAGGAAATATCATTAAATAAACATGGATACAATGCAGCTAAATGTACAACTTCTGAGTACAGACTGTACTATAATAATCATCGCCACTGACAAGAGCAGGATGTGGTGAGTGAAACGACCTTTTTTTAGAGGTGAAAACAGGAAAATAATTATATTCAGTGCTTCCCTTGTCACAGCAGCAAGCTGAAAGATCTGTTTAATTCAATAATCAAAAATAATTACATACATACACACAGACAACAACATCTAAAGAGATTTAAAAATGCACTACAGCAAAATCTGACATGAAAGAAAAATACTTCCTGGCGTTTTTCTGACTGTACCAGTCTAAAGTGACATTAAAAAATAATAATAAAAATAATCTCACGCACGAGTAATACACGCACGCCCCTCCCTAACTTTGTGGACTGACGCAGCAAATCAGCTTATAAATGCGAATAACCCGACAGAAAGCAAAAATACAACACAACCTTTTACATTTATGTCAAAGAGTAACGCACAAACAACCGGGAGATACTTACTTTGTAGTGATAAATTAGGATTCTCAGTAGTTCTGTAGTACCGTTAATTATAGTGCAAAAAAAAAAAAGTTACACTTTCTTCGCGTATAGTATCGATATTACAAAAAACAAAATAAAACAAAAAAAATCCAGTACATGAAGATGTCCAAAGGTTTGCTTCGTTTTCTATTTTTAAGGTTTTTTTTTATTATTATTATTATTATTATTGTTGTTGTTGTTGTCAAGTTCCCTCTTTCAGCAGGATTGCAATATGGCTCCCTCCGCCTCGGGAGTTTTGCAACTTAATCCCCTCCTGCTGTAGCGTCGCCTGTATTTATAGCTTTCCTCCGCCATGGGCACGAGGTGGGCGGTGATACGGCTTCAGAGGTCGAAACAATAGGAGCGACAGTGATTGGACCAAAAGTGCTCGTCCCGCCTCTGTACATAGTAGCGGCTCCGTACTCTCATTGGCTAATCTCTACTGTCAGTCTGAGAAATACCAGTCTGTGAAATGGGAGACACGCCTATGGTGAGTGCCTGCGTCAGAGATAAGGTCTGTACTGACAGCAAAAAAAAACAAGAGTACACCGTGTTTTGAAGATTAAATAGACTGTTTTCACTATCTACCTGGTTAAATAATCGATACTCGTTATTGCACAGTGTGTTAAACCTTCATATAACATAGTTATACTTTGTCAATGACGTGACATAGCAATATAGTGTTTTTCTAATGCCTTTGGGGAGTGGAAAGAACCAGAGGAGCATTTTTATACAATTGTGTTTGCATTATTCACCGTTGTCATACATTAAATAAAACATTTTGACGTGATAAGGGTGGTTAAAAAAAGAAGGGGTTCACGAAGGAGCGTATCGCCTGAGAGGAGATTCCCTACAGCGAAACAATACAGCTGGCAGCGGTGTGGGCGGGGCTGAAGGCGATAAGAAAACAGAGCCGCTGATTGGTCAAAAACAGGGCAGGAGCCCCGCGGTGAGTGGTGTGCTGGTATCCAAGGTGCTGATGCAGTCTGCGCACGTCATAGCCTGCCTGCACGTACACTGCTGCCAAATTTAAAGTGCACGATCACACTAATAGATAAAGAAGTCATTGGCACAGAATGTCCGTGTAAAATGAAACTTTCCAGGCAAGAAATGTCTGTTGTTAAAACGGTTTTCCACCACGGGCATTGCATGCTGCATACTCCAACTGGAGTCTACCCATTATACGCTACTGAATATGTGCGAGACTTGGAAAAGCAGGGAATGGAAATAAGTTTGTCCATTCCCTTGTTTTCATGGTATCACACTGAGTTAGAATGTCACGTTTCCTACATGTATCTCCTTATTTTACTCACCCGCACACAATCAGGAAGGTTGATGTGTCTGCATGTCTGCCTGTGTCCCTGGCTTCTGTTCATCCTGGCTTGTAGGTCATTCTGTATTGCGTCTTAAGGAGCTCTTACACCTGGTTGAGTTTGGCACAGAGTTTTCCAGAGCAGCACCTCAGCGTGGCTCATGTGTGCCCCCGCAGTAAGTTGGCATGCTGCTCTGCATAGATCAACACGAGTCTGGAAAAGACATTTAAACTTACACTCATTTTGAACATGTTCAAAACTTATGAGAATCGGAATACCGGTCACCTCAGCCACTTTGTGCTTGGCTGGAGGAGAGCTAGGTACAACTGAGCTACCAATTTTCATGCCTACCATAGAAAGAATTACCCTGAGATGTCAAGAGATGATGATTGATGTTAAGTCTATAAAATAATATAAATAATGTTAAATGATTGATGTTAAAATCTCCATATTTATCATAGAAATGAAAGTCATCAGAGGACTGATGCTTACCCTGTGTGCTCTACAGACATGATATAAATGTACAAGTATATGTAAAGTATGAAAATAATGTGGGTTTTTTGGGGTCCATGTTTTCCTTGACCAAACTACTCCAAAATCTAATCACCTATAGATATAACTTCACCATTTCCTCACAATGCAAGTGATACTCTTAGTTTTTGTGTGCCATTTGTTTGAAAATACATTGTTTCATCTTTGTGGTCTTTCAACAAAATGTTAAATTGTACATATTTTATACATTTTTTTGTATTCCAAATAGACAAACCTCACTCAATCCATCCATTTATTTTCAAAAATGTCAGTTAAGGCTCACTGGAGGGGTTAGATCTTCTCTGATCAGTCACTGGGCACTGGACAGGCTGCAAACATCACTAAGTGATCAGACAAATTTCTCTTCTGAAACATCATTGTGTAGCTACTGTATATACAGTATGTAGATTTTATAGGGATGGTAAATATTGTTAATTTTCTTGAGCTGGTTCTTTTGGCTCAGTTTAGTTAAAATATTTGCTGTGACACTTTGACCTATTGTTACAGGGCTTGATTCTGTGCTATTTCCTGAAGGAACAGTTGACTGTTTTTTGTACACTCTATTCTTTGAGTATTTGAAGTCCACCTTTTGAACAGGTCATTTAGGTTTCTTTGTTTATTGTGACTTTGTGCTCTTTTCAGTTCATTTGGTAATTAACGATTACAATTTCCTGCTTTTCAACTTCTTCAGCTACAAACTCCATTGTTCCTTGTACTTCCGTTAAGAGCCACAGTTCAGTTGCACAGAGAGTCGAGTTCGGTGCGTGAGGTGAAAAAAACTGAATTACACTGGAAGCCAAAAGAACAAAGCTATGACAGAGAACACTCGAATCATTACAGCAGCTGTTCTCACAGAGAAGGAAAAGTGCTGTTAGTAGGGTTTTTTTCTCTCAGTGTGCAGTTTCAGACATTCTTTAACCGCATAGGTTGCCAAGCAGTCATGTGCTTTTTGGGAACACTAAATGCATCTGGGGACAGCATGGTGACTTAGTGGTTAGCACTGTTGCCTCACAGCAAGAAGGTCATGAGATCGATTCCCACCTGGGCCTTTGTGTGTGGAGTTTGCATGTTCTCCTCATGTTTGCGTGGGGTCCCTCTGGGTGCTCTGGGTTCTTCTGACAACATCCAAAGACATGCAGATTTGGTGGACTGGAAACTTAAAATTGCCCGTAGGTCTGTATGTGAGTGTGAATGTGTTTGTTCTGTATGTGGCCCTGCGACAGACTGGCGTTCTGTCCAGGGTGTACTGCGCCTCAAGCCCAATGACTACTGGGGTAGACTCCAACCCCCCGTGACCCTTAATTGGAGTAAGTGGTTGAAGATGAGTGGTTCCCATGGATGACGCTGTGAGGATCAAATACATGGATTATATGGTTTGATGCTGTCCTATGGACTCAGATTCACAGCTTGCTGTGGACGTTGGTGTGAGAGTAAGCTGGCTACAACACTGAGCTCAACAGTCCTCACAAACCCTTCTAGGTTGTTTTTACTGCAAACAGCTTAGTTTAATGTCAGAAGCTGTCTGCTGTTAGAACAAAGCCACAGGCATTATGTATGTTTTTAACACACAGCAAGTACAGCAGCTGCAACAAGGCCTGTCAAGACTGTTGCATTGTTTTAGGCTGTACTCCTGTAGAATGTTGCTCACTAACCCCTTCTGTCAGTTGTGTTTGTGACAGAAGGTAAGACTTTAATGACCAAACGTCAGTGCCGGAGTGCGTGCTTTAACTGCACGAATGAAGCTGGAGATATAAATATATATATTTGATTTGATTTGATTTGTTTTATTGAACCTCCTAATTCATGGAGAAAAAATAAAATAAAATATATAAAATCAACAATAGACAGACACAACAATATTGGTGATAATAAATCATTGACAATTGAGCTCTCAAAGTCGCCAGTGGCAGTTAAAATGAAGCGAACACTGTTAGCAACACCACATTCAGGGGTTCTTTTGATGGTTCTCTTGCTAGCTCCTTTATAAGAAATGTCGCATAAATATCTACCTAAGGATATACCATACTCCTGGCAGATATTAACAACAGCTGAAACGAGATTAGCCAGACTAAACAATTGACCCTGAAGTGCTTGACATAAAAGATATTTACACAGTACATGTGTATGTGAGCTCGACAAGAACATAGACCTGAACAATGATAGTTTCTGGATGTTGACATATTTTTTGACACGATCGACACCTAATGCTTGGAGAAGAGGCGATGACCTACAGTAGGACTTGAGACCAAGGGCAGCTTTAAGAAACTTACTTTGGGCAACTTCAACCCTATCCATAACAGTTTTATTCTGGTAGGTACACTCTAAACCATAGGTCAGAACAGGTCTGACCTATATATATATATATAGATATATATATATATAGATATATCTATATATATCCACTGAAAAGCAGACTCATGCAAGCTTATACAAGGACAGAATGAAAAACTGGCTTTCCCTCTTGATTTAAACTTTGAAGGTAACTTTGAAAAAGCACATATTACATAAGCGACATTTGTCAGAAGGCTCAACCTCTTATTCCAGGAAAAAAAAAAATCCAAACCAAATTTGATTTCACCCTCAGAGCCAGTGAGCAGCGACACTCATCATTGGGCTCTGGCGTGTGACACTGAGGTCCTCTGATAGGACGGTAACTGAATTACGCTCAGCAGCACATGTTACACAGAGTAATGATATCTCTTGCTTCTCTCGGTAGGGAAAAGCACTTTTCTAGGAAACCTCGTCATGTGGCTGCAACATGCTTTCACACTATGTATAAATCACATCAGCGTTTCAGATGGAGGATTACGATGAGAGTGTTGATTTGCACCTTGTGATTTTGTGTAGTATTATATGGCACTGACACACAAGCAGAAACAGAGGAGAAACTGCACAAGCAGAAAAGGATTCTCACAAGCCCTCACCGCCATGGCTGCACTCTTTTGTCCCTTTTTACCCCCTCACCCTCCCTCCAGCTCAGACGGAGAGCCTTTGACGTCACTGGTTGTTATTACTTAACACAGCTCTGCACAGCTCTCTGGGCTGCTTGTATCAGACAGATGCTTTGCTCCGCCTTTGGAGAAGTAATTGAGGTAGCGGATGAAACGCATGTAGAGATAGAGAAAAGAGAGGGGTAACAACTGCTCCAGAGATATTCTGGCCATTTTGAACTCAGCAAAAAAATGTGATGAATATTAAACATGAATAAATAATGAAAGAGCTGCTCTTGCACACTTTCTCTGGAGCCACGTAAAAATGGTAATTTTTTTTTTATTTGGTTACTGTGAAGGTCTGAGGCCTTTTTGGAGTGGGGATTGCATGAGTCTGTATGGGCTTCCTAATGGTGTTTTAATGAAACTTGCTCACATAGATTGTAGTTATGCGGGTGGTAAACCTTGCAAGTTGGTTCCAAACCCTGACTAGACAAAGACGGCTGGTGTCAGGAAGGATGTGCAAAGGTCATTTCATATGAGATCAACAAGTGGATCCCAGTTCACAGTCTTAGATTTGCTTTGTTTTTTCATATTTTTTAGATTATGGTTCTAATATAAAAAATCAAAAAGATTACGTTCATACTCCAAATAGCTTTCCTTTGAGAAGGGTCAGAAAAGCGGATGTGGCACTTTTTTGGCACATACACTTATTTTCTTACCAATTTCGAGGGGCAGTTTTTCTAAAAGTGTAACAGTTAATGTCTTGATTTTTTGTTTTTCTGTTTTTTGTTCCCAGGGGTTGTTCACCTCTACCTATTGTCCATTTTAAACATAACAGAAATTTCCTTGATTATATAATTTTCAGTTTATAGATGTTCAAAGAATACTTTCCATTTTCTGCGTTCCCTGCCTGCCTGGCCTCTGTTGAAATTAAAGGACTGTGGTTTTGAAAGTATCCTATGATGATATAGTTTTCACGTAAAAATAAGTATCCTGAATAGTTTATAATACAGGGAAATTCAATTCAAAGCGGGTCTGAACCCCTAAATGCAATTTTCTCGGACCTTAAAGGTCAAGAACGAAAGTTTCAATTTGGATGAAAATTTGGATTTTAACAGATCTCAATGCTACCTACTTACATCTAGACCGTGTCACATATGGGGGGACGCCAAAGATCTGAGGTTGTCTAAATTATAAGTACACATGTCAAAGTTCTAATAACACACTTAATGGACGATCAAAACTAATTAGATTTTTTTTCTTTTGAGAAAAATCACTATTCTTTTGAGGTGTTGCTGGTTGTGTGTGTGCGTGCATGTATGCATGAGCACGAGCAGGTGGAGCTTAGCCTTTTTTTTTTTAGATATAAGTAGGGTGGCTCCAAGGAAAAAGGGTGTGACCCACTGCTTTAGATTTTCAAGATAGAGGCATTTCTCTTCAGTACACGTTATCACAGTAAAATCTAACCTTTGTTTGAAACCGCCAGTGTTGCCACAGTTACTTTGAAAAAGTAATCCAATTACTGATTACTCCTTGAAAAAGTAACTTAGTTACTTTACTGATTACTCAATTGTAAAAGTAACTAAGTTAGATTACTAGTTACTTTTTTAGTTACTTTCCCCAGCTGCCGACAACAACTCACTTTATAGTCACCCTTTCTTGACTTCAATGAAAATAAATACTTGTTTTATAAAAAGTAAAATAAAGACCTCTTTCTTGACCTCATATTTAACTGTTGACAGCACTGTAACAGTAAAACTTGCAATTTCAAACCTACATTGTTTAGAAATGTAACTATTAAATTCTAACTCCCTAAACATTTTACTTGTCGAAATTATTATTATTTTAAGTAGTATTAGTAGTTGTAGTAAAAAACGGCTTCAAAACTGGACCTTTAATCTAGGGGTGTTGTGAGGGGGGCACATCCCTCCCCCACGCCCCCATTCCATCTGGATTCGCCCCTGCTTTGGCGTTTGAGCACAAAGAATGGATAACATTTATTTATGCAGAAAACAGGACCAGATTTACAGGTAAGAAAGTTTTATTGCGTTTTCACATCATGTGGTCCTCAGAAAGAGTTTAGGTGCGTTTGAGTGGAAAATAGTGTTAGTTGTTGACGCGTCGCGGAGGATCGGCTGTTTTTAACGAGACGATACCGAGCGGCTCAGGTCAGAATTCTAAATAAAGGAGGGAAAAAGTATAAAAATGTCTTTGTAAAGCTCAGTGCAGGTGTGCTGATCACCGCGCTTTAAGAGGTGAGGACGAGTGGAGCAGCTGCAAAAAAACCGCGGATGAAAAGCTCACAGCTCGCTGAAAGTGGGCAGTTCAGTCGAACCCCGACCTCCTGCCCACGGACCAAGTTTAATGCTGCTATCGACCCACAATGAAAAATACTAGTAACGCACAGTGACATGGAGAAGTAACTTTAATCTGATTACTGATTTGGAAAGATTAACGCGTTAGATTACTCGTTACTAAAAAAAGTGGTCAGATTAGAGTAACGCGTTAGTAAGTAACGCGTTACCGGCATCACTGGAAACCGCACAAGAGATTTTACCACATCCATGTTAGTGTACAAGAAATTACCAAGCCTAAGCCATCTGTTTGTACATTTTCTCTGTAAATTGTAGCAAATCAGTTGAGCAGCTTGATGGTTTATTAGAACTTTATTTTCTTTGGATCAGGTAGGCTGTTATTTGAACCCCCACCTGGGCAAGTCTCCAGTGAGGAGGCTGAGACTCCAAATGCTATAAGACTACGGGGCTTGAGTGTCAAAGTGTCCCTGCGTGGCTCTCCTTCAGTAATATGATGCAATGGACAGACGGTACGTGGCACACAAACAAGTCTCACCACTCTGTCCAGAGTAATTGTACACACTTCCAGTTTTTGCTGTAAACACTGCATTTAATATGACGCACAGTAACTGTGGCTGTTGATTAAGGGTTGGTCATTGTTTCAGATCAGACAGGGCCATTGTGTGGCTCAGCAGCATGATATTTTATAATACAGAGATTATCAGTTCCCACAGACACTACGCTAAGTAATTACTGTAAGACACTCATGTAATACTTCAGACCCCTGGTGTGTTTCCACCCTGGTATACCCATAGACTTTACGAATAACGGACACAGCTTCATGACATTGCTTATAGGTTTTATGAAAAGTGGGTTCTGACCAAGGCTTTGCACCGTTTCATGGAATGAAAAACCAGAAACTTTTAGTATTTTGCTAGGAACAAAATCGAAACCAGAAACGTTTTTTTTTTAAATGTTCCAGAACAGAATTGTTATTTGAAATAATGGTAACTGGTTAATGCCTTTTTTTTTGTTTGTTCTTGAAAAGGTTTCTGTTTAGCTACAATCACCCGGTGAGGTTCACTTCCTGTTGTTCAGTTATTTTGATTGTTGTCGGGACAAAGCATCGCAAGCTGCAGCCTATTTTTCACACTGAGAAATGCACCTGGAGCAGACAAACATCAAGGCACTTCTTTAAAAAGACCGAGTTTATTCCCATTTTTTTGGGGGGGGGGGGGGATTTGGAATTTTCATGGAATTTATTTTCAAGACAACAGATGCTGGAATGGAGCACAGTGACGAGGGACTTCTTTAAAAATGCTGCGTTTCTTGAATAATTTCCACGATAAGGGATTAAAGTATGTCCCAGATGTCGTCTTCTAAAACAAGGACGTCTTATCGTCAGGCTGTGATGATGAATCTGACTGAAAGGACATAACAGGTCAGATTAAGACTTAAGACTTCATATTTACTCAGTGTGTAAATGGTTGTAATATGTTAATCAAACTGTATGAATGGTTGCATGAGGACTGGAGCTTTAGCTTTAGTTGCTGGTTAGCACTCAGCCCATTATTTTGGTATGCGAGGCTGAGAGCAACACAGCGTCATGTGTTTTAAAAATACACAAACACACTGCTTCGCATTAAATACTCAGTACGGCTGTTTCAGATGAACAGCACGGACCCTCTTTCTCTTTAAAGACTTTATTTTACTCAGTGTCCCGCTTCTGCTGCCTGCTACAGGACACTTTATTGTCTTCTTTTCCATTTTTTGTGGGAGCGCTACATCACCACATACAGGTCTGGCATATAAAGTGTTTTCAGTGTTCCACAGCTGACTTAGAATGTCATTAACCTGTTCAGGAACATCAATTTTGGGGTGGAATACAAAACCAGAAATGTTAAATTTCTGTTTTTGTTTGAAATGAACCAGTTGGAAAAAATTCTGGCCTTCAAAGCCTTGGTTTGATCTGAGGGGCAGCTCTGAATCTCTCCAAATTGGTGGGGCCCAACTTCGCTTTATTGTGGAGTTGAGCAAGACAGGTGCCACTTAGGTTTGGCGAATGGAATCCTAACATCCCGACCTATCTCGAAATAACCAAGCTAGCTAAAGGTGTAAACTAGGTACGCTGGTTTCAGGTGATTGATTAATACATATTTTTGTAGACTGTGTGGTGTGTCTATTCATGGATGACTTGGGTGAAAGTTTTAAAGATTATGACCATGATATATCATCAATAATCATAGCGCTATCAGTGTAGTTCATGTTACCTAGCTGTTGATATCTGCTAATTAGTTGTAACAGTGCTAGCATACAAATTAAATTATAATAACATTCACCAAACTTATTAGAGCACAGACTTCTTACATGGTCCCTTCGTGTAATTAACCACAGAGCAAGCCATATTATCTCAGATACTTGTATTAAAATGCTACAAAGATGCTAGAAAGATGGTAGCAGCTTGCTAGCAGCAGGCAACCTGAATGGTAGACATCACTTAGATTGAATACTCCCTAATTATGTACATCATGGCTTGATGTGTCAGGATTGGGATTTTGGTGTGTTGTGATGTGTTATTTTTTTACCCCCCTATTTTCTGCTTGGGTCTTTGTTACTGCTCTGTCTTGCCTTTCATTTGGGTGCTTGGTGTTGGGTGGTTCCTTTTTGTTTTCCATGCCTGCTCTGTCACACCTGTCTCTCATTTCCTGCTCATCACTGCATGTACTTTCCCTTTCTTGTCCACCAGGTCATTGTGCTTTATCACCTTCACTTCCAGCCTTTCTTCTAAGTCCTTGATTGTCCTGCTGTGTTTTTTGAACTACCTGCCTGTTTCTGGACCTCGCTTTTTGCCTGATGTTTTTGCTACTGTCTTCAGTAAAACCTTTTGAACATCAAACACCTGTGTCTGTGCTCAGCATTTGTGTCCAGCCATTTCCGGTTACAGAACCTGTTGTGATGAAGTTTAAACTGACGAGTTATATAATTCTTCCCTTGTAAAGTTGTCAGGAACAGGGAAACTACATATTACAGACAGAACTGTTTTTTCTTTTCTTTTTTGTGTGTCTCAGGCTATAAACATGTCTGTCACTGCCCCCTCCCCAATGCTCCTGCTGTAAAGTTGGACATTTTGACTTGGGGTTCTATGGAGATTGGCTTCCTTTAGGAGCCAGCCTCAAGCAGCCATTTGAGGAAGTACAGGCTTGACACTTCAGTGTTGATTTCATTTTTAACTCTGGAGGTTGGTTCTTGAGAATAACCAATGCAACATGTCATTATTTGGAATGTTAATACCTCAGGATAGTCTGTCACAAACACGCCGGGCCTCCCAAGGAAGGCACTAAACCACCTTAGTACCCAGTGAGATGCCATTACACTCCAAATTGTGAAATTGGAAGTAGTGAATTGAAAATGCACTTAATAGAAACATGTATTTCGGGGGGAAAAACAGTCGCAAAAAAGTTTTTATTTGCACATGAAGTGGTCCTGGGTATGACCTAAAACTGCATCCAGCAGTGAGGTCTCTGTTCGGGAGTTCAGAGATTTGAGGAGAATTGGCACTACCTCTTAATCACTGTTGTGCTTGGGTCGCCCTTAGGTAAGGCGTAGCACCCACCAGCCTCCCCGTGTCAAGGGCTACTGACACACCATTTTTGCTGGCGGTATATAAATCCCAAACTCATGGACAGAAAACAAAGTCCTCAACGGTGGAGCAGGCGGAGAAGGGGTTTCAGCAACACCAAACAGTTTCCCCAGGTTTCCCCAGCCATTGGAATCAGTCGTGGAACTGTCAGGAACCATGGGCCTGACGGAGTGCAACGTCATCCCCATGCTAAACAAACACACGCACAGGCGTCTCCTTGCTTAGGCAGTTGCTTCGTTGCCATCTGCCTTCTACTCCAAGTCTTTTGGCGATCGGGAATGACCAACGGGGGCAGGATTGTGAGTCTGGGAGCCCTTAATTTCATACCCGGCACGGAAGCGGCTGGTGCTTGATCAGTCATCTGACTCATCGGACGAAGCAGGAGGATCTTTCGGCAGCTACACCCATGACTGAGACCCACTCTGCTCACCCTGAATAGGGAGGGGGCTAGAAAAGGTGCCCTAAACATAGCCTGCTTCAATTTCGCCTGTCTGGGTAACTGCGCCCAGAGGGTCACCACTATGCGGTCGAAACAATGAGAAGATTTTGAAAATCGGCACGTGGAACGTGCGCACCCTAATGGACACCACCAACATAGACCGGCCAGAAAGAAGAACCGCGCTGGTCTCGAGAGAGCTCGCCAAGTATAACTTAGACATCGTCGCCCTGAGCAAAACAAGAAGATCAGGAGAGGGTCAACTGAGGGAAGAGCTGGGAGGATACACATTTTTCTGGAAAGGACTCCCCGAAGAAGAACGCCGGATCCATGGTGTTGGCTTCGCTATCAGCAACCGCCTCCTCCCCAAGCTGACTGAACTCCCACTTGGGGTCAACGAACGACTCATGACACTCCGACTCCAACTCACATCCCAGCAGCATGCATTCGTCATCAGCGCGTATGCTCCCACCCTGGATGTCTCTGATGAAATGAAAGAAGCCTTCTACCAGCATCTCGAAGACATCCTGGCAGCAGTCCCCGCATCTGACAAGATCATCCTTCTCGGCAATTTCAACGCCACTGTCAGTAGAGACTACCAACTCTGGGATGGAGTCATCGGAAGGAACAGAGTCGGAAAGTGCAACGACAACGGAACCCTGCTACTCACCAAGTGCACCGAACACCGCATGGTTATCACAAACACCGTCTTCCGACAGAGAGACAGTTTCAAGGTCTCTTGGCAACACCCCTGCTCCAAGCACTGGCATCTGCTGGACTCCGTCATCGTCCGAAAGTGGGATCAAAAAGATGTCCTCTCAACCAAGGCGCTCACCAGTGTAGACGACTGCTGGACAGATCATCGGCTCATCTGCTCCAAACTCAGACTAAACATCAGGCCAAAGAGAAGACCAGGATGCAAAACTGCCAGGAAGTACAATGTTGCGAAGCTACAGGACGACTCAATCAGGCAGGAATTCCAGCAACGGCTTGCTCAGGAGCTGCCCGTGCAGTTTTCAGCCCCAGTTTCCACCCACTGGGAAGAACTCAAGATGTCCATCAGCGCCACATGCCAGAACACCTTTGGCTATGACCAGAAGAAACATCAGGACTGGTTTGACAGCAACGACCATGCACTGCAACAACTAGTGGGCCAAAAGTGCAAAGCCTTCCTGGAGTTCAAGAAAGATCCCAAGTCCAATGCAAAGAGAGCTCTACACCAACAGAAGAAGGCAGACATTCAGAGGGAAACCTGAAATCTGAAGAACAAACGGTGGACAGACAAAGCCACTGAAATTCAAGCCCTCACTGTCAGAAACGGCACCGGGGGATTCTTTTCCACCACCAAGGTCATCTACGGCCCATAGACCCAGGGACAAGCCCCACTCCGAAGCAAAGATGGCACTAGACTCCTGAAGACCAAGACGGAGTTCAATGCAAGGTGGAAGGAGCACTTCAAAGACTTACTGAACATCAACCCCGTCATTGACGAGGAAGAGGTCTTCAGCCTTCTGCCCGAGCATGACATCGTTGAACATCTTGCCAGAGTGCCAAGCTTCCAGGAGACAAGCCAGGCGATCCACGGACTGAAGAACAACAAGGCCCTGGTCTGGCCGGCATCCCTGCTGAGGTCTTCAAACTGGGCAAACTTCTCCTGCAAATGCAGCTGCACCAGCTCATCATGAAGATCTGGG
The DNA here is from genome assembly GCF_902500255.1 of Thalassophryne amazonica. Classification (NCBI taxonomy): domain Eukaryota; kingdom Metazoa; phylum Chordata; class Actinopteri; order Batrachoidiformes; family Batrachoididae; genus Thalassophryne; species Thalassophryne amazonica. The sequence goes on along the minus strand of NC_047118.1, from coordinate 23,470,586 downwards.
TCAACGAGGAGATCCCAGCGGACCTGAGAGACGCCATCATCGTGACGATCTACAAGAAGAAAGGGGACAGGGCAGACTGTGGAAACTACCATGGCATCTCACTGCTGTCGATCGCGGGGAAAGTCCTAGCCCGAATCGTCAACAACTGTTTAAGACCAGTGGCAGAAACCTTTCTTCCAGAAAGTCAAGCTGGCTTTCGTCCATTGTGAGGAACCGCAGACATGATCTTCACAGTCCGTCAACTACAGGAAAAGTGCCACGAACAACACCTCCCACTGTACGTGGCATTTATTGACCTCACAAAAGCCTTTGACAGTGTCTCCCGCTCGCTTCTCTGGAAGATCCTAGCCAAGTTCGGCTGTCCAGAAAAGTTTGTCAAGGTTGTACAACTGCTTCATGATGACATGACGGCATCCATGCAAGCCAACGGAGAAAGATCAGATGCTTTCAGAGTCAGCTCTGGCGTCAAACAGGGCTGTGTCATCACCCCCACCCTCTTTGTCATCTTCGTGGCTGCCATCCTCCACCTAACTAAAGACAGACTCCCACCGGCGATCAAGATCAGATACCGGATGGACGGGAAGATCTTCAATCTGAGCCGAGTTCGATCCAAGAACTTGACTAAGACAACATCTCTCTGTAACTTTGAGTACGCAGATGACAACAGCATCGCATCACACACGGAAGCAGGACTTCAGACCACCCTCGAAGCCTTCGAGTTTGCTTACACAAAGCTCGGCCTTCACATCAACCTGAAGAAAATGCAGGTTCAAACCATGCCCAAATGATGCCAATCCACAACCTCCAACCATCGTACTCCAGGGCTAAACCCTCAAAAACGTCGACCACTTTCCCTACCTTGGCAGCCACGTGTTGTCCAAGGCAGACATCGATGCGGAGATCCAGCACCGTCTTCAGCGCACTGGCGCAGCCTATGGTAGACTATGCACTCGTGTCTTTCAGAACCAAGACCTCCGAACTGAGACCAAGATCAGAGTCTACAGGGCTATTGTCATCCCAACTCTTCTGTACAGCTCGGAAACATGGACCACCTACCGTCGCCACATCAAAGCGCTGGAATGCTTCCACCAACACTGCCTGAGAGGCATCCTCCACATCACCTGGGAGGACTACAGGACAAACATCAGCATCCTTGAAGATGCCAAACTGTCTAGCATTGAATCTCTTGTCATCAAAAGCCAACTTCGATCGACAGGCCACATAGTCCAGATGAATGAGAACCAGGCTGCAGAAACAAGTCTTCTACTCTGAACTGGAACTGGGCCACCGAACCAGGGGAGGACAGAAGAAGCGATACAAAGAGCTACTCAAACTAAACCTGAAGAATTGCAACATCAACTGGAACACCTGGGAAACTGCAGCCAAAGATCGGCCAAAATGGAGATTCGCCATTCACCTTAGCACTCAGGCCTTCGAAGAGGCTAGGATCTCCTACACAAAAGAGAAAAGAAGAAGAAGAAAAGAGTGACTTCAAGACTCCAACAGGCAGAAACTCCCACCATCTACCACCTGTCCAACCTGCGGGAGGCAGTGCGCTACGTGACTGGGACTCCTAAGTCACCTAAGCGTCTATCAATCAATCAATCAATTTTTTTTTTTATATAGCGCCAAATCACAACAAACAGTTGCCCCAAGGCGCTTTATATTGTAAGGCAAGGCCATACAATAATTATGTAAAACCCTATGCCAACAACTAGGAGACCATCATCCTCGGCAACGAGGGATAGCCACGACGACGATGATTTCGGGGGGAAAAACAGTTGCAAAAAAGTTTTCAAGTTCAATTTGCAGGTGATTCGAAAAAGCCATATTTTGCAAAGCTACAATGGAAACACTTTCCACTATTCCACGTTGCATGATTTACAGGAATACTCACATGATATTCTAAATTACTGTATTTTCCATAGTATAAATCACAGGGTTTTTTTTGTTGTTGTTGTTTTTTTTACTAGTATAAGAGTCCTGTGACTGACAGGGACTCTGGAAGTCAGTCAAAGTTTCTTAGGGGTGCTGAGAGTGTAGGCTATATAATGACTCCATTATTATTACATTTGTAATTTTTGTAGTTTTATTGCAATTTGCCTTCATCTGATAAACCAGAGCCATTCACTTAGCAAGTCAATTTGTAAGTTCTCAAACTAATTCTGAGTTTGAGAATTAGTCTGAGTGTGTCACACTAATTTTACCCAACAACAGACAGCAAACTTGAAAACCAAATTGATGTTTGTGAAAACGGCATCGCATATTCAGCTATATACAGATAAAGATGATGATTTTGTTTATGTAGCTTTTTATCACTGACATGTACTTCACAGAACAAAACAATAACAAAAACACACTACCTCTAGTCAATAATAACTTAAATTAAAACAAATAATAAAAGTACATAAAAACAGAAGCGAAACATGAAACAATAATATAATTCCCACCATCAATACTGGACTTTTTTTCACGTGCGGACTGCAGGTGTTCTCCTCGTCAGCTCTTTTCTATATGGATAGCAACAAGGCAAAAGTAGAACTAACAAAACCTATCAAATGATGTAACCAGTTCATATGCCATGAACACAGGTGGGCCGTTGCTCCCCTTTTAAACCCGTCTGTGTAAGTGTGGGCTCGCGCGCATGACTCCACTTTGGATTATTGCCTCCCTGGCCAGTTAAAAGTTCAAACTTCTACGTGCACCTCATCACGATGCACAAGAGCTGTGCTGCACTAATGCACTTTGTACTTATGTCAGAATGCCTAAAACAGGAACACACATTGAGATAATGGCAAAACCTTGTTGCACTGCTGATTTGCTGACACTTAAAACTGCAGAAAACATGTCACATGACATCTGTTCATGTTGTGCACTCGTAGTATTATTAGATGGACCTGCCGCTTGCCTCTACCTCCTCAGCGGCTGGGATACATCACGGCTTTCTTTCCTTTTAGACAGGGCTTTTTCCTGAGAGCGCCTCTTCAGTGGGTGTCCACCGTGTGTGACACCTTCTCCTTCAGCAAGAAACAGGTGCCTCCATGAAACAGACGGCACCCACTGCCCACTCTGTGACATCATATAAATTGACTTGATGTGCCAGTGAACAAACACAAACTGATTAGCTGAAATGAAAGCCTCTTTATTTATTCATCTGTTTATTTATTTAGTTATTCTTTTGTCAGCGCTTGTGCCACCCCCTCTAAGTTGGCACCCTGGGCAGGTGGCCATATCACCTGTATCAAGATCCACCAGTTATTGTGAGAGGACAAAGCCCAGCAGCAGCATTTCATCACTCAATGTAAATGCTGTCATTTCACTATATTGTTTTTTCGATGTTCTGAAAATATTGCTTAACTTTTGCACAAATCTGTAATGGAAACTGAGCTACAGGTATCAATGCTAATGTACGGTGCTTCGGCAAAGTATTCACAGCGCTTCACTTTTTCCACATTTTGTTATGTTACAGCCTTATTCCAAAATGGATGAAATTCATTTTTTCCTCAAAATTCTCCACACAGTACCCCATAATGACAGTGTCAAAAAGTTTGGAGATTTTTACAAGTTTATTAAAAATGAAAAAGTATGAAATCACTCTTACATAAGTATTCACACCTTTTTTCATGAAGCTCAAAATTGAGCTCAGGTGCATCCTGTTTCCACTGATCATCCTTGAGATGTTTCTACAACTTAATTGGAGTCCACCTACAGTAAATTCAGTTGATAGGACATGATTTTGAACAGCACACACCTGTCTACATATAATGTCCCACAGTTGACAGTGCATGTCAGAGCACAAACCAAGCAAGAAGTCAAAGGAATTGTTTGTAGACCTCCGAGACAGGATTATCTCAAGGCACAAATCTGGGGGCAGATTTCAGTGAGCATAGTGACCTCCATCATCCATAAATGGAAGAAGTTCAGATCCAGCAGGACTCGTCCTAGAGCTGACCAGCCATCTAGTAAAAGGCACATGACAGCCTGCCTGGAGTTTGCCAAAAAGCACCTGAAGGACTCTCAGACCATGAGAAACAAAATTCTCTGATCTGATGAGACAAAGATCAAACTCTTTGGCATGAATGCCAGGTGTCATGTTTGGAGGAAACCAGGCACCATCCCTACAGTGAAGCATGGTGGTGGCAGCATCATGCTGTGGGGATGTTTTTCAGCGGCAGGAACTGAGAGACTTGTCAGGATTGAGCGAAAGATGAATGCAGCAATGTACAGAGACATCCTGAATGAAAACCTGCTCCAGAGTGCTCTTGACCTCAGACTAAGGAGGTGGTTCATCTTTCAGCAGGACAATGACTTTAAGCACACAGCCAAGATATCAAAGGAGTGGCTTCAGGACAACTCTGTGAATGGTCTTTAGTGGCCCAGCCAGAGCCCAGACCTGAATCCAATTGAACGTCTCTGGAGAGATCTGAAAATAGCTGTGCACCAATGCTCCCCATCAGACCTGATGGAGATTGAGAGGTACTGCGAAGGGCAATGGGCAAAAGTTCCCAAAGGTAGTTGCACCAAGGTCATGGCATTATATTCAAGAAGACCCGAGGCTATAATTGCTACCACAGGTGAATCAACAAAGGGTTTGAATGTGATTTCTTAGTTTTTTATTTTTAATAAATTTGCAAAATATTAAAACTGTTTTCGTGTTGTCATTAAGGGGTGTTGTGAGATTTTTGAGGGAAAAATTAATTTACTCCATTTTGGAATGAGGCTGTAACATAACACAATGTGTAAAAAAAATGAAGTGCTGTGAATAATTTCTGGATGCACTGTAAATGTTTTGTCCTTTTGTCACAATAACTATGATGGCATAAAATCCCATGAACAACATTCTAGGGATGACTGAGTTTTTACACCAGCATTTGGTGTTGTAATTCAGAAATGGCAATTAAATTGGACATTAAAGAAAACAGGAACAGTTAAACTACATGTATACACGTGTAGGCAAATTAAAGGATGCATTTACAGTGAGGAAAATAAGTATTTGAACACCCTGCGATTTTGCAAGTTCTCCCACTTACAAATCATGGAGGGGTCTGAAATTTTCATCTTAGGTGCATGTCCACTGTGAGAGACATAATCTAAAAAAAAAAAAAAAAAATCCGGAAATCACAATGTATTATTTTTTAATAATTTATTTCAATCAATCAATTTTTTTATATAGTGCCAAATCACAACAAACAGTTGCCCCAAGGCGCTTTATATTGTAAGGCAAGGCCATACAATAATTATGTAAAACCCCAACGGTCAAAACGACCCCCTGTGAGCAAGCACTTGGCTACAGTGGGAAGGAAAAACTCCCTTTTAACAGGAAGAAACCTCCAGCAGAACCAGGCTCAGGGAGGGGCAGTCTTCTGCTGGGACTGGTTGGGGCTGAGGGAGAGAACCAGGAAAAAGACATGCTGTGGAGGGGAGCAGAGATCGATCACTAATGATTAAATGCAGAGTGGTGCATACAGAGCAAAAAGAGAAAGAAACAGTGCATCATGGGAACCCCCCAGCAGTCTACGTCTATAGCAGCATAACTAAGGGATGGTTTAGGGTCACCTGATCCAGCCCTAACTATAAGCTTTAGCAAAAAGGAAAGTTTTAAGCCTAATCTTAAAAGTAGAGAGGGTGTCTGTCTCCCTGATCTGAATTGGGAGCTGGTTCCACAGGAGAGGAGCCTGAAAGCTGAAGGCTCTGCCTCCCATTCTACTCTTACAAACCCTAGGAACTACAAGTAAGCCTGCAGTCTGAGAGCGAAGCGCTCTATTGGGGTGATATGGTACTACGAGGTCCCTAAGATAAGATGGGACCTGATTATTCAAAACCTTATAAGTAAGAAGAATAATTTTAAATTCTATTCTAGAATTAACAGGAAGCCAATGAAGAGAGGCCAATATGGGTGAGATATGCTCTCTCCTTCTAGTCCCCGTCAGTACTCTAGCTGCAGCATTTTGAATTAACTGAAGGCTTTTTAGGGAACTTTTAGGACAACCTGATAATAATGAATTACAATAGTCCAGCCTAGAGGAAATAAATGCATGAATTAGTTTTTCAGCATCACTCTGAGACAAGACCTTTCTGATTTTAGAGATATTGCGTAAATGCAAAAAAGCAGTCCTACATATTTGTTTAATATGCGCTTTGAATGACATATCCTGATCAAAAATGACTCCAAGATTTCTCACAGTATTACTAGAGGTCAGGGTAATGCCATCCAGAGTAAGGATCTGGTTAGACACCATGTTTCTAAGATTTGTGGGGCCAAGTACAATAACTTCAGTTTTATCTGAGTTTAAAAGCAGGAAATTAGAGGTCATCCATGTCTTTATGTCTGTAAGACAATCCTGCAGTTTAGCTAATTGGTGTGTGTCCTCTGGCTTCATGGATAGATAAAGCTGGGTATCATCTGCGTAACAATGAAAATTTAAGCAATACCATCTAATAATACTGCCTAAGGGAAGCATGTATAAAGTGAATAAAATTGGTCCTAGCACAGAACCTTGTGGAACTCCATAATTAACTTTAGTCTGTGAAGAAGATTCCCCATTTACATGAACAAATTGTAATCTATTAGACAAATATGATTCAAACCACCGCAGCGCAGTGCCTTTAATACCTATGGCATGCTCTAATCTCTGTAATAAAATTTTATGGTCAACAGTATCAAAAGCAGCACTGAGGTCTAACAGAACAAGCACAGAGATGAGTCCACTGTCTGAGGCCATAAGAAGATCATTTGTAACCTTCACTAATGCTGTTTCTGTACTATGATGAATTCTAAAACCTGACTGAAACTCTTCAAATAGACCATTCCTCTGCAGATGATCAGTTAGCTGTTTTACAACTACCCTTTCAAGAATTTTTGAGAGAAAAGGAAGGTTGGAGACTGGCCTATAATTAGCTAAGATAGCTGGGTCAAGTGATGGCTTTTTAAGTAATGGTTTAATTACTGCCACCTTAAAAGCCTGTGGTACATAGCCAACTAACAAAGATAGATTGATCATATTTAAGATCGAAGCATTAAATAATGGTAGGGCTTCCTTGAGCAGCCTGGTAGGAATGGGGTCTAATAAACATGTTGATGGTTTGGATGAAGTAACTAATGAAAATAACTCAGACAGAACAATCGGAGAGAAAGAGTCTAACCAAATACCGGCATCACTGAAAGCAGCCAAAGATAACGATACGTCTTTGGGATGGTTATGAGTAATTTTTTCTCTAATAGTTAAAATTTTGTTAGCAAAGAAAGTCATGAAGTCATTACTAGTTAAAGTTAATGGAATACTCAGCTCAATAGAGCTCTGACTCTTTGTCAGCCTGGCTACAGTGCTGAAAAGAAACCTGGGGTTGTTCTTATTTTCTTCAATTAGTGATGAGTAGAAAGATGTCCTAGCTTTACGGAGGGCTTTTTTATAGAGCAACAGACTCTTTTTCCAGGCTAAGTGAAGATCTTCTAAATTAGTGAGACGCCATTTCCTCTCCAACGTACGGGTTATCTGCTTTAAGCTACGAGTTTGTGAGTTATACCACGGAGTCAGGCACTTCTGATTTAGAGCTACAGCATCCAAAGTTGTCTTCAATGAGGATGTAAAACTATTGACGAGATACTCTATCTCACTTATAGAGTTTAGGTAGCTACTCTGGACTGTGTTGGTATATGGCATTAGAGAACATAAAGAAGGAATCATATCCTTAAACCTAGTTACAGCGCTTTCTGAAAGACTTCTAGTGTAATGAAACTTATTCCCCACTGCTGGGTAGTCCATCAAAGTAAATGTAAATGTTATTAAGAAATGATCAGACAGAAGGGAGTTTTCAGGGAATACTGTTAAGTCTTCTATTTCCATACCATAAGTCAGAACAAGATCTAAGATATGATTAAAGTGGTGGGTGGACTCATTTACTTTTTGAGCAAAGCCAATAGAGTCTAATAATAGATTAAATGCAGTGTTGAGGCTGTCATTCTCAGCATCTGTGTGGATGTTAAAATCGCCCACTATAATTATCTTATCTGAGCTAAGCACTAAGTCAGACAAAAGGTCTGAAAATTCACAGAGAAACTCACAGTAACGACCAGGTGGACGATAGATAATAACAAATAAAACTGGTTTTTGGGACTTCCAATTTGGATGGACAAGACTAAGAGTCAAGCTTTCAAACGAATTAAAGCTCTGTCTGGGTTTTTGATTAATTAATAAGCTGGAATGGAAGATTGCTGCTAATCCTCCGCCCCGGCCCGTGCTACGAGCATTCTGACAGTTAGTGTGACTCGGGGGTGTTGACTCATTTAAACTAACATATTCATCCTGCTGTAACCAGGTTTCTGTAAGGCAGAATAAATCAATATGTTGATCAATTATTATATCATTTACCAACAGGGACTTAGAAGAGAGAGACCTAATGTTTAATAGACCACATTTAACTGTTTTAGTCTGTGGTGCAGTTGAAGGTGCTATATTATTTTTTCTTTTTGAATTTTTATGCTTAAATAGATTTTTGCTGGTTATTGGTAGTCTGGGAGCAGGCACCGTCTCTACGGGGATGGGGTAATGAGGGGATGGCAGGGGGAGAGAAGCTGCAGAGATTTTTGTATGTTACTGCTGCAAATAAGTATGTGAACACTTGTGAAAATCAATGTTAATATTTGGTACAGTAGCCTTTGTTTGCAATTACAGAGGTCAAACGTTTCCTGTAGTTTTTCACCAGGTTTGCACACACTGCAGCAGGGATTTTGGTCCAGTCCTCCATACAGATCTTCTCTAGATCTTTCAGGTTTGGAGTTTCAGCTCCCTCCAAAGATTTTCTATTGAGTTCAAGTCTGGAGACTGGCCAGGCCACTCCAGGACCTTGAAATGCTTCTTATGGAGCCCCTCCTTAGTTGCCCTGGCTGTGTGTTTGGGGTCTTTGGCATGCTGGAAGACCCAGCCATGACCCATCTTCAGTGCTCTTGCCAAAATCTCACAATACATGACCCCATCCATCCTCCCTTCAATACAGTGCAGTCGTTCTGTCCCCTTTGCAGAAGAGCACCTCCAGAGTATGATGTTTCCATCCCCATGCTTCACGGTTGGGATGGTTTTCTTGGGGTTGTTCTCATCCTCTAAACATGATAATTGGAGTTGATTCCAAAAAGCTCTATTCTGGTCTCATCTGACCACATGACCTTCTCCAATGCCTCCTCTGGATCATCCAGATGGTCACTGATGAACTTCAAACAGGCCTGGACGTGTGCTGGCTTGAGCAGGGGGACCTTGCTGCCCTGCAGGATTTTAAACCATGACAGCATCATGTGTTACTAATGTAATCTTTGTGACTGTGGTCCCAGCTCTCTTCAGGTCATTGACCAGGTCCTCCGGTGTAGTTCTGAGCTTTCTCAGAATCATCCTTACCCCACAAAGTGAGATCTTGCATGGAATCCCAGACCAAGGGAAATTGACAGTCATCTTGTGTTTCTTCTGCTTTCTAATAAATAATCATAACAGATGTTGTCTTCTACCAAGCTGCGTGCCTGTTGTCCTGTAGTCCATCCCAGCCTTGTGCAGGTCTACAGTTTTGTCCCTGGTGTCCTTAGACAGCTCTTTGGTCTTCGCTATGGTGGACAGGTTGGAGTGTGATTGATTGAGTGTGTGAACAGGTGTCTTTTATACAGGTAACAAGTTCAAACAGGTGCAATTAATACAGGTAAAGAGTGCAGAATAAGAGGGCTTCTTAAAGAAAAATTAACAGGTCTGTGTGAGCTAGAATTCCTGCTGTTTGGTAGGTGTTCAAATACTTATTTGCAGCAGTAACATACAAATAAATTATTAAAAAATCATACATTGTGATTTCCAGATTTTTTTTAGATTATGTCTCTCACAGTGGACATGCACCTAAGATGAAAATTTCAGACCCCTCCATGATTTCTAAGTGGGAGAACTTGCAGAACCGCAGGGTGTTCAAATACTTATTTTCCTCACTATATACTGGACAATGCAACTAAACACATAGGTTGATCTCATGTTTGCCAAGACAGCAGAATATGTTTATTCTCTTTAACAGTTGCCTCAACATCTCACTGTTAATGCTGCATTATTAATCCAATGGCAGCCCACTGAGGCATCATCAGTTTATCCTTCTGCAAGAAAAAAACAAGGCTGAAAAGCGTATGACCAGTTTGATAAAAGTAACTGTAGACTTTGTATGAAGAAGTAAATACTGGCCTGTACTCACAAACATCACATCAGAAACATCTAATTATTGTGATTATGGATAGCTTTGCCTTTCACTATTTTGCATATATAGTGTTGCTGTATGAGATCAAATTGATGAGTGTGTGTGCTTTCAGCTGTTCCTAACCACATCCCAGTGGGGATGCCACCTTAGCAACACTCCAATCGCCCATAATGTCATTTTGAACTGGGTTAATTTTTTTTTTTTTTATGTTGGCTCCAGTGCCAAGTCTGTTACCTATTCTATTGGACAGTGAACATAACACACCTGTTTTGATGTTTGGAGGAGAGCGCCATGGTGGATTAGTGGTTAGCACTGTTGCCTTAGGGGAAGAAGGTCATGGGATTGCTTCCCACCTGGGCCTATGTGTGTGGAGTTTGCATGCTGTCCTTGTGTTCATGTGGGTTCCCTCCGGGTGCTCTGTCTTCCTCCCACCTTCAAAGACACACAGGTTAGGTGAATTGGAAACTTTAGATTGACTGTAGGTGTGAATGTGTTTGTTTGTCTGTATGTTGCCCTGTGACAGACTGGCATCCTGTCCAGGGTGTACCCTACCTCACGCCCTATGACTGCTGGGATGGACTCCATCTCCCCATGAGCTTTAATGTTTGGAGGAAAATGGAGTCCCCGAAGAAACTCAGACAAATTGAAAAAAAGGGCTGGGCTTTGGCGGAACCCACAATCTTCTTGCCATAACACAAGAATGATTCTGTGCTCCCCAACAAATGAATGTGAAGCTAAGTGGATCTAAAACTATCTGAATATAAAGCTAAAATCATACAACTAACTCAACATCAATGTTTAAGTCTTATTCTGTACCTCTTGATAGCTACCCTACTGAGTCTGGTCTGCTTGAAGTTTCTTCCTATAAAATAACAAATACTATATGAACAACATGATTAGGTTGTTTTTCCTGACAACTGTCACCAATGTCATGGCTCATAGGGTGGGTAAGGCCCAGACCTTACGCTTGTCTATACAAGCGTAAGGTCTGGAGCCCTTTTGGCTCATCAAACTGTATATAAAGACAAGATAATATAACAGTTTGTCTATCGCAGGGCTACATATAGACAGACAAACACATTCACACCTATGGTCAATTTAAAATTCCAATTTACCTAGTTTACATGTCCAAACTCCAGTCAGAAAGGGCCAGGTGGAAATCAATCCTAGGACTTTGCTGTGAGGGAACAGTGTTAACCACTAATCCACCATTCGGTCCAAATAGTTTTATTGCTGTGTGTAAATAAACAAACATAATGAGCATTGTACATACAATGGGAACACCTGCTATTTTGTAAATGTTGGCCATCATCAGGGTAATCTGTTATGCAGATTCAAAGGTCAGTGACTTAGTGCTGATTAAGAAAAGACCACATGCTCGCTCGTCAGCAATAACAATAATGAAACCAGTCAAATAAAAGTGTACAGACTAGAAAGATATGCGTGGTTTAAAATCAACCATTGCATGGATTAAAATATACAGCAGGAATAAGAATGAGTTTTCAAGTGCTACTCCTTTTTATTGTATCTTTTTGTGGAGGTTGTTTTTCACAGGTGTCAAAATTTGTTTTTGGAAGGAAGCAATTTAAAGCATGACACGGCAGGCTGAGATGGGTTCTTTGTGATTTTCCGACCTCTGCTTTTAGGCCGGTGTAGTTGGTGGTACTGATGGGACGTCACAGCCAGTGATTTTTAAGATGCTGCCTGGATGACTTTCTTCAGTGTTACTTCTCACATATTTCCTGTACCACCCATTTTAAAGAATTGCCATTTTGAGAAGGTGCTTCAGTTTAAGATTGAGCTTGTGTTTCTTGATGCAGTTGGTGTTGGCTTTCCATTTTAGCACGTAACAGATGATGGCGTGCACTTGCTGCCTGACCTGACCATTAACGATCAGCGGAACCGCATCCTTCTTACCCCCGCTGAAAGTCCTTTTTCATCACTTTGGTTTTGGCAACATTTAAAATCTAATTGTTTGACTTAGCCCCGCTTAACGAGGCCCACTCCATCACTCCTCTAGGCTGTCTCATCGTAGTTTATCAAACCTGCCATGAGGTGTGTTGTGCAAATTTAAGGAGAACCAAGGTTATCGATGAATTCAATCTGTGTGATCTTAGAGGAAAGCCACATAGAATTATTAGATTATTTGTTCAAAAATGTTTGTCTCAAGCTTTTCCTCAAATGACTTTGAAGCCAAACTGCACACACACACACACACACACACATATGCACAAACACACAAATGAATACACTGTTGAATGAGGAAGTCTGCTGCATGATTCCAGTACATCCCTCAGTTCTGATGCTTGTGTAGTTTGCCACATGAGTGCTTTTTAAAGCTAATTCTCTCTATGGAGCTCTGCATTGTCAGTTTCCTAACCTATTGTGCCTCGTCGTGTCCACTACACTTTGACTCTGTAGCCCTTTTTAGCTCCCATCACCACAACAGATGCTATAGAAATACACGGTATAAGTGACAAATTTCAAAACTTCAAGAGAAATGACAGTAATACATTTTAAAGCACAACTCAGACTTTTTTAAGTTTTGTCAGTTTTATCAACTTTTTTAAATTCAGATAATTTACTTTTTAGCTTTAGTAAAATAAAAACAAATCTAAATGTTAAGACTTATACATTTTGCAACTGTAATAACCACTTTTTTCCATGTAATTAGACCTGTTTAAGGTCTAGTTCTTTGGAGTATTTTGGCAGCACTGTGTGTAGAGGAATGTACTGGACATACAAGTAATACAGCTCCAAGGTGAACTTGTGTGTTGCAGTGTAACTGCTCTGTAAAGCCACCTTGACACTTGCACGAATTTGATCCCCGCACTGGCACACAATCTTGCGAGTAAACTCATTGGCAATTGTGAGTAAACTGCATGATGCTACATGCCAGCGTGCAAAGAAAATTTTGAAATGAAGAGTTCAGATGCAAAACCCAGTAAGTATTTTTTTTTTTTTTTTAATGGAGAAAAATGCAGTTGAAAATGGAGATTTAAAGGAAACCATATTCGGAAATGCACAGACTTTCATCAGTAAAATGAAAACAGTTTTTTCAAATTGTTTCATATTTTGCAAACTGATGGTCCCCTTGACAGCCAAGTACATGTTGGCCTCAACTAAAAATTTATGGTTTTGGAGATACTGGGTTTCGCATTTGAACCCTTCAAATGTTCAAATTTCTGGCGTGCAAAAAAATTCAGTCATGAAGATTGCACAACCTATTTGTAAACACAGCGTTAGTGGGTGTTATTGCGCGAAGGGCCTCGCACACTTTACGATGAATTTACTCATTGGCACGCACGATTGCATGCCAGTGCGGGGATCAAATTTGTGCAAGTGTCAAGGTGGCTTTTCAAGCATACCATCTAATGACACGCATTGGCATGACAAATTGCGTGCCAGTGCGAGGATCAAATTTGTTAAAGTGTCAAGGTACCTGAACTCTTCCATAAAATCACTCTAAACCCTTTTTATGTCTAGCATGAAGTTTCTATTAGCTCTGGTTGTAAACTAAGTTGAAATTCTATCGTTAAATTATATTCAAGCAGATGATACACCTTGTTTGTTTACTCTATCATTGCTTTACACACCGATGTAAAATGTCCACACATTAAGTTCTGAAGTGAACTCCTCTGTAGCAGTGTAATCATAGCATAATGCTGCTGTAAACCCCTTTGTGTATAGTGTGAAGTCTATGACCTATCCAAAAGGGGTAAGTCCAGCACTTTGCTAATGTTTAAGACCTAGCAATTGGGGTACTGTGACATCTGATCCAATCAAGCGATCCTCCCATCAGGACTAACCGACATAGTCAATGGTTGTGCATAAGACAAGTGGCCCTCGAGTATTTAAATATACTTTGGTGTTTAATAACAAGGACACCAATTTAACAACTAAGGATTTAGAATATAAACTGGACATTACATTACATGCTGCGCAATTCCATCTAAGTTATTTCTGCTTACATTGTCCCCATCATCACAAGGCCTCTTTTCACATAGATGGTCTTAAACAAAAGAGTGAAAATGTGTGTTTCTCGAGGGCATGCAGAATCATGTTCGTTGTGAATTCCTGGTTGTTAATGGAAATATTACAGCTGTGGTACTTTGACTCATCTGAGGCAGCGATATCACAATGTGAAGCTTAGTATGTAAATGTTTAACTTTTTTCTGTACTCTGCTGTCAGTTCAAACATTTAGTTTTAAACCAGAGCAGTTCATTAACATGTTGCCTTCCTACTTTGCAGATTTTGGTGTGTTAGTGATACTATGTCATCTGAAGAAATATGGGGAGCTAGATGTATTTTCTTAGGCTTTGCTTTCACATGTACCCTGTAGAATGCCATTTGTGAAGGACTAGATAAATGAGTATGTTCCCTCCTGTTTTTTTCACGCAATAACTCAAAAACAATAAAATCTATCAGCTTATAACTCACTAAATTAAAAGGGCATATAATGAGGATGACCTGAGTAGATGTTAGAAGATTTATGCACCAGCTCAGTCCAAAAACCCTTTGTTTTGCTTATGTTGAGCAAATGAGCAAATATTTGCACAAAAACAATAAAGTTTATCAGTTTGAACATTTAATATCTTTTCTTTGTGGTGTATTCAGCTGAATATCAGTTGAAGAGGATTTGCAAATCATTGTATTCTGTTTTTATTTACATGTTACACAACATCCCAACTTCTTTGGAATTGGGGTTGTAGCATTGCATTAGGCTATATATTAATTAAACTACACATTTGCTACTAACCTATAAAATTATTCATGGACTGGCACCTCCCTACCTAGCTGACCTAATTAAACCTTACGTACCAGCCCAGGCTTTACGTTCTCAGGGTGCAGGACTACTTTGTGTCCCTAAGGTGAATAAGAAGTCTGCGGGTCACAGAGCTTTCTCTTATCGTGCCCCTGTTCTGTGGAATGATCTCCCTGCGTCAATAAAACAATCAGATTCTGTGGAGATTTTCAAGTCCAGACTTAAGACGCACTTATTTTCCCTTTCATATGGCTAGCATACTGGTACAGTTTTGTTTTACGCATTTTACTCTTTTAATTCATTTATTAGCAATTGGAGCGGGCCGCGGCCTCAACTTTACCTAAATTCTGGGTCTTTTAGTGAAGCTTAGGGCTAGTGGCCGGCGATCACCTTAGTATTTCTCTGTTTTTCTTGTTGTTTAATGCTGGCAAATTATACAGTATTTTTGTCTTTCTGATGCCTGATTCTGTTTTTTCTTTCTGTTTAAGGTGCAGCTCCATCCAGAGATGGGAGTTGTATTCGTGTTGGCGACCCTCCTGTGCGCCAATAGCATTTCTTGTATATTCGTCCATGAATTGGTCTGTGAATTGTTCTGTAATTTATGTTTGTAGCATGGCCCAAGCAGAGGGTCACCCCTTTGAGTCTGGTCTGCTTGAGGTTTCTTCCTCAGAGGGAGTTTTTCCTTACCACTGTTGCTCTGGGGGTTGGTAAGGTTAGGCCTTACCTGTGTGAAGCGCTTTGAGGCAACTCTGTTGTGATTTGGTGCTATATAAATGAAAATAAATTGAATTTGAAAACACTCGCATGCTCCTGTTTTAAACAAATTAATAGTGTGATTTGTTGTGTCTGACTACAGTTTGTCAAAGGTTTTGTTTATCTTAAAGGAAATCAGACATTCCTTTGATTGTAGTTACAGTTGCCTTTTAGCAGGCATAGGATGAGTTATGTGATAATCATTTGTTCCTTCCATGTTACTTAACTCATGCTATCTCATGTTGTGTAATGATAAAATGATAAAGAATGATCAGATAAACTGTAACCCATGATGTTGACTTAAGAAAGGTCAGCTGAAAACCCATTTCTCTCTTTTGCCTTTCAGTGCATTTATGTTGCTTTAAATACCAAGCAAATTTGCTACAGTACTAGAAGTGCTGTGTCCCACAAACATATTTAGATGGATAAATAGTGTTGAAATTGGTGTCAGATTGTTTTCAGCAGACAAAGCAATTTATCTTCTGTATTACATTACTGTAAGTTGGAGGATAGATATTCACCTGTGTTTCTTTACATTGAGTTTATTGCTTAAACCGAACAATTTGGAAGATGTGTTACTGAAACACAGGACGGGGCCAATTTATTGAGGTCAAACACCAAAATATGGACTAAGCGAGGCCTAAAATTTGGTCTGTAGCTTCATTGTTCACTGAGATACATGGCTTCATTGGTGTCGATGGTTAAAACAAGTGTTTTTGGTTATTTTCAGGAAAAGCGTTCCACAAGAATAATTGCAAATTTGGGGTCACTGAGTAATTCAAGTTCCACAGCTCCTCTCTTGCCTTAATGGTCACTGAGGAATGTCTGATTTTGTGTTGTTGTTATTTATTTATTTTTTTTCTCTTGGCCGTTGCCATTGTAACACTAGTTTCTGACAAAATGGTACATTATGGACATTATACATGAAGGTGTATTTTGCAAATAATTTCTTACCATATTTTGAAAGAGTGCAAAGGTATAAAAAGGGAGGAGCCAGAGAAGGAGGTGTAATGCAGAGGGGCAGTGCAAAGTGCATTTTAAAAGGTGATAAAACAGAACAACAAAGACAATATTTGTGTCCTGATGGCCCTGACTGAAAGGATTAAAGAGAAGAAGTAGCTGGATATTGAGATGGCATATTAAAATAGAGTAAAAGTTAAGGGAAATGTTTTGAAATTGTCTATATATAGGGTTGTAGACAAAAATTCTGTGTTATTTGTTTGTTTACTTGTTTTTGTAATAGGGGGAAAAGTGGAACCACAGCCACTGAGATTGGGACCAGAATTTAAACATGGTTTGAACAAAACCACAGATTGTTAATAATGTGTAAGAACTCTGCTTTGATTCATTCATTCGCTGCCACTTATCTAGGTCCAGGCAGTAGACCAAGCAGTTTATTCCCCACTTCCCTATCCTCTGCCATGTCCTTGAACACTTCCTAGGAAATCCCAAGGTGTTCCCAAGATAGCTGGGAAATATAATCCCTCCAGTGTGCTGTGGATCTTCTGATCTGCTTCGATTTAACAATAAAAATAAAATTCAAACTCCGCACACTCCACCCTTAACAGAAAAAAGGAAAGCTCACTCAATTTAATTTATTCAATTTATTTTATTCATACAGAGACAAATTACAACAAAACAAACAGTTACAAGGCTTTGACAAAGTTTTTACCAAACTGAAGAAACAGGAAACAGAAAAACCAGAATAGTAGCAAAACAAAGTGCATTACTGAGATGAACACATAGTCATTGCTGCGACAGGCAGGACATTGTGAGATAAATCCAGCGCCTTGGGGTGCAGGGCCAGTTTCTGTCCATCATGCTGTCAGTGGGCCACAAGCTGTCCTCATGGAAGAGTACATTCCAAAAGCAGACTGCACTGTGCTGCCTCAGCTTCAGCCAGGGCATCTTGTGGTCAGTCCAGCGCCCTGTGGTGCGCAGCCATCAGTGCCTCGGACAGAGAGAAAAAGAACAGAATCAGTCGGCTGGGTATAACTGCACCTAAGGAATGAGTTAACAAGCAGTAAATCGACAAGGAAGGAGAGAGAATATTAAAGTGATTGCTGCCAATTAGCGCTGAGCTTTACTAACAGACCCAGAATTTAGATGAAGTGAGGCAGAGACCTGTTCTGTTTCTCACAAGATGAGTTAAAGGGATAGGAAGCATAGTTTCATACTGTGCCAGTATGCTAACCATACGAAAGGGAGAATAGATGCATCTTAAGACTGGACTTGAATGTCTGTACAGAATCTGACTGTTTTATCTCCACAGGGAGATCATTCCATAATACAGGGGCACGATAAGCGACACAAAGGGACACAAAGTAGTCCTGTGCCCTGAGAACACAGAGCCTGGGCCGGTACGTAGGGTGTAATTAGGTCAGCTAAGTAGGGAGGTGCTAGTCCAAGAATAATTTAAAAGGTAACCTACAGAACCTTAAAATCTGACCTCGCACAGACTGGAAGCCAGTTAAGAGACACCATAATGGGTGTAATGTGGTCAGACTTTCTGCTTCATGTCAAAACACTGGCAGCAGCATTTTGAACCAATTGGAGACCCCTAATGCTGGACTGCAGTAAACCAGTGAATAGAACATTGCAGTAGTCCAGTCTAGAAGAGACAAATGCATGGATCAGAGTCTCTGCATCAGCCATAGACAGGATGGGACAAAATTTTGTGATGTTTGGAAGATGAAAGAAAGCATTCTTCATGATGTCTCTAATGTGTAGGTCAAAGCACAGCATGGGATCAAAAATCACCCCAAGGTTCCTCAGTATGTGTCTAGGTTAAAGCCCCGTTTACACATAGATGGTAAGAGCTCCCGGAAGCGTCCCGGAAGAGTTTTTCGCCGTCTTAAGGATCACATGCCGTTGTTAATGCCGGCACTAGGGGGCGTGGCTTAGTTCCGGCTTTACCGGGAATCGTCGAAAAAATTATTCAACATGTCAAATAATTCCGGGAGCGCTCCCGAAGAATTTGCGTGACAACGGAGACAACGCGAACAATGCCGTTTGATACTTTTTAATCGCCGTTTCATCCTGCCCCTTCCTGTAGTGCCGCAGTTTACACCGCCGTAATTGGTGGCCGGCGTTGTATCCCTAATCGACGGCATGTAAAACACCGATAGAGCCCACATCGGCATCCTCAAGGGCGTTTTAACTGGCGACAGAGGCAGACAAAATGGCGGCGCTAGCGGACAGTACGCTGTTCTAAACGCCACATCCCGGTTAACAGCGTTCCAAACGGCCGATAGGCGGCGGTCAATATAAAAACGCTAGCGCGCTGCATGCAGGCCTCTCACTCGCGGCCAGCTCCAGATATTTTTGCAGAGAAGCTCCAGTATGCCTCCTAAAAGAAAATTGGCAGCGGCAAGGACTTACCAAGAGGTCTGGTTCAGAAGCAGAGGGTAGCCCTGTGGTGCAGACGGAGCAACACATTGAGGAGGGAAAAACGAAGCAGAAGAAAAGGCTGATGATCTCCCTCCCCCTGTAGTGACAGAGGCATGTATTCCTGCTGCTTCAGCCTATTATACTCTGGGGGCGGTGCCTATATGCAAAAGTTCCTGGAGTAACGCAGGATTTGCCTGGATAAATCCAGTGGTACACAGGGCATTATCGGTGGCAGCAGAACACCGCTGTTCTCATGTGCGTCTTAACCTGCGATTGTAAAGGATAGAACTGGGTATTAACCCGCGTTGCCTGACATGTGCCAGATGCTACGGCGTCAAAACACCGCTTTATTCGGTGGATTTAGCGGTGTTTTATCCGCGTATTTGCGGCTAGTACGGCGGTCAAAATGACGGTCAAATGCTCAGCCCCTTTCCACCGCGAAAACAGCCGGAACAACCGCGAACTTCGGTCTACGTACTACCCGCCGACAAAACCGTCTATGTATAAACGGGGCTTAAGCGTCAGCTGGTTAAACTGATTGTCGATGTCTTGCTGGACCAAGGACTATCATTTCAGTCTTGTCTGAGTTTAAAAGTAAGAAATTGCTGGACATCCAGCTTTTCACTGATGCAAGGCAAGCCTCTAAAGACTTTGTGTATGAGATTACCAGCAGTTATCAGCATGTACAACTGAGTGTCATCAGAGTAGCAATGAAAAGTAATCCGCAGTATGTGCTCAAGGGTTGCTATATAAAGGGAAAAAAGCAGGGGGCCTAAGATGGGCATCTGTGGAACCCCGTATTTCATGTCAACAAGGTTAGAGGTAAGGCATGGAACTTTTCATGTCTGTTTTAAACTTGAAGTCCATCTCCAAACTAGGCCTCTTTAAATATAAATTGTTATTTATGTGACAAAGTACATATAATCTATCCTTCAAGCAACAGTGGAGTAAATTATAGATGAAAATCATCTTTTAAAAACAAAGTCATCACGCTGCGACCAGCACGAGAGCCGCCGATAAACATTTTAGGCTGTTTGAATGTCTTGCTGCAGATACTGATGCACTTATAATTCTGATTCAAGCTGACCCTTGGAAGACACGGCGTGCAATTAGGATTCACAAAGAGAAATTAAAAGTAAACAGCATGGGCCATCTGCCGAGAAGCATTCGTGATAGATGAAAGCGGCGATAAAGCAAGACAACAGTGGAAGTGGCTGAGAAGAAGAAGGGAAATAACAAATCCTCTGTTGTGCTTAATAGAGGCAGGAAGGCTATTCTGTATTCATGGCTGTGCCAAAAATACCTGAAGGAGCTGTGGGCTCGACTGCCTGAGTACATTCACTTTTAATGCGCTCTCACACTCCCAGCATATGCAACTATATATATATATATATATATATGTACACACATTATGTCTGTGTTCTACATGAGCGTGCATGTGACTGTGTGTTCGATAATCAATTAGAGTGTAGCCGTCACGCTCCAATTGAAACCTCATACCTTCAAATGAGATTCTGCTTTTAAGATTGGTTCATAACACCCCTGTGCTATCTCAATGTTCTTGTTGTGCTTTTGCATCAGATTACTCCATTTCTTATCATCCTTTCTGTTACTGTCAGAAAATTTAATTTGTGGCTACTCTGTTAAAACCACTATTTACAGGTATGATTTAATGTAACAGAATATAGAATGTTACACTGTTTACCATCAGCACAGTGCAAGGTTGTAAGTAACCTCAGTGTCATTTGTAATATATTTGTGTCCCAATAAAGAAGGCAGTGAGTGTACATGCACTGCACCACTTTGAAGTGTTTTCATGCAATGTTTGATGACGTACAATCCTGAATTATTTAGCGACTTAGTCAGGCTTATCTCAGAACAACAGTACCTCCTTTTCATTACAACCCCTGGCAAAAATTATGGAATCACTGGCCTCAGAGGATGTTGATTCAGTTGTTTAATTTTGTAGAAAAAAAGCAGATCACAGACATGACACGAAACTAAAGTCATTTCAAATGGCAACTTTCTGGCTTTAAGAAACACTATAAGAAATCAAGAAAAAAAGATTGTGGCAGTCAGTAACGGTTACTTTTTTAGACCAAGCAGAGGAAAAAAATATGGAATCACTCAATTCTGAGGAAAAAATTATGGAATCACCCTGTAAATTTTCATCCCCCAAATTAACACCTGCATCAAATCAGATCTGCTCATTGACATTGACCCTATGCCATGACATTGACCCTATGTGTCTTTTTGCAAGTAATGTTTTTAGAGTTTTTGCTCTATGGCAAGATGCATTATCATCTTGAAAAATGATTTCATCATCCCCAAACATCCTTTCAATTGTCCAAAATATCAACATAAACTTGTGCATTTATTGATGATGTAATGACAGCCATCTCCCCAGTGCCTTTACCTGACATGCAGCCCCATATCATCAATGACTGTGGAAATTTACATCTCTTCAGGCAGTCATCTTTATAAATCTCATTGGAAAGGCACCAAACAAAAGTTCCAGCATCATCACCTTGCCCAATGCAGATTCGAGATTCATCACTGAATATGACTTTCATCCAGTCATCCACAGTCCACAATTGCTTTTCCTTAGCCCATTGTAACCTTGTTTTTTCTGTTTAGGTGTTAATGATGCCTTTCGTTTAGCTTTTCTGTATGTAAATCCCATTTCCTTTAGGCGGTTTCTTACAGTTCGGTCACAGACGTTGACTCCAGTTTCCTCCCATTCGTTCCTCATTTGTTTTGTTGTACATTTTTCGATTTTTGAGACATATTGCTTTAAGTTTTCTGTCTTGACGCTTTGATGTCTTCCTTGGTCTACCAGTATGTTTGCCTTTAACAACCTTCCCATGTTGTTTGTATTTGGTCCAGAGTTTAGACACAGCTGACTGTGAACAACCAACATCTTTTGCAACATTGCGTGATGATTTACTCTCTTAAGAGTTTGATAATCCTCTCCTTTGTTTCAATTGACATCTCTCGTGTTGGAGCCATGATTCATGTCAGTCCACTTGGTGCAACAGCTCTCCAAGGTGTGATCACTCCTTTTTAGATGCAGACTAACGAGCAGATCTGATATGATGCAGGTGTTAGTTTTGGGGTTGAAAATTTACAGGGTGAATCCATAATTTTTTCCTCAGAATTGAGTGATTCCATATTTTTTTCCTCTGCTTGGTCTAAAACAGTAACCGTTACTGACTGCCACAATATTTTTTTCTTGATTTCTTATAGTGTTTCTTAAAGCCAGAAAGTTGCCATTTGAAATGACTTTAGTTTCGTGTCATGTCTGTGATCTGCTTTTTTTCTACAAAATTAAATAACTGAATGAACATCCTCCGAGGCCGGTGATTCCATAATTTTTGCCAGGGGTTGTATAACTGGGCTGCATTTTAAGGTAGCTGTTTTTCATAAACTGAATGTGGCCAAAATAGTCTGAGGAAAAGTTATTTATCACTGCCAAATACAAAAGATTATTCTGTGTATGTCAGACAAAAAAATAAGTCCCTTCTGCTGCTGCCTTGTTTTGACTTGGGCTCGCTATAGCAGATCCAAGGTGGATCTGCATGTTGATTTGGCAAGTCCAAATTACATGGAGAAATGTGACAGGGATGGGGTTTGAACCGGGAAGTGCTGAAAAAATAAATGTGAAATATAACTACTTAGTTTATTAATCTCAACCACTGGAGTGCACAAGCCAGTACATTAAATAACCAGTCCCAAGTCTGGATAAGTCACCAAACCAAACATGCAGATCATAAATTGAATGTCATTACCAGAGCAGTCAAGGCTCACGTTAACCAAGAAAATGATAGTCAAGCAAATAATGTTATGTGTCGACGCGGGTTGAGGAGCGGACCTGCGTCCGACTGAACCCAGCGCTAAAATAACCAGAAAGCGGTTCCAATAACAAAACAATTTATTTACCCCCTTTTGTGCAATACTTAGTGTACAAACATAAAACGCGTCTGTCTGGCGGAGTGAAGGACGGCGCGCTCTCCAGCGCCCAAAGGGATCGAAGCCCGGCGCTTCTGGACTCACGTTCACCGCCAAACACCCCCCAGGTGGACACGACAAACCGACTCTGTGAAAGGTAGAAAAGGTGAGGTAAGTCAGCAGCTACAACTAATATCCTTCAAAGGCACACACTATCAGCAACACATTCAGGTCTGAATTTAAGCTTTATGTAAATGAGCAGCTTCTCACAACAGGTGGAGGATCATCAGTCCGCACGCCACGGCCGTGAGAAGCAAGCTGCACAATTCTCATCAATATTCACATATACTGCGTAACAAAATACCAAGTTACTGTTAACAATTATTCAGACAATCAAATCACCTCTGATGTGTGCTGACAGCATGTGTCCCTCACCCGTCCTCCTTCACAGGCACGATGTGTCAAACCCAGGCGCGGTCCTCAGCGTCTCACAAACGAACGTCACAAGGTCGAGTTCCCGGCAATTCTGCTTGGATCACACATGGCTTAAATGCAGAACGCCATCTCATTATCTTCTTCAGCTGAAAGTCTTTAAGGTTGCACGTGAGCATCATCCACAGGTGCTGCATATCACGTTGATGAGGGTGAAGGACTCTTCTGCCAGCACCTTCTCCACAGACAATAAATCAGTTTGCATACCACCTGGAGAGCAAAGAAAAGAAAAGAACACCCAAAAGTCCAGCCAAACCCCCCAACACACAACAGATAAGGGCCAATTTGAGATAAGAATTGTTCACTTCTGGATAGAAGCATGAAATTTGGCACAAATGTAGTCAAATATCCCCTGTTTCATATAAGAGCAAGACCCACCTGAGATCTTGCTTGGTACGTTCATTATTCAAGATGGTGTCCAAACATGGCCACTGAAAAGCACATTTTTGGTTGTAACTCAAAATTGTGACATTTTTGGTTGTAACTCAAAATTGTGACCTTTTAGTCAAAGTCAAAGTGGAGCAGGTGGAAGGTGTCTTGTTTGTTTCAACTTCAGATGTGAATGTTGTAAGCAACTGACCAGGTGACATGACTTCTGTTGATATTGGTCCAACTGATCATGAAGAAGCTGATACAAGGCTTCTGTTGCATGTAACCCATGGTACTGCTCAATGCCACAGGAAAACATTGATAAGGACAGTTGATACTGATGTTGTTGCACTAGCTATTGCTAGAATGGGGTTAGATTGAGGGCAGGGAAAGCTTCATCGCAAGGTGGACCACTCTCTCCGAAGCTTCCATTGTATGTGAAGAGCTTGTGCACTGTGACTGCAAGAAAGCTTGTAGGGGCTTGTGCAAATGTATCAGGGCAAATTTGAGCTGCACTTCTCTGTACTGTGGTGGTGCATGTCACTAGCCACAAGGTTAGCAGGGGTCCTCTCAAACACTTCACTGTATAGATGCATGGATTGCATTTAAGTTACACTAGGATTATGTCATATTTAGCATGTCACTGGCTGTAATTGCGCTAATAATTGAATGTAATTTGTATTAACACGTACCATAAATGTTAATTTTCAGCCTTTGTATCTTTGTAGGTTTTGATATGATTAAGGTTTTGCTATTTCTGACTGTTTTAAAATGCTGTATCTCAAGAACCATTTGTCATACAGACTTGATCTTGGGCTCAAAATGTGCAGAGTGTCCACATTTATATTCATAAACAATGCATTGTTATGCCCTAGAAGGTCATGATTTTGAGTAATAAGCAAACACATGTTTCTTGGCTGCCGTATTTGCACTGCCTTCTTGAATAATGCAAGTACAAAGCAAGGGCCGAGGTGGATCTTGTTCTTATATGAAAGAGGACATACTTGGCTCCATTTGTGCCAAATTCCATGCTTCTGTCCAGAAGTGAACAATTATTTCACCTATCTGTTGGACTATTAGTATTGTTATCATGGTGCTGGTGGTAAGTATGCTGCTGTTGGGTAAAAAAGATGGAGAGAGGTGGGGAGAACAGCCTGTATGTGTCTTCACAAATGGTTCCTCTTTTAGCAGTGAAATATGAAATTACACAATAAAGTTGCACAATAGACTTAGGAAATACAAGCAGTATGGCATGGTTGGTAAATTTGTCTAGAAGAGGCATTTCTCAAAAAACTAAGTGATTGTGCAGGATGGAATAGTGATCCTTTTCCTAGGAATCCTTCTCTGTTCCACCCCATGAAGCTGTGAATGTTGATGCAGTACATAAATGCTGCACTATGCCCAGAGTTTTCACGGGTGTCTTGGTGGCCTCCCTCGCTAGTCTACTTCATGTTCATTCACTCAGGTTTTGAGAACTGCCTGCATCAGACAGATTTACCACACAGTGCATTACTGTCTGTATTTTAAATCAATTTAATTTCTTTATATACAGTGCCCTCCAAAAGTATTGGAACACTTGGTATTTCACACATTTTAGTTTGTTTATGCTGTTTCAAATCCCCCCCAAAAAAGAAAGAAAAAATAAAAATTTCTAAAATTATCTTTCTTAAACTCAAACTGAAAGCAAATCTCTACAAATTCATATAAATTAATAATAAAAAATTAAAAATTAAGGTGATGGGTTGCATAAGTCATGGAACGCTTTGGTATAATACTTGTATATAATCAGCTTTTATTGCCAGTTTTCTTCAGAAATATCAGGGAAACATGAACATTTCCATGTCACTGAATATGTCTTGTACTTTATTTACATGAATTATGAAGAAATACAAAGAGTATGGCACTGAATATGTCTTGTACTTTATTTACAGTACATGAATTCTGAAGAAATACAAAGAGTATGGCACTTTATGGTAAATCTGTATGGAGTAGACAGTTCTCAAAAACTGAGTGACTGTGTAAGAAAAGTGAGGAAAGCCACCAAGACACCCAGACAACCCATAAGAAGTTTTAGGCTCCTCTGGCTGTGATTGGAGAAATTTTGCATAGTGCATGTTTTGTATTTTGTATCACCAGTTATACAGCTTCATGATGAATTGTGGTGGTATATTTTTTGTATTTGAAATGGCATAAACACCATAAACACAAAGTGTTCCAATACTTTTGGAACAAGCACATAGACAACAGTTGTAAGGAAAAACTCCTTAGGCCAATGTTTGAGGAAGAAACCTTAAGCAGACCAAACTCAGAGGGGTGACCAACTGCTTTGGCCATAGTCACAATAACAAAGATCAAATAAACAAAGTATAATAAAGAATTGTCATACACACACACACACACACAGATAGTGATTGATGTAAATAAAGTCCAAGCCGTATTTCGTGACTTGGAAATGTTTCTGCATCCATTCCCTAACTTATATTAAGAAAACTGGCTGTAAAAGTAATGGTTTAATCATAATTAGAAAAATGTTAGTTTGCCCAGTTACTATGGCCTCTGAAAATGGAGGGCTTGTGTGTAAAAATGTCTGTAATTTTTAAAATAGTTAAGACTATATTCATAAGTATTTATTAATTTAATTTGTTTTTATTAATTGAATATATGACCATTGTAATATATGAACACTGTAACGAATGCATTGACTTATTCGCAACGTAATTAAACTTAGTCAGGGTGTCACTGATGTAGTACAAATGTGGGCTGCTTTGTGAATGAAATGGATGAATGGTCACAGTCCATGGTGCTGAAACACAACCAAGTAAATATAAAAACTTTCCCCGCCTCCTTGTAGAAATTGAGGTTCCAAACATGCGCATGCACACCCGCATGGCCACATGCATGAAACATATCTGAATGTGTTTAAATAGAAATGTGCATGTTTGGCAGGTGAGCTGTTTTTCTGACTATAGTTCATAGTTGAACCTACATGTGGACACAAGAAAACTTGCAGAATGACCAAAAAAGCAAAGTGCATGGTGTAGTATTGATGAGGACAGGTCGGTGCAGTGAGAATGTTGAAAGCACATGTGAGATGTGATTATTATTATTATTATTATTATTTTATTTTGTACTAAGAATGTTGGAAGAATGAACTACATATGTTACGCGTGTTCAGGCTTGGGGAGTAACGGAATACATGTAACGGCGTTATGTAATTAGGATACAAAAAAAAGGTCACTGTATTCCGCTACAGTTACAGAAAAAAAGACATTCAGATTACAGGTATATTTAGTAAAAATGGGGATTACAATTTTAATGCATTTTATGATATCTGTATATAATTTTTTTTTTCTTTGAAACAAAAACATCCCTTCATGGACAGCGACATGACGTCTCCTAACATATTGATGAAGTACCCGGATGTTAATGCATTTTCAATGGAGATCCGCGACTGGGCACACTCAGAAAAATGCTCGCAAAATACGTGTTAAAATACCATTTTGACCTGGATATTGAGCCAGTAAAATTAAATTACATTAAATTATGTCAGGAAAGTATTAAACTTACTCGGACACACACACACATTCCCAAATATTAGTGTTGAAAGTGACATGGATCTGTGCTGTTCAAGCTGCTGAGCTGATGCGTCCTGCTGCAGCTGCTCTGTTCAACGCAGCGCGGCTCCTAAAACCATTACAGTACATTTATATACATATTATATTTTTACACAATTATCCTTTATTGACCGAGTTTCATTCATGAAGTCAGTGGTGTGGGTACACATCTGTATGTGTGGGTGTGACTGTGAGCGGCACTGCGCAGGTCATTATAATCTCATTATTTTAAGGTGCAAATTAAAAAAAATCCCCAGTCTTGTCGAACAGCTTTAATCACTAACGACAAGTATTTTAACTATAGATTGGTCTAGCAGTGGAAAATATCAACTAGACATAAGTGAAGAGTTAATGGTCCGTGTCATCGGGCGACACAGGTACGGCAGGAAACATACAGCTGTTTATCATTCAAATATCACGGACAAAGTGACAAGAAGAACCAAAACCACTTACTTATGGAAGGAAATATTGTCTCCCTTGTTCCTCCGTTTGTGGCTTTGCCAACATGCGCAGCTTTCCGGCATATTCCACCTGTTTCTTGAACTTCTATACACGCAAATCACTAACTTGCCCAGAATTAAAATGGCGACCACGCCTCCTTACTGACAGGATTTACTTAATGGTTTTCATTTTGCTTTTGTTCTTATTTTGAAAGTTCAATAAGTGGACTGATATGTTAAACATGGTGCGAAATTACTGAACAAGTAGCAGACTTTTTTTTGTTTTGTATATTGTTCTGCAAGCCACTTTTAATTACAAATTCATCCGCACACCGCCTGAGTTTTCATTATCCTTCATTTGTTTGGCATTTTTTGTTGAAAATTTAGCAGGTGAACACTGGGTGTGTTTAAAACAATATTGTGGGTGCTCTTAATTCATAATGTGAAGTAAAACAGAGCATGCCATGTAAAAGAATTTTATTTTTGCTTAATAAACTGTACTATGTAGTCAAGACTATTTCTGTTTAGTTTCTTTTGTCTGTATTCGCATATTTGATATTGGAGTAATCCAGAGGTAATTGAAAGTAATCAAATTACATTACTTTAATATTATGGTACTTGGATTACGTTACTGATTACATTTTTCAACAGGTAACTAGCAACTGTATCGGAATACATTTTTAAAGTAACCCTCCCAACCCTGCGCGTGTGTGTATAAGACATGCAAATGTGTTAGATGCTGTGTTGACAGTCTCACTGAGAAAGTGGCATGTTGGCACCAGCATCAATCTTGAATTTGTAAATAAATTTCCTATTCCTACAAAGCATTCCAAAAATAATGGTTTTTATTTCAGGCTACAATCACTTTTTCCCATGCATTTTGCAGTAATCGGTTCAACACATTTTGTATAATTACTTAACCAACCAACCAGCACACAGATGCAGGTGATGTAGATAATGTGTGTGTTTTGGCTTACATGATATACACTAACTGCAGTTTGAAACACTTGTATTTCTTCCCTGGAATTACAGCACTCAACAAAAATATAAATGCAACACTTTTGGTTTTGCTCCCATTTTGTATGAGATGAACTCAAAGATCTAAAACTTTTTCCACATACACAGTATCACCATTTCCCTCAAATATTGTTCACAAACCAGTCTAAATTTGTGATAGTGAGCACTTCTCCTTTGCTGAGATAATCCATCCCACCTCACAGGTGTGCCATATCAAGATGCTGATTAGACACCATGATTAGTGCACAGGTGTGCCTTAGACTGCCCACAATAAAAGGCCACTCTGAAAGGTGCAGTTTTATCACACAGCACAATGCCACAGATGTCGCAAGATTTGAGGGAGCGTGCAGTTGGCATGCTGACAGCAGGAATGTCAACCAGAGCTGTTGCTCGTGTATTGAATGTTCATTTCTCTACCATAAGCCGTCTCCAAAGGCGTTTCAGAGAATTTGGCAGTACATCCAACCAGCCTCACAACCGCAGACCACGTGTAACCACACCAGCCCAGGACCTCCACATCCAGCATGTTCACCTCCAAGATCGTCTGAGACCAGCCACTCGGACAGCTGCTGAAACAATCGGTTTGCATAACCAAAGAATTTATGCACAAACTGTCAGAAACCGTCTCAGGGAAGCTCATCTGCATGCTTGTCGTCCTCATCGGGGTCTCGACCTGACTCCATTTCGTCGTCGTAACCGACTTCAGTGGGCAAATGCTCACATTCGCTGGCGTTTGGCACGTTGGAGAGGTGTTCTCTTCACGGATGAATCCCGGTTCACACTGTCCAGGGCAGATGGCAGACAGCGTGTGTGGCGTCGTGTGGGTGAGCGGTTTTCTGATGTCAATGTTGTGGATCGAGTGGCCCATGGTGGTGATGGGGTTATGGTATGGGCAGGCATCTGTTACGGACGAAGAACACAGGTGCATTTTATTGATGGCATTTTGAATGCACAGAGATACTGTGACGAGATCCTGAGGCACATTGTTGTGCCATACATCCAAGAACATCACCTCATGTTGCAGCAGGATAATGCACGGCCCCATGTTGCAAGGATCTGTACACAATTCTTGGAAGCTGAAAATGTCCCAGTTCTTGCATGGCCGGCATACTCACCGGACATGTCACCCATTGAGCATGTTTGGGATGTTCTGGACCGGCGTATACGACAGCATGTACCAGTTCCTGCCAATATCCAGCAACTTCGCACAGCCATTGAAGAGGAGTGGACCAACATTCCACAGACCACAATTGACAACCTGATCAACTCTATGCGAAGGAGATGTGTTGCACTGCATGAGGCAAATGGTGGTCACACCAGATACTGACTGGTAACTGCACCTTTCAGAGTGGCCTTTTATTGTGGGCAGTCTAAGGCACACCCGTGCACTAATCATGGTGTCTAATCAGCATCTTGATATGGCACACCTGTGAGGTGGGATGGATTATCTCAGCAAAGGAGAAGTGCTCACTATCACAGATTTAGACTGGTTTGTGAACAATATTTGAGGGAAATGGTGATATTGTGTATGTGGAAAAAGTTTTAGATCTTTGAGTTCATCTCATACAAAATGGGAGTAAAACCAAAAGTGTTGCGTTTATATTTTTGTTGAGTGTAGATAGACATTCAAACACTCAATCGCACCTATGGTCAATTTAGAACCATCCATTTGCCTAACTTGCTTGTCTTTGGAAGTGAGAAGAAGCCAGAACATTCAGAGGGAACCCATACAAACACAGGGAGAACATGCCAAAGTACAGTTTCCAATCTTTAGGTTGTAACTTTGCAGGGTGTTTAAATTTCTGTAGGGTGTTCTCACCCTCAACGTACGAGGTCTGTCCATAAAGTATCGTACCTTTTTTTTTTTTTTTTAACTATATGGATTTGATTCATATGTTTTCACGTCAGACAAGCTTGAACTCTCGTGCGCATGCGTGAGTTTTTCCACGCCTGTCGGTGACGTCATTCGCCTGTGAGCACGCCTTGTGGAAGGAGTGGTCCCGCCCCGTTGTCGGATTTTCATTGTCTGGAAATGGCGGAATGATTTGGGGTTTTTTTCCATCAGAATTTTTTCAGAAGCTGTTAGAGACTGGCACCTGGAAACCATTCGAAAAATTGATCTGGCTTTCGGTGAAAATTTTACAGGCTTCACAGAGAATAAGGACTGTTACTACAGCTTTAAGGATGGCCCACAATGGCGCTTGGCGCACCGCGCTCTGAGCTACGACGACAGGCACGAACCACCGGATCATTTCTAAATGGATGGCTGTGTGGAGCTGGGACCATCGTGTGCACTTTCTCTGGTTATCACAAGAGCTGGACATCAACCTTTTTCTGGCAGATTTCACTTTTAACAAGAGATTTTGTCGTGGAAAGCTGCGCGGAGGCTTTGTGCATCACGACCGATTCGCTGTTCGAGCGAGACAAGGAACGCCTCCGTTTCGGCGTGCCAGAGGACAAGTTCGGACATGAAAGATGACGGGGCGGGACCACTCCTTCCACAAGGCGTGCTCACAGGCGAATGACGTCACCGACAGGCGTGGAAAAACTCACGCATGCGCACGAGGGTTCAAGCTTGTCTGACGTGAAAACATATGAATCAAATCCATATAGTTTAAAAAAAAATAAAAAGGTACGATACTTTATGGACAGACCTCGTACACAGATTATTTATAGTTTTCTGGGGGATTTTTTTTTTCGTATTTTTGAGATCAGCATTCCATTCTCTCTTTTGACAAATATACCACATCACTGATTTCGCCACACCTAAAGCTTTTGCTGTTATTCTGAAGCCTGTTTTTTTTTGTTTGTTTGTTTGTTTTTGCAGCTGAATGATAATTTACTTCACTGGGTTCATGTTGGTAGTTAACAGCAAAATATATCAAATGCAAGACTTTTTATCTTCTTACCTGAAATCAGACACGAACACAACATCCATGAGTACTTTTTGAACACCCCTCAAAGCTGAAAGTCCTCACTTTGTACTTACATATATGACTTATTTTCAACTCAAATGGATTGAGACAGCATAAATTAAAATAATAATTGTACTTCTGTGTCCAAATATTGGCAGAATGTTGCTTTTCCCAAGAATAACTCAAGAATAACAAAGTGTAGAGTGAGCTGAAATCCCTCACTTTTCAAAATCACCCGGTAAATGCCAAACAACATGACTTACACCCAACAGCACAGCAGTGCTCCTCTTAAACTGTCCAGCTATGAAATGTAAGTGCACACCTGCTGTG
Source organism: Thalassophryne amazonica (assembly GCF_902500255.1). Taxonomy (NCBI): domain Eukaryota; kingdom Metazoa; phylum Chordata; class Actinopteri; order Batrachoidiformes; family Batrachoididae; genus Thalassophryne; species Thalassophryne amazonica. The sequence goes on along the minus strand of NC_047118.1, from coordinate 23,438,343 downwards.
CTGACACACATTAAATGTTGGCATGAGATATCAGAAATTTGAGACCAGAGGTGTTGGGTGACTCACTGGCTGCCCCCATCCAAAGAACAAAGTGCCCTTGAGCAGAATGCTGAAGCTGAAGTTGCTCCCAGTATGCAGGTCACCTCCTGGCTTTCGTGTATTGGTGATTGTGAGGTATCATTTCTTTTAACACCTTTAGAAATCCATATGTTTGCAGATAATTTGCATTTTCTTGTTTTGGCCTTCTTCCTATCATTTAATTTGACAGTAATGCCAAACTAGATGGTACACAATAAGAGACATGTTGGACCAACCTACAGTGCTTCAGTTGGCAACAAATGAATTAGGTTGATCCAAATTAACGGAACAAGTAATATTTATTTAAAGTTAATTTGGACAGACTTAATTCATTTGAGTGTTACCATTTGAAGCAATGTAGTTATTTATTTTTAATTTTTTTTATTTTCCATTGCAGATGAACACTGAGCATGAATTTCTAAAAATTGTAAGAACAGAGATATTTCAGCGCTGTCATTGAATTATTTATATACATATGAATGAATGAATGTTGATTTATTGTCATTACAACAAGTGCAGCAAAATTATGTTCACACCCAATTACCTCAGACATTGAGGCAATGTGAGTGTGGGTGGCTGCAGCAGCCATGCCGCGCAGCCGAGCTTGGGGGGATTAGTGCCAAACAATATTTTAATTATTTAAAGTTTTCACAGTGAGACGTGATCATTGCAGATTAATCAATACATAGCTCACTGTTCATTGTTTTGGTAGTTCAGCCTCCCATTCACCCAGCATCAAGTCTGTGAGTGCCCATTCGACTCTTCTCTTGGCAGGTCTTGGCCAAGAGAGGAGTTGGCCAAGACACACAGAAACATCCAACACTGCTCATTCGACACATAGAAAAGGTGGGGCTATTCGCACTCCCAGCAGGAGAGGTGATAGCAGTGCAACACGAGTGTGGCGTAACCTAGCAACACACATGGGCGTGACTGTGCCCCCCCCCCCCCCCCCCCCCCCCCCCCCACACACACACACACACACACACACACACATACTTAGGGGAGGTGATGGCCTAGTGGTTAAAGCATTGGGCTTGAGACCAGAGGATCCTCGGTTCAAATCCCAGCCTGACCGGAAACTCACTAAGGGCCCTTGGGCGAGTTGCTCCCAGTGTGTAGTGGGCGCCTTGTATGGCAGCACCCTCACATTGGGGTGAATGTGAGGCATTATTGTAAAAGCTCTTTGAGCGTCTGATGCAGATGGAAAAGCGCTATATAAATGCAGTTCATTTACTGTACCATTTACCATTTCACACAGAGACATGCACATGGAGTGCGTGGAGTGGAGCATGGAGTGTGTCGTTGTCGTCTCCTGGCTTGTGGAGTGCCCCCCCGCCCCCCACACACATACACACACACCATGAATACAACATTGTCAGCTGTTTCTGAGTGTGCTGCAGAAACAACTGACCGCCGTGCACTCCACTGCAACTCACTCACCTCATGACATGCTGATAATTACGTACCGAAGCGATCACATGAGGACCGGCCAGTGTTTGAGCGCCCGGCATGGTGTGAAATTAACAAACCGGCCAGGCAGACTTATATGTCGCATCCACCATGTAAATTGTAGCTTTCATGTCAGACAGCAGGAGTGGAAATTAAATAAAACAAATAAGGGTAAAGGCGTGAACTCATTCGTGATCGCTTTGCTCATATGCTTTGCTGTGGATATGCAGTGCCTGTCAGCTGACCGCCGACTGTCAGCTGGAAGTGACCGTGCACGCAAGGTGTTACATTATAAACACAGACATCAGACAGATGCAGGGCAAACACATAATAATACATGTATAAAATAAAAATCACAGTATGAGGTACAGAGAGTGAGCTTTTTTCTGTGAGCGGGTGAGGTCCGCAGACAAAGGTGGGCATGTCCCCCTGCGACCTGTAGCTGTTGAGATATCTGTGCTTGCAAGTCACAGCTGGGGAACACCTGTAGTGGCTTGTAGAATATGAAGTCGGGTAACTTTACCGTGAGGCACAGACGTCAGCATGCTGTCCTCACATGGAAATAAATAAAGGACATATCACCTGTCAGCTGACCACCGTGTCAGCCCATCATAACACTGGTAAATATCATGCCATGCAGGAAATCACCTCACGAGACACGCCCGCAAAGCGAGTGTATCTGCGGGATTTCCCACATTGTAATAAAACACATATCACATTTGCAGCGGATCATTACAGGCTGGACATGCCATGCCTGTTGATGTGTTCACAACGCTAGAGCCCAACTCTTCATGGTAAATGGACTGCATTTATATAGCACTTTTCCATCTGAATCAGACGCTCAAAGCGCTTTACAAATAATGCCTCACATTCACCCCGATGTGAGGGTGCTGCCATACCAGGAGCTCACTACACATCGGAAGCAATAGGGGATTAACGACCTTCAGTAGCCAGCTCATCATGAGACGGGGCTGACTGGCTCTTCATGAGATGTGCGCATCAGGTAATTCATGTAATTCATAAAAGGGAGAACAGTAATCCACAATATGTCAGTGCTTCCTGGTGTACATCTAGGCAGAGGCTATATCCATTCTTTATAACAGGAATTAAGTGTTATAAATTGTGGTGGTTTTTTGTTGTTTGCTCCGCTGTTGTGTGTGCGACTTTCCACATGCTCGCACTGTGCTTGTGCGTGCAAACATGAGCATGCACAAAACCATTGCCACAGTATCATGCACGTCTGTCCGACCGTGCGTCCCTCCCATCAGTTTTGGGAGGTCATGTGACAAACTATTTGTGGCAGCTATACCCAAAAAGAACAATCTTGCTTTCATCAGTCCACCACAGTGGTGGACACAGTCCTGCTGATCTGCTAACTGCTAATTAGCAAAGCTAATTGTTTGTTAGTGGATTAGCTTTTCAGGTAACTTCAGAAGCTATCAGCGGACCAATTAGCTTCCACTAAATTTAGTTCTGCTAACATTTTTTTTATGGCATAGTTAGTAATGGTCAACAACATTTGTAAACCCTAAAATCATACATGTTGGTTCCTGTCTGCTACGTGTTTTGCAGGAATCAGGCAGCTACTGGATGGCAGTGTGACTAGTGCCCGCCCACATATCACACGGTCGTTGCGCTGAATCACACTTAACAAACAGAATTTTCAGGTTTGCAATTTTTTTTTTTTTTTTTTTTTACAAATGAAAAAAAATGACATATTTTACAAATACACATTTATATGAATAAACCATCCACCCAGTGCTGGGTGGAGGCGCATTTTCCCATAATGCCTTTTGGCATCTGTGTGTGTTAATGTTAAAACCTTCAAAATTAGTGCATTATTTTAACATTAAAAGATATGTGTTATATTTTCACTTTGTAAAAATGACAGAGTTGACAATGTAGATAAACTATCCAGATTAATTTGGTTTATAAATAAAAACCATAAGTGAAACCTGCTTTGCTTTCATGACCTCCATCACATGTCTGGGGCACTGTATGTTGAATGTAAATTACTCTTCCTTACAGCAGTGCTGTAAGGAAGAGCTCTAAGGGAGCGCTGACTCATTGCTTGGGTTGGGCTTGTGATCGTCTTTGATTCTAATCAGAAGCGTTGGTGGTGCTTAAACTCAAAACTGGCTTGTCAGAAGCTGAGAGTGTACCGGAGACAATACTGAAAGTTACTGGTTAGCGGTTAGCTGTAGCTTCCACTAAATCTTTTACTGGTTTATTGGTTTAGCGTTATAAAAGTTAACTTGTCAGTTAGCGGATTAGCAGTTATTGAAGCTAACTTTTTGGTTAGCTGTTCCCACCACTGGTCCACCAAATGTTGTGACCAAGTCCATGTGTTTTTTGACAAATTGTAACCTCTTCAACACATGCCATTTTTCAGCAGTGGGACTTTGTGGGAGCTTCTTGCCTATAGGTTGGCTTCACATAGGCATCTTCTAATTGTTACAGTACTCACAGGTAACTTTAGATCTTCTTTGATCATCCTGGAGCTGATCATTGGCTGAATCTTTACCATTCTGGCGGTTCTTCAATCCATTTGAATGGTGGTTTTCTGTTTTCTTCCACATGTTTTGGTTTTGGTTGTCATTTTAAAGCATGCATTTGAGATCACTTTCTGTACTTCTTCATATGTTTCCCCTCTCCAATCAACCTTTTAATCAAAGTATGCTGTTATTCTGAACAATATCTTGAATAGGGTGGTCCATAAAAATGGTCAAAATGTTTTTTTCAAAAAACTTCAAGTCTCACCCTCTAAATTTGTTGTACCTAACATAAAAACACATCATGTACAATTTCATAAAACTCTAATAATTTTTACTGGTAACACACAGCCCTTAAAGATTTTGCTCGCAATAACTTTGTCATATACGAGTAGTATGGTCATTTCCAGATATTTCCAAATTATTTCTGTCAGTTTAATATTGATATGTCAGGACAGAAATTATGGCAATACATTGGAAAATCAAATCTTTTCATATCCCATAAAATAGTTAACACTAAAACATGAATTGTGAGATGCAGTTCTTCTCGTACATGTATCATGCTCCTACAATACCTACATACTGGGGTAGCGAAGATTTTGTAACAAACATTGCACTTTCATTTTATTGATGAAATACTGTTTCATTATTGATAAATTCAAATAAGTCTATGCTTTATATATTTCCACATATATTTTTATCTAGCTCCAAACAATAATATTCTTTATGCCTTGCAGTACTTAATATTCAAAAAGGTATGAATCAGCACAAGAACCAATTATACAGCTGTGTAACATAAGAGAACATCCTTTACATGATAATGATATTTAAGTTGCTTGCATCATGACCAAGACTTGCTGCCGTTTCAGTCAGAATATAGGTGGCACTTCTGTCTGTTGTTTTGGTCCTATCAATGCTGCTGCAAGTCCTGGTGTTACAACAGCTTTAATTTTACTGGCTTTTTGTGGCACTGGCATAACAAATTCTTCATCTGGACTTTCTGTGTTCTCTTCACTCTGGCTGGAGACAGTGTCAGGTAGTGAGACATTAGATCAGGGGTGGGCAATCATGTGCCATAAAGGGCCGAGACACTGCAGGTTTTCCGTGCAACCAATCGCCTCAGCAGGTGATTTCATTGACAACCAGGTGTTTATGTTCAGAGCAGAAGCTCATCAGCAACCCACCTGCTGAGGTGATTGGTTACATGGAAAACCTGCAGTGTCTCGGCCCTCGATGCCCACCCCTGCATTAGATGGTCCAGGCTCCTCCAGTTTCTCTTTGTATTTTGCTTCTGCAGCTTTCCTTTTTTCTGCTCTTTGTTCTTTGGCAGTTTGTATTTTATCTATGCCTGCCATGCATCCTCTACCTTTCTGTCGCTGAGCAAGTAGGAACTGTCTGTCATCTTCAAACTTTATCATTGTTAGGACATCCTGATGTGCCATGTCAAACAAGTCCTCCAAAGATTCACAAAACACTGTTTCATCTTTCTTCTGCTTGTCTGTATTGCGATTCTTGGTCTTTTCCAATGTTTTCCATTTTCCGAACACCTTTTCTAACTTTATGATCAGATGCTGCTTTGCCCTCAGTGGGATTCTAGCTCTCTCCCAAAAAGGAATTGCCATGTCTATAGAGGTCACAGCAGCATCATGGACAGTTTTCTTCAAATCAGTGTGTTTGAAGAAAAATACCTTGAGTATTTGCCCATTTGAGGGCAATTTGTTTCCCTTTCTTTCAGTTGGTGGAACCAATAAGGTATACAAATGTTCTACTTCTAGTAGCTGACATGTTTTACTGAAGTTTCCAGTTGATGGTTAAGCATGTTAAGTCAGCAAGTGTCTCTTTTTACATTTATCTCATGTTAGATTCACCATCACCAAAGATCTGAAAGAAAAGAAGCTGTGAATTGAAGCAAAATTTTCAGCTTGTAGCCTAAAATAACATTTTTGAAAGTATGTTGTTTGTGAGAAATATTTAAACCCAGGTATAGTTTTAAATTAAATATAAAATTATACTTTAGTTACACTCAGGTCGTTAACTTCTATCCTCTTTATAAGTGATGTGATTAGATACTGGATAACGGATAACCTATTGCATGGGCACTCGGGCAGCGATAATTTATATATTTACAACCTTCAGCTATGATGTGCTACCTCTAAATATTAATGAATGACAAAAATATTTGGCAGGCTTTCTTTTTTCCCAAAGCATCATAAAATGAAGGGGTGAGAGTAATGAATTTCCAACTTTTATTTTTTTGAACCACCCTAATCTTGAATGACCCAGTTTGCTGCCTTTATCCTTAAATAAGGGCCACCTGTTTGACACCTGTTTTTTCACAGACTGAAAAATGCAGACTATGCTATTTTTTTTAACAGCTCAGTATTCCTTTTTATTCGCTTTCTGTAAAGCAATAACAAATTTGATAATTTTTTCTTCATGGTTTGATTTGGAATAGAATGTCCAGCATTCCTGATGCATTTGCGTGTATGGAAATAAAAGCTACTTTAATGATTTTGAGCTCTAATCACGTTTTTGAACACACTGCTATTATTTTGAACACAACTGTATAGTAAGTCCTTTGGTGTATCCCTTGTATTCACTTGGAACTTCTGCATGTTGATTTGGCACAAGTTTTACACTTTTCCTGATACAAAGTTTTACAAAATTGCACATCCTTAAATGCACGTCAGAGTTCCTCTGGAAAGTTTTTCCTACATGTTATCATATAACATCCTCGATTAGTCATGCAGGTAAATGTAAGTCCAAATGACAGGGGAGTAGCACCCATTGAAGTGAGAAAATAGCCACAATAACAATCTGTGCTCCGTAGAGGAAATTCAATGGAATGAAAGAAGTCATGTCACGTTTCTGTGAAAGTCTCAAAGTGTTCATTCATGAACACTTTGTGCAACAATATGTGAGCTTCAGGTAAAAGTTTCTGTTGAGTGGAAAGAAATTCACACCCAAATGATGACAACAACATGACTTTCTTTTATTGATATAAAGGTCAAGAAAACAATAACTTCTCCACATGATATGCTGATTACGTTGAATGGTATCCATGGTAACAAGCCCGGAATAGTTGGTGAAAGTACAGGGATGAGTGTGGTCAAGCGAACGCAAAGCAATTTATTTTTTGTTGTAGCAAAAGTTAAAACCCCACGAGGGTGTGAAGGTAGAGATTGGTATGGTTGTAATCTGTTATCTCCACAGAGCAACAGGAAGCTCATTATCAAAAGAAAAGAAAGAAAGACAGTTGAGGCATCCGTTGACAGTGTGGTGTTTGTGGTGTAACAACTGCTACATATTTTGTCATACCACACTGTGACTTTCTGTCTCTTCAAGCATGCAGACAATATGCTCATTATGTTGACAACATATGTTTTCTGTCCTTTAGCAGCCATTATTTTTGTTGAAATTACCTCGTATGAAAACGCAAACATGCACTCGAAGAGCCTATAGGTGAAACAGGCACAGTGGATCAGAAATGTTGTTTTGTGGCCGCATACACACTTTACGCGTAGGTATAGGTCACTCTATTGTGGATTTAATACAGCAAGTTATTGTTTATAAGGTTGTGTTATTTATTTCTCCCCAAGTGTAAATTACAGGTGTTTAAAATCAATTTTAAAATTTTTGATTCACTGTGTCCCAGACACTAATTCACGGGGCACAGTGAATCAACTTAGAATATAATGAAAAAACACATTATAAAGATTTCTTAAAAATTATTCAAAATTATTAAATATATGCTGATGCATATACAAACTATAATCCAGCAAACCAGCTATGTAATGTGTGAGTGTCTTATATAGTGAAATAAGTCCTTTAGAAACTATTATTAATACAGCTGTCATAATTTCCATTCAAACGTGAAAACAGTTGTTTATATACACAAATTATAGAAATAATTCATGGAAAAATAAATGTATAAGCTTCAACAAATAATATTTGTCATCCACTTGATTCTGAGACTTAATAAATCACTTTCTAGACTGATTCACTGTGCATACCGAAGAATGATAAATTTAGTCACGAGTCACTAACTGGGACTCATGTGACACACGAGTCATGTTATCAAATAGCTGATAGTCTGGAGAAGACATAACACATGCTCATCAGTTGGACAGGGTAGTCTTCTAACTAATAACAATTTTTTTGGGCCACCGTTCCTCTGTTGTGAGAAATAAATACAAAGACACTGACATCCACAAAATTTACTTTTGATAGGAAAAACTGGTTTCACTTGCCACTTACGCCCTGCATTCGTGCAGCACAGCCAGTTGCAAGAGCTCAGCTCAGATGTATGGAAAGACATTCATGCCAATAATGTCTGAAAGGAAATGCTTTTGACAATAAGTACAGATTTTATTTCTGTTTATGTCCAGAGATAAAAGATCCACCATGTAGAGTTTATTATGTCCAGAGTTTAAGGATCCAGTAACCAATTTCACATTTATTTACTTTAAGTCTCAATAAAATGTTCAATTTCAATTCAACAATTCAGTTCAACATAAAAAATGTAAATAAATAAATAAAAATTAAAAAATTCAAATACATAATTAAAAACAGAAGTAAAAGAATAAAACTGATAAAAATTAAAAACTATTCATAAGAAAGAGAATAAAAATAGGTTTTAAGTCTTGAATTAAAAATGTCCACGGACTCCAACTGCCTCATGGTTGCAGGAAGACCGTTCCACAGAGCGGGTGCAAGATAAGAAAAAGCTCTTTGACCCACTGACCCACCTACTTTTAGTACACAAAAAATTCACAAGAGGATCGATAAGGGAATCGATAAGGAATGGGATTCATAAGCGGAACTGATAGTGGCATCGATATTGATAAAATCTTATCAATACCCATCCCTAGTGAGGAAGTCAATCATTTTATTGAAATGGACCATCCAACAAATGTAATCTTTGTGCAAATGCCCATCCGCTCTTCAGGTAGAATTTGGAACACCCAGGGTGCTCAGATGCACAAATACAGTAATATTGAAAATACAGGCCTCAAAGTAGTGCATTGATCCAACATGTAGGTGCCTCAGTGATGAAGACCCCAGTGACTGGAGAGGGACAAGGAGATGCCCATGCTTCACCTGGCTGCTTACAGATAGATGGTTACTTTTGAAGGGTGGGCATGGGTGATTACCATCCACCACACCACAGAATCTGTTGTGTGGCGACGTATGACACCAGCACATAGTCCCACTCTTGACTTGCACAAGACATGGTGATGTAGACACCATACCTGCAGAAGCAAGCACCATTTTTTCCTTTTTTTTCCAATTTATTTCTTTATTTATTTTACATGCCTCATTTTGTCACCTAAAGACAGCTGTTTGTCTTCACTTCCTCACAGGCAAAACTCCTATTGAGCAAAGTGAAGCCTGGTGATGTCATTGTCACCTTGGTAACCATTCTTGTGGTCCTCCCACCTCTTTCACCGTCTTTCATCCTTAAAATCTCTTTGTACTGGAAATGCCAATCCATTTTTCTGCCACTTTCAGACTTTCTCCTGCACACACGTGCAGCATTGTGTGATTCTGTGATGCCGCCAATATCCAGACTGATGCAATTTCTGACTTGTGATGGGAGGAAAAAATGGGGAATTGAGGTGATGCTGCTGCTGCTGCTGCTGAATACATCAAGGTTTTTTTTTTTTTCTTCCATCATCTCCATTATGACATCATTTCATGAAAGGATTCTTTTACAGGGCTGTGTGAAAAGAGTGATGATTAGATTTTGGGGGGGGGGGGCGTTGACCAGAAGAGAGTGACAGCTGCTGTTTATTATGCGTTTGTCTGCTGATTTATGAGGCATGAAGGAGGTGGGGAACATTTGCCTTGGAGACTAATGGGATAGATCGGCACTGAAGAGTGATGAAGTGAATATTGAACAGATGTAAGTGGGGGTGTGTTGAGGGGAGTGTCATATAAAGTGCTATAAACCAAAAAATGTAAAAACTGAAAATTATTTGTTTGGCATCAGCAGTGTCATCTGCATTTTATCCTGCATCCTGTTCCAGTTACCTTCTGTGAGAAACAACAACTGTGCAGAGAAGAGGGCAAAACTAGTGAAATTATATTTAAAAAATAAATAAAAAGACCAAGCTGTACTTTCAAATGCACCGTTTCCGTGCAGATGCTCCTACTTTGAAGAGCAATTTTTTAAAAGAAAAAAAGATGCTTTTTGCTGCTATTTCATACAAAATTAGACTGCAGACACACTAATATGAGCTTCTTTTTGCAAATCAGGTGCCTTCCACTCCAGAACATTCATTAGCTAAATTAACCATTTGATCATGTGAACCACAAAAAAAAAAAAGGATTTTGCACTTACGCTCAGCTCTTCTAAAAATGTTGCTTTTTAAATGTAATTGCAGCCTTGAAAAGTAACATGTAAAAGTAACGTGGGGAGGTGATGGTCTAGTGGTTAAGCGTTGGGCTTGAGACCAGAGGATCCTCGGTTCAAATCCCAGCCTGACCGGAAAATCACTAAGGGCCCTTGGGCAAGGTCCTTAATCCCCAAGTTGCTCCCAGTGTGTAGTGAGTACCTTGTATGGCAGCACCCTGACATCAGGGTGAATGTGAGGCATTATTGTAAAGCGCTTTCAGTGTCTGATGCAGTAAATGCAGTCCATTTACCATTTTAAAATTACATTGAAGAGTCTTTATGTTTCATATGAGTTTCTGTTTTACCTTGGAAGTTCCCAATAACACTTTTCGCCCTTATTATTGATGATCAGCTAGTATCAAATCAGATGGTAATTTCATTAATTTATTTATTTTATGAATAAATTATTTTTCCCTGTGATGAGCAACACAAGTACATGGATTTTTAACTTTTGAGTTGTTTTTCTGCTTGTAAATAGTGCATTGTATTGTTGTTGTTCCTGCACAGTACTTACTTTTTTGGTACTTATTTTTCTTTTACTTTACTTAGCATACTTTGCACAATTGTTCTTTAACTATCCCCTTGCTGCTGTCACATTGCAAATTCCCCTATTGTAGGACTAATAAAGGATTATCTTATCTTAATAATGGAGTCAGTCACTGAGTCAGTGAGTGAGGGGGTTCACTAAATTTCCATCAGTAAGTCTGTAAACACGACTGTATACAGGGTGGGCCAATAAAATGTTACCACTTTTGTAATTCATACAATTAGAGAGTGTACTACAACAAAACACGGACCATTGAGGCCCTGAAGACCAACATCCATCAGGAAATTCAGAGAATCCCTCTTGAGATGTGTGGCAATGTCATCACAAACTTCAATGTGCGTGTTGCAGCTGTAATCCAAAGAAGAGGAGCGTGGATTGAACATGTCATCAATTATTGAACTGTGCGGAAAACAAGAGACAAAGTGGGAAACCTTTGGTATCAAATGTTAATTTGATGCTTCTGTTTCAAGTCTGTAAATACAATTTTTCCAATAAGTTCTCCTTTCAAAAAGCTGTGTACAGTCAAGAAGTGGTAACATTTTATTGGCCCACCCTGTATTCAGTTCTGAAACCTTGCCTGATAAGCAGAGGTAAGGACCAATGAACCTCCATTTTTTTCTGGGCTTGTTCAGGCCTCACGTAGGTGTTTTGTTTTCATGCAGTTTATAAAACCATGTTGATAATCACAGAGGCCTGGTGGCCATGAAGACCACTGTTTATTTCTTTATCGTTATTTCCTATTTTTATGTTTAATAATTTGCACAGTATGCTCATTCCAATCCATTACTGTTACATTTCAGAGCAGCTTGAAGAAGATCTGAATGAGAATGATGTTCTTTCTTTTAGAGAATGAGAAAATTTAAGAAATCATGCTCTCAAACTGAAAGATCACACTATGGAATAAGAGCGAGAATATAACTTTCATATTACTTGTCAAGCCACTTGCTTGGACTGTGTGGGACTAAAAGAACAGGAACTATTATCTTTTAAAAACAGTTGACAAAAGAGTCTTCAAACATTTGATTACATTACACATTTACATCACCTATGATCACCTGTTCAGTGGCAACCAGAAGCAGTTTACTTGGGTTAATAATTAGGTCATTAGTTTCTGCTGAATACTGCTGTGTTTTGCTATAAATAATTCACCAATTTGTTGTCTTTCTGATCCCGATTCTGGTTTTTTTTCTCTCTGTTTGAGGTACGGCTCCATCCAGAGATGGGTGTGGTGTCTGTTTCTGAAACCCTCCTATCCTGTGCACCAGCAACATTTCCTGTATATTCATTTTGTGAATTGTTTTGTAATTTGTGTTGGTAGCATGGTCCAAGCAGAGGGTCACCCCTTTGAGTCTGGTCTGCTAGAGGTTTCTTCCTCAGAGGGAGTTTTCACTTACCACTGTCACCTGTGTGCTTGCTCTGGGGGTTGGTAAGGTTATGCCTTACTTGTGTGAAGTGCCTTGAGGCAACTTTGTTGTGATTTGGGGCTATATAAAGGAAAATAAACTGAAATTGAAAAATTACATACATTTTGCTTCTTATAGACCAGTGTGACATATATGCTTTTGTCCCTCCTTTTATGATGCCTTTTTTAAAATAGATCATAAAATGAAACTTTAATCTAGAATAACACTGTATAGATGCAGTGCAGCTAAGAAAATAAACTGGAATAGGTGCTAAAAATGATTCTACCTGACTCTGATAACTCTTAACTCACAATGGTTTTATCACACCAAACAAGCTGTTAATAACAGCTAGAATACTGAGTGATTAAAAAAACACACACACACACACAACATATATTACCATATATATTGCCATTGGCCACTTACCACCAACTGTTATCTGTTTAATTATTAAAACAATGTAATAGATCAGTTAAATGATGTGTTCAGAATAATATGGATGCATTTCTATGGTTCCCCCTCATGAAACTTTCTTAGATTTGGCACACCTTGGTACATGTGAAGGGACATTTGAAAATCACTTTTAAACAGTAAGAAAAATACATTTTAAATTAATGAAATACTAAGTGTAATCTTTGTCGACATGATAAGCTGTATCTACAAAGAACTTGTTTTGTCAGACAGGTCAGACGTGACTTTCTGTAGTGTAGACCTGCTGGCCCTGATCGCTGTCACTCTCATGCAGACTCACATTATGTGAGGGCACAAGGGTATTTTTGGAATCTAGCTATAGCTCCATCATGATGAAAAAAGAACAGTATGTGCAAGATACGTATGTGCAAGACATGACACTACAACAAGCCGTATATTACATAACATTGACAAGATTCACATAGTTCAGGTCATTTCATCCTTATAGTAAATGTAGCACTCTGAGTGTTGTGTAATAAAGAGTGAAAAGGCACTGCAAATAAACAATACACTGCCAAACTGTGTAGCAGTTGTAACAAGCTATTCTTTGTTTAAGCCTGGGTCATGGTGACTGTACGCTGGTCAAGTCTCAGTGACTGTGATTAAATCCTGCTCATGTGTCATGCCTCTGACCCACTTACTGCTATTGCAACACAACCTACTTCGCTCCAGCTTTGTCCACACTGTTTAATTAACCAAAAAATAAATAATAATAATAATTTTATTCAGTGCATGCCTCAGTTTAAACATTTGTGTGGGTATATTTTGAATTACTTTTATTTGGCCTGTGGTGGATTGTACAGGAGGGACTTTTCTTTTGAAACTTTTCTCCCAAATGTGGATAAATTCTGGTTTACTGTGAAGGACAATGGGCTCACTGAAGAACACGTGTAAATGTAAACTTCTAGTAAAGCTACAAGGTGTGTATTTTGATTATACAGTGATAAAGGTTTTTGATTGTAAAGTCCTGAGTGAAAGAAGCAAAACTAACTTGGTAACTAGGCTAATAGCTTTGTTTTTTTTTTGTTTGCTTGTTTGTTTTTTTACAGTAGTGATCAGTGATGCTGGTAACATGTTACTTAGGAATGCATTACTGTAATCTGTCCTCTTTTTTTAAGTAACGAGTAATGAGTTAATCTTTCCAAATCAGTAATCAGATTAAAGTTACTTCTCCAAGTCACTGTGTGTTACTGTTATTTTTGTATCTTTATACAGTGCAAATCCAGGGTGCTAATCGCAGAGATGGCAGCATTAAAACTGGCCTGTGGGCAGGGGGAGGTCGGGCGTTTGGCTGCTGAACACCACCTGTTAGCGTTTGATGCTGCGAGCTGTTCATCTGCTGTTTTGTTCAGCAGCTCCGAGTTGAAGAAACAGTTGTCTCTCAAAGCGTGGTGTCTGCAGCACATGTGCACTGAGCTTTACTAAGACATTTTTACGTTTGTTTTTTTTTTTCTTTAAAACTCTGTGCTGCTCTGTGTGTCCACACTAAAAACAACTGAAGACCTGCAATGTATTAACAAGAAATACTAACGCTTTTTTCCATCCAAATGCACCTAAAGTCTCTTTCTGAGGATGACTTGATGTAAGATATGCCGATAGACCTTGCTTACCTGTCAATCTGGTCGTGGTTTCTCCATAAATACACGTTTTACATTCTTCTTGCTCAGACGGCAAACTGGGGCAAATACAGATGGAAAGGGGGCGTGGCAAGGGGAGGGATGCGGCTCCCACAATACCCCTAGATTAAAGGTCCACTTTGGAAAATGTTTTTCATACTACTACTACTTAATAATAATAATAATTTCAATAACTAAAATCTTTAGAAAGAATTTATATGTTAGAAAAATATTAGAAAGAATTTAATAGTTACAATTTATAACCTGAATTGTTTATAAATGTAAGTTTTACTGATACAGTTCTGTCAATAGTTACAAGTATTTATGTTCATTGAAGTCAAGAAAGACTGACAAAAACTTTTTTCAGGAAATAGTATTTAAGTTCAACCTAAAATAACTGGACATACATTGTTTACTTTATGTTACTGTTAAAAATGCACTTCCAATCAAGTGAGTTTTAGCAAAATGGGTTGATCATTTTCACATTGAGTCGGCAGGGGGTGTCGTCAGCAGCTGCTGAATGTAACTAATAAAGTAACTAGTAATTTAACTTAGTTACTTTTAAAATTGAGTAATCAGTAAAGTAACTAAGTTACTTTTTCAAGGAGTAATCAGTAATTGGATTACTTTTTCAAAGTAACTGTGGTAACACTGGTAGTGATCTAACAGAAGGTGCTAAAGCTTGGAATTTGGTTTGGGGCTTACATTAAAGGGAAATGTGGGGCCTGGAATGAGTACACACTCAACCTAGGGCCCTTCTAGTTCTGTTTACTGCAGCAGTGCTTTTGAGCTGAGCTTTACTGACATTTTTCTTATGGCCTAGTTCAAAAATAATGAAGCCAAAATGTGGCATAACCATAAAAATTTAAAAGTGGTCTTTTTGTGAAATGTTATCATTTTAGGTATGGTTATCTATCAGAGTTTCAATATTTCTATTGGTCTCGGGTCAGTCATTGCTACAAATTATAGTGCATATATACTATAATGTGCTAGAGCGTAACGCTTGCGACAACAGTTGGAGGTATCTTCTTTAGTCTGCAGAAGCCTGAAACAAAGAAATTCTGTCCATTAGTTCCTTGTATTATTGAACAAGTAATATAATTATTCTATTGAAGCAGAGTAGGAGATATAGCTAAGGTTTTGACACAAATAAATGAAGGACTTATTCTCAGCGTTACTCTTGCGACAGTTTTACCTTGCTTTAGAAACATGATCTTTTTTCTAGGAAATGACATTTCTACCTTTACAACTAGAAGCACTCAGAGAGTGCAAACCTCCGCCAAGGCCATGGGGTCACTGACGCCATAACATCTACACGCTGTGGAATCATTGAACCTAAAAAGTCTAACAATGATGTTTGCTCAGTAGTAAAAAAAAGTTTCATCTGCTGTGACTGGATAGCATGTATCCTTAGCACTTGGCATCACAGTTTATTGCAACTTGCACCTTTCCCAGAAGCTACTGTCATCTGAGCACTGATATTGATATTGCATGTGCTTATAGACAAAAACAAATAAGAGACTAAATTAAATTTATTATTCAACTAAACTGCAAATATATGCATTTTTTTTACATTTATGAAACACTTCTCTAAACAAGGCCATAGGGTCACTGACTCTAAAGAGATTCCCTCCTTGGCACAGTGATCTATTTATTTTTGTCTCTTTCTCTAAAATTGTATATAATAATCATTACATTATTAATATATAAACAAAAATAAATTTAAGAAATATTACAATTTGAAAACAAATGCACCCAAACGTGATGACAGCTGCAACTGCTTAATGCTAACTTTTAACATTGAAAATGCCATAGACATGCTAATGCATTAGCATCGGGATCCGGATCGTGATCCAGATCAAATCAAATCAAATCAGTTTTATTCATATAGTGCCAAATCACAACAAACAGTTGCCCCAAGGCACTTTATATTGTAAGGCAAAGCCATACAATAATTACGGAAAAACCCTAACGGTCAAAACAACCCCCTGTGAGCAAGCACTTAGCGACAGTGGGAAGGAAAAACTCCCTTTTAACAGGAAGAAACCTCCAGCAGAACCAGGCTCAGGGAGGGGCAGTCTTCTGCTGGGACTCACTTCTGCTGGGTGGGTGGACTCATTTACATTTTGAGCAAAGCCAATCGAGTCTAACAATAGATTAAATGCAGTGTTGAGGCTGTCATTCTCAGCATCTGTGTGGATGTTAAAATCGCCCACTACAATTATCTGAGCTAAGCACTAAGTCAGACAAAAGGTCCGAAAATTCACAGAGAAACTCACAGTAACGACCAGGTGGACGATAGATAACAACAAATAAAACTGGTTTTTGGGACTTCCAATTTGGATGGACAAGACTAAGAGACAAGCTTTCAAATGAATTAAAGCTCTGTCTGGGTTTTTGATTAATTAATAAGCTGGAGTGGAAGATTGCTGCTAATCCTCCGCCTCGGCCCGGGCTACGAGCGTTCTGGCAGTTAGTGTGACGGGGGTGTTGACTCATTTAAACTAACATATTCATCCTGCTGTAACCAGGTTTCTGTAAGGCAGAATAAATCAATATGTTGATCAATTATTATATCATTTACTAACAGGGACTTAGAAGAGAGAGACCTAATGTTTAATAGACCACATTTAACTGTTTTAGTCTGTGGTGCAGTTGAAGGTGCTATATTATTTTTTCTTTTTGAATTTTATGCTTAGGCTTAGCCAGCAGTTTCAAATTTCCTTCAATGTCGCCTGCTCTGGCCCCCGGAAGACAATTGGCTATGGTTGCTGGTGTCGCTAACTTCACATTTCTCAAAACAGAGTTGCCAATAACCAGAGTTTGATCCTCGGTGGGTGTGTCGCCGAGTGGGGAAAAACGGTTAGAGATGTGAACGGGTTGGCGGTCTACACGGAGCTTCTGTTTAGAACTACGCTTCCTCCTCACAGTCACCCAGTCGGCCTGCTTTCCCGGCTGCTTGGGATCTGCCGGAGGGGAACTAACGGCGGCTAAGCTACCTTGGTCCGCACCGACTACAGGGGCCTGGCTAGCTGTAGGATTTTCCAAGGTGCGGAGCCGAGTCTCCAATTCGCCCAGCCTGGCCTCCAAAGCTACGAATAAGCTACACTTATTACAAGTACCATTACTGCTAAAGGAGGCTGAGGAATAACTAAACATTTCACACCCAGAGCAGAAAAGTGTGGGAGAGACAGGAGAAGCCGCCATGCTAAACCGGCTAAGATGTAGTAGCTGCGCTAAGCTAGCGGATTCCTAAAAACACACAACGTGAATAATGTGTAAATAATTTAGAGGGGATTCAGCAGAGGGAGTGCTTTAGTTAAGGCATGTGAAGATTACACTGTGAAACAAATCATTATCTAGTTAACTAGATCAATCTAACTGCACAGATTAAACAGCTAACAGATACAGCAAAACACCGCTGTGCTCCGGAACAGGAAGTGATACAATACCGCAATGAGAGCCAACCACCAGTAGAGGTCAAATCACCACTAAAATTTAATCACTTGTTCCTCTTGTCATTTCCAATCACTCCACAAAATTTCAACAAAAATAAATTTAAGAAATATTACAATTTGAAAACAAATGCAGCCGAACGTGATGACAGCTGCAACTGCTTAATGCTAACTTTTAACATTGAAAATGCCATAGACATGCTAACACATTAGCATCGGGATCCGCAACGGGATCCGGATCAACACTAAAATTTAATCACTTGTTCCTCTTGTCATTTCAAAGCACTCCACAAACTTTCATCAAAATCCGTTCAAGACTTTTTGAGTTATCCTGCTGACAAATAGACAAACAAACAAACAAGAAAACATAACCTCCTTGGTGGAGGTAAAAATGTATTACTGTGTGTTAGTATGAAGCACAACCAAACAAACTGACAAAATACAAGGTTATTTCTTTTACATTCAACTTTAAATGATAATGCTAAATATCAGTGTCACACAAAATTCATGAAAAAAGTGCTATATTTCGGGTAAATTTCATGCATATCTCTGGAACTGTGCGGAATTTTTCCATGAAATTTTCAGTACCTGTCAAATAGACTATAGGCAACTCACAGATAAATCTGGATGGTGCTAAATAAAATAATGGCTTGTTCATGACAAATGCAATGCAAATCAGCAGTTAGGCTTCATTATTTTGAAGTAGGCCTTATCTACATCTTGGTTATACAACTCCAACTGCCTGACAGAACTGGTGATGAAAGGGCTTAAAACAATCCTCATATTACACAGTTGAGTTCAGCCATGCACGGCTCGCTTTAGTCCTCATTCAAAATCCCACAGCCTTTGTTCAGATCCCTGTCGAATGCCAGACCAGATGCCAAAACTGCCCATCTACCCCTCCTCTTACCACATTGCTCAATGGTCTCTGTGTCCAGAACTAGTGCCCGAGAAGCGAGCCTTAATGGAAGCAGCATTTGTACATTTTCTTTGGTGCATAAGCAAAGATGAATGGATGAAGGGGGTGATAAAAATCACGAGGTGCATAGCCACTGGAGAGGAGATGGATGCATCCTTGTGAATAATAAGCACCGCTAAGCACAAACAACAGCAACCGGAGATGGAACGAGCAAGTGGAAAAATCATTAGCCGTTGCGCTGATTCCTCAGATTATTACAAGCACATCTGACAGAAGTGGAGAGGCAGCACAAATAAAGGAGGAAGAAAGTCAAGTTTTTTCTTCTACTTCTGCTTTTTTGGTGCAAAACTTGTTTTTTTGGGGGGGGAGGGGGGGTGTCAGCCATTTGTGAGTTCTCCATGCTGTATGACACTCAGCAATCATCACCCAGTTAGAGATGAGCATTTAGTGAGCTGGTGCTATATCTGGCACAGTGGGGATTGAGTGGAAAAGAGGGAAAAGGAAAGCTGTGTTATCATCACACAGCTTGGTAGACAACGGCGGATGGGGTGGGGGTGGGGATGGGTGTAGAGAAAGAGCAGAGTCCGTTTTATTGTCTGCGATGCCGATTTTGCCAGATATCCCCGTGCCATTGGGAATCAGCAGTGAACATTCTTCTGGTTCTGTTCTTGCAGTGATATCTGCATGCTGCGTGTTAATCACTACCGCACATTTGTGTGCTTCTTTCTTCATCGTATCAGTCTAATGATGCTTTACTGCAGTATGACGCCGAAAGGTCAGCGAAGCGCAGATAAACGCACATGCACGAGGTACGAGTCTTACCGGCCGTCACCAGCAGCCCCACGCCCTCTCTAGATAAAATAATGTCATGAATTATTTTACACGTCTGAAATGCTGTCAGGCTGTGGAGAGGGAGAAAGGAAGGCTTCAGGCTCAGCCTCTGATAGCTTTGGGCTGGAATATGAGGAGCAGATAATGACACAGCAGAGCCCTCAAGGACAACGGAGGGCCAGAGGAACGTGGCTCACCTCCAAGTCCCCCCGCACACAAACACAAGGAGCAGACACACGATCAATACAAAGTGGGCTTAGAGCTAAAAATATTATGTACCCAAGCAACTGGGAGGTGAAATATGAGCACTGGAAATTAGAAAAAGGGTTTAGTAATCTGACAGAACAGTTTCACCTTACTGATGAACCGCGGCTCAGTTTACGTCCTGATATCCACAACCTGTACATGCACGTGCACGATGCAGCAACCAAAGAAGAGACTCGGATATCCTTGAAATAATGCATCAGATGAACTGGTTATGAATTCACTGTCAAAGTGTCCTTTTAGACATGGTTGAAATGGGTGTTCGCTGTTAGCAGAGGAAAAAAAAGTGCTTACGAGAAGCAAAACATGCAACACTGTTTTTTCTTTTTCATTTGTTGCGACAGCAGATAATCCATCCTACCCAATCCAGTATCAAACATATTTATGGTGTGCCTTTGGCTCAAATTTTACATCAGGTACCCTTCCTAAACCAGTGCCAGGTCTAGAAGGAGAAAGAACTTAATGTGCAATTTTTTTCAAGGTGGGGGGAAACCCATGCAGACACAGGAAGAACATGCAAGCTCCACACTAGTCATTTGTGGGCTTGTTCCCAGAACCTCCTTGCAGTTGTTAGAACACTAAGATTGTCTTGATGATCTGTAATGCATTGTCTAAAACATAAAGTGGAAGTAAATTTGGGGAGCGTCCTACACTCTTTTTTTTTTTTTGTATTTACGGGGTATTTAATCTCAGCAAATATATATATATATATATATTGCATGAGTTGCTAAAGGGTTGGATGTATTCTCTAAATCAGACATGTCTGTCCTTTTTGCGTATAACATCGAATGAAATAATCACAATGTCATTTGTCATCCCCTTTAAGACTTGAAGTGAGTGTGGTGCATATCAGTCAGTTATTGAGAAAACAGACTTGGGAGAGAGGTTGTCTTGTGATCTGCATCAACCTGTAAGAGCATGCCAGTGGAGAGAGGTCTCCAAAGCTCCCTGAGGTGAAGCTGTAAGGGAAAGTTTTGTATTTTTTTTTATGAGTGTTTACTGCACATACAAGGAACAGAAATAAGGTTCCATCACAGAGTATACAGGTTCACACTCAGGAACAGGATGAGAAGTTTGAATAGGGCCACTGTTCCTGTGCCTCAAAAGGAGCCAGCTGATGTAGTTTGGGCATTTGGCAAGGATGCCCCTGATCATCCTCCTGGGGAGGTAGTCCAGTGTTAGGGTTAGGAACTGGGAGGAGGCCTGGGTGAAGACCACAATATGCTGGAGGGATTTTATTTTCCGTCTTGCTTGGGAATGCTTAAGGATCCCCCAGCCTCAAGTGGCTATCAAAAGGACTGTAAGAGTTGGCACTTCTGCACTGGCTTCATTTTTCAGCACTGGAGGTTGGGTCTTCGTTTGCATGCAGCACAGCGTGAATTCGACATCAAGAACTGAAATCCTGAAGGCGTGCAGAGCCTTTTATTTATTAGTTATTCAGGACAAAAAGAAAGATTGACACACTCCAGAGGATGGCTCATTATAAAAGGTTACACTCTGGAGTTTGTACTCCTCTGAATCAACCAGTGAATGAAGTAAAAATACTTCACTACTGTACTTAAGTACATTTTGGCAGACTTTGTACTTTACTTGAGTTTTTTTTATTCAGCTTACTTTCACTTTTACTTCACTAAATTTCCCACCTTAATTGCATACTTCTACTCCGATACATTTTCTATGCGCCATGCCGTTACTCGTTACACACACACACACACACACACACACACACACACACACACACACACACACACACACACACACACACACACACACACACACACACACACGAAAAAAATCGTGTTTTCATCCAGAGACACCGCTGCTTACTAGTGACTGCAATGAAGTCAGGCCGTTTTGTCATGAGGCATGTCAGGTAGGCTTTTTTTTTTTTTTTTTTTGCAGTTGCGCACTTGGGGGGTGTTTGTCAGGAAAATGATCATTTCTCTACATTGATCACAGACCTGCAGCGGGTCTGTAATCAACTTTTCTGCAGCACGACTTTGCTTTGAACCTTGAACCAATCGAAGCAGTGATTCGCAGATCGAAGCAGTGCTTCGATCTACGATTCGTGGATTTTATTTCGCTTTATCCTCATTTTTTTCACGCTAAAACTCTTAAGAACATATGTCTGTGAGTAATATTTAATATTTTTATGTTAAACCAACCTGTTATGGTCTTCTGAAACAGTTGATAGATGTATTTTATAACTTAAAAACGGGACCGATGCTAACGTGTTAGCATGTCTATGGCGTTTTCAATGTTAAAATTAGCATTAAGCTGTTCGCATCAGCACGTTTGTGTTGATTTGTGTTCATTGTCGTAAAAGAGTCAAATTGTAATTTTTTAAATTTATTTTTATTCATATATTATAGCAACAACAATAATAGTCTATATAATAGACAATAATAGTCAATAATAGACTAATAATGTGACAATAAAATTTTAGAGAAAGAGACAAAAAGAACCTAATGAAACAAAACACAACAGAAAAGATAAAACCATGTAACAATGAAAATAAATAAATAAATATAGAATTAAATAACACCTAGTGAGTAGCCTACTCTCGTTTAGGTTTTGAAACCTTGTTTCTGAAGTGTTTTTTTGTGATGTGCACAATTTTCAGTACTTTGACTAATACTACCAGTCATTTACAAGCCTAGATAAACTTTATATAAAAAAAAATCAGTCTGTTTTTGATTATTAACATTTACTTGTACTTTTACTTTCAATACTTGAGTACATTTAGTTGTACATTACTTGTCATATGTAAGTACAATAAATACTAGATACTTTAAGACTTTTACTTGAGTAGCATTTCAGTCAGTGACTTGAACTTCTAGCAAAGTCATTTTTTTAATGGGTATCTGTACTTTTACTTAAGTGTGATTTTCCGGTACTTTATCCAACACTGGAATCAACCTACAGCTTCTGTTGGCTCACATACCCAACGAAGGTGCTGCCTGAATTCAAAGAGTTTATTGTGTGAGTGTAGAGTCCAGTTTCCTCCTTATCCAAACACAGTTTATGGGTGTGAGCTTAAACTCTGCCCTGCACACTGACAATATATTTAAGTCAATAAGATGTACGGCAGAGAATCGCCTCCCAAAAACCTCCAAAGTACAGATAGATATTACAGTGACTAACTGCTCTTTTATTATACTTCTGTGCTGCATAAGAGAGCTGCAGTGAAACCATCTCTCTGTATGGCTACAAACAACTGGGGCAAAGTCTTGACATGCTCATTCAGCAGCATTTCAGTTGCCCTTTATCAAAGGTATACATAGTTCATCTTCTATAACACCATAACTCAAAGGTAATGCAAAGCAAGTAAAGTAAAGAAGTGAATCATAGTGTATGAATGTTTATTAAAAATTACCTCATACATTAACTCTCAGAGCTCTAAACCTGAGAAAGTAATCAGTGCCATTTTTCCACACAATTATGCCTTATAACTCAAACATTTAGTACTTGTGACTGTGAAAAGAACATTCATCTGACATTTGCCACTTTTACACATGCACTTTATAATGTCAGTTTGCTCCAATTTCCATGTAGTCATGTTTGAGATGAAAAATAGATTCTTATTCACAGTATCCATTTTCATATTTATGTGGCATAATATTTCATTGTATTGTTTGCGTCAGTGCCATCATGGGTGGTTGGGAGGAGCTTTCTCGTGACAGAACCAGATGGCAAAATGCTGTCGGAGAGGGTTTAGTAAGTATGAGAAAGAGCGGTGTCGCAAGACTGAGGAGAAGTTCCTAGGAACGCGATGAGGCTTCCCCAGCAGCCTCTGCATTCACGTGCACTTCTGCTGGGTGTGACAGAGTCTGTACCGCCCAAACTGGACTTGTTAGTCACCGGAGAGTGCATAAGCAATGGATTTTTATAGACAGTCTTAAGCCTGGTTCACACAGCAAGATTTTAATATTATCTGTAGGTTTCCAAAACTTGAGAGACCACACACGATAGATCTAACAGTTTTGGTCGTTTTTACCTCCTCCACAAACTATCTCCGTTTGTTTACTCTGAAGTCACGTTTAATCTCGAGAGATTTTGCGAGATTTCCTGTCTGACTTTAGAATGTTTGTATGTGAAATCTGTTTGTGTGTGGTGTGCAGCCACACGGTAAGGACAGCAACACCACACACAAACAGATTTCACATACAAACATTCTAAAGTCAGACAGGAAATCTCGCAAAATCTCTCGAGATTAAACGTGATTGGCTGCACGTCGCATTCAGCAGGCTGCGTGCTCGTTTGTGGTCGGAGGACATAACACACACTGCTATATCAGGCCAAGACAATCCAACATGTTGAATATCCCAGATTTGCGATCGCTCCTGACTAGAGTTGGGCGATACAAGGTATTTTGGTATTGATCCGATACCAAGTAAATACAGGCCCAGTATCGCCGATATCGATACCGATACTTTTTATATTTAAGCTTCATATATCCAAAGGATCCAAAAGACCTAGGATAGAATTTCGCCAAACATTGTACGTGGCAACAAAATACTTTATTATCACATTCAACATTTTTGTTTAAAACAAATATCACTCAACACAACTTAATACAAAATCTCCGGAGGTAGAGGGCTGACAAACCACAGTACAAGGGTGCGCTGCTCCGTGTTGTGTGACACAGCACAGTGCTGCTCTTACAGACAGAGAGTAGACTTTGATGAATCTGCCTGCGCAGCAGTCAGTGCGTGCGGGAGAGAAAAAAAGTTTGAGCATCCATCTTTTTACACGAGGATTGTTCAATATCAATACCAGCGTTGGTATCGATATTATCGACATTAGGATCAATCCACCCGCCTCTACTCCTGACGTCCTTCTGAGCAGATCAGAGCGCTCTTAACACACCACACATGGCAGGAATATCTGATAAGATTATTTTTAGCATCATCACGACAATCGGGGAGTCCTTTATTGTCGGAAGGGGAAGATTGCGTCCGATATCGGCCTAATTATCCTGCCGTGTGAACCAGGAATTACTCATCTCATGAGGGATTCCTGATGATGATGAGCTAACACTACCACCACTCTAATAAGACATGGGCAATTACAAGAAGATGTGAAATGTTGGGTTTCATACCAAGAATTTGGGTGGACTGTTTGAGCAATTATATTACCTCTTGAGGGAAAATCATCTACATAATTTTTTCCAGAGTCATCCATGGTGTCCACATGCAGTAGTTGTGTGCCACTCAGAAGGGGGCCTGTCCCATATTTTGACGACCACTGCATTAGACACACTTTACCAGCAGCAGGACCAAGCATAAAATTTGACAGCAATAACAACTGTCTGTATTCCTGGTGAACACAGCTCACTTGCCATGTATTTGTCAAAATAGTCATGTCTTCAGCTTATAGTTGGACACAAATCAGAAACTGCTGCAGCAGTGACACTGTCAACTGAGTTTTCTTCTTATTTCACATCCACCAGAAAAGATGTGCATTGCAGTGGTTACTTGAGAAAACCTGACACGGAAGGGTCAGAACTGAGGCCACATCTTACATTAACAATGTAAGAATGGCTTTCAACTGCATCGTGCTGCCTGATGCTGCAACAGCTGCCCTGAGGGATCAATTCGATCAGATTGTCTAGGACAAGACTGACTCAGCCTTTAAAATCAGTTTGAAACCATCTTCCTTTTGGCTTGTGTGACCATAGAGGAGAAAGAAAGTAAGTAACTATTAAATAAGTAGACAATCCTTTCATTTGGTGCACAAACTGCTAAGTTGCTTTTCACCCCACAATTAGGTTTTTGGACTTGTCGCATCAATCTGGATTTGGGAGAAAATGGCTTTAATACATTATACTATAATTTGAGCAATGTTTGTCTATTTGCTCCCCTACTCCTCCCAGGTCTTGAACGATTTCCACCAAACTTGGTAGGTGGATGAAGGCCAACCCTTGAATTGCCCTCAAAGGGTTTATTTTGTCACAGGTCAAGGTAATCGGAGTTAAAAGATGACATATTGATTATTCAGTACACCGAAATTGGCATACATACAGTATTTAGATTGGTTCTGGAATTGCCCAAGGAAAGGCAAATTTGCCAAAGGTCAATTATTGGTGTAATTTGAAGTAATTGGGGTCCAAGGTAAAAATTTTTGATTTCCACTCCAGTTTCCATCATGTTTGTCACACATATATGTTGGTGGGTTCTGGACTTGCCCAAGTGAGGCTAAATTTCCCAAATGTCCTCCCATGTCCTGTGGCTGATTTCAGTGTATGTTTGAAGGTCAAATCAGGGTTTGCTCTAAGAAGCAATGAGCTATGTTGTTTACCAGGAAATATAAGGTAAAATCATCCTCACTGAGATGAAATAAAACAATCAAGATTTACTTGTAGTGCAGACTCTCAGGTTTAGTTAAAGGAAAAGAAAACCCACTGATAAAATACAGCTGGGAAGATAGACTGCGCTATAAACGAACAATTACTGTGTATCAATGAAAATAAGGAGCTCTTACAACTGAAATATCCACCTCGAAAGTCTGCATTTAAGCAGAATTTGACAATTTCATAAATGCCACCATTGACACAATTTTAACCAATCAGAAAAAAAACCCAGATCGCTTGCAGCGCTGCTGTGATGTAGTATGAGCACAGAAAGCTACACATGGTGAACATATGCTGATGTAAAAGTCCTCGCTCCCTCACTCTCTCTCTCCTTCCCTCCCTCTCTCTCTCTCTCTCTCTCTCTCTCTCTCTCTCTCTCTCTCTCTCGCTTGCTCTCTCTGTCTCTCCTTTGCTGTTTTCCTGCTGAGCAAACATGAAGCCTCAACTGTAAAATGAATTAAATTCATCAGTACTTATGGGAGTAACTAGGTAAATACTGAAGGATTTTGGTGATTTCCCTGTTCATCGGCTGTTCTCTTCAGCTGCGCTCCGAGCGAGTCGCAGTGCACCAGCTGTGGCAGCTTGTGAAGCCGCAGTGCTCTAAGTGAGTTCAGTTCATTTTTCGGAAAACCTGTGCTCTCCTGCACAGACCATTTGAACCTGAGAGCTGGACGGAAATTTGTCATTACTGGTGGATTAAAACTAGTCTGTGATGTGGTGCACGGTAGAAATGGCTCGCCTTGAGCCGCTCAGCAGTAAACAGAGCAGGCAGCATGACAGAGGTTTCACAGGTTTCTCTCCGGTATCGGAAAATCCCACAGGTTGGATTGGGAAATTCTGATCCACGAATTATGTTGGTATCGGAACCTGATACTGATCCGGGATCAGAACCTGATACCGATCCGGGATCTGGGATGTTGATTGCCACTTAAGTGTTTTTCCCCTTCTATAGTGGAGAGCGACACTGTTGAATTGTAAACTTCTGTGCCCATGTGACGTCACACATCGCTGTTGTAGCAGCCAGCATGGCCGCCTGCTGGTAGTTTTAGACCAGCCATACAAAAACACTCTTAAGTTTAACATAAATGATCACACATCATGCCTACAACTTTTCATATGGGCTCTCAATATCATAATCTACCAACCCAATCGTAAATTATCAGTGGGTTTTCTTTTCCATTAAAGCGGTTTAATAAACATATTACATTAATCTTTTACAAATTACAACTATATAAAGATATGAAAGCACTTTCTCAGTCAACAGTTGATTACAGCAAAGTGCTTACATCAACTAAATTATTTGTTTTACCCTTACTCTTGGCTTTTTAATTTGCCACAGTGGTGATGTAGAGTTTGTCGCTGCATGTTGTGCCACAGCAGGAATCACTGTCACTCTGTGCAAAAGGCCTTTGACTAATTGAATAAAGGTTTCTCTCTATCAGTGCAAAGTAAACAGAGGATACATATGCAGAAAAGAGAAGATAAAAAAAAAACTTGATAATTATGTAGAAATATATAAGTGCTGGTGCAGCAGCTACACAGTATTTAGAAAAGTGCAAATATTCTAGAGTGTGATTCCACACGTGGGAGGCAGCAGCAGCACACTGCAGGATTTCTCACCCTTATTTAATGGGGTCGTTAGTGCGTCCTTGGAGACAATGTGGACTGTGATGTAATAAGTGATCTGGCCAGGCCGAGATGATAATCTCTGGGTTGAATGACATTTTAAACCAATGGTGCTACGCTGCAGGGCAGATTACTTGGCCTCCAAGTGTCCTCTCTCTGAGGACATTGAAAAACAATAAACATTGTTTTCATTATGTTTTTAGCACGACTGAAAGGCTGCCATGTACTGAACCAATGAAAGTCGACTGCTAAAGCTGTGTAAATTGGTATTTTATGACTAATGAAAATGCAAACGATGCCCCTCAGAAATACCTGTAGAAATTGTTACTCTTGTAACGTATTGAAGCCAAACATTTTTGATACTACACCAATTCGTGTCCTGAGAAATGTGGCATGTAGAGAGTGATTATTGATCTGACATATAAGGATCACGTCTCTCCCTCTTTCTTTTGCATGCCTTTTTCTTGCACAATGACATATTTATGGAATACAGCAAAGCAGACAGTTACATTTGGCATTCTGGGGCCTGTGGGGCAAAAATTAATTGTTGTGACCTTCCTGTAGGCAATGTGAGACCTTTTTATGCTGTTTCAGCTGCACTGAACAACGTGTTACTGGTAATCACTCCATTTTACGAGACAGAAAAAGCTCATCTTTTTGACATCTCTAGAACATTTTTCATTGTTCAAAGTCTTTGCTTCCCCATTACCTAAGGTGACGACTAGATGTTTTAGGTTTCTTTCAGGACCTTCTTGCTGAGAGGCAAGAGTGCTAACCACTAGAACCTCAGTCCCACTGAATAATAAGCCATGAATAATGAGCCACGCATTGGTGTGTCAGCGATTATTTGAAGAATGATCCAAGTTTTAATCTATCACATATCCACTACTAAGGCACCTCTATGTGCCTCTCTGTACCTCACATATGCCAGGTATCAGCCTCTAGTGACCTGTCATTTGAGCCCATCCTGCGTCGAATGGCTCGTGTCGCCGCATATGATCCATGTCAAGCCACATATAATCCATGTAGCGCCATGTAACGTGATGTTGGTGCACATTTAGGCATGGGTTAGGTCCAAACCTGCAGCCCTCCCACACTTGGTCCCTTTAAAGTGTGGGTTTTCAATTCACAGCATCCATTCAAGATGTCACATTTTTTTAAACGTAGTCCAAAAATAGATGCTCCAATACATCCATGCACCAGGCTACTGTTCACCTGTTCCAGAATCATTGCCAAGGCGAGGGATGCGAATTTGTGGCATCGCGTGTTGTCCGGTGTGAACGCAGCATTAGAGCCTCTCAGAGCCACTAATCTCCCACGATTGTTGAATAACTGGACTCATACCAAAAAAACATGCTACGTGGCTCATTATTCACCCTTCATTATTTGGTGGGACCAGGGCTTAAGCCAATGTACTACCCCTTCTTGGAAGTCCTATCAATGAAAATCCCAAACAAAACTGGTGACAGCATCCACTAGAGACAAATCTGATGTAATTTCAAGAATGTGGACACAGCTCCTTAAGACACCTCAGGGTACCCATTCATAGGCCTGTTCCAAGTCTTTAAAATCCATGTAGACTGGTTGGGCATACTCCAAAACCCCATCTAAAATCCATGCAGGGGTAAAGAGCTGTTCCACGACTAGGAAAGAACTTACATTACCCCTGGATGAGCAACATGATGACACTATGCGGTTAATTATATGAACAGACCATCTAAGAATTGGCTGCTCTAGTATTCTGGGTTGCGTAACATGTTTAGCATGAATTATTTTGTACATTAAACACAGTTATCACAAATTAGAAGGCATACGAGGTCTGTTAGAAAAGTATCTGACCTGTTTCCTTTTTTGTTGTTGTTGCAAAAATCTGATGGATTTGAATCAAGCGTGCTTGCATGAGCCAACCTTGAACCTTCGTGCGCATGCGTGAATTTTTTCACGCCTATCGATTGCGTCAGTTGCTGGTAAGCAGCATTTGTGTGAGGTTGTGTGTGGTGCTCTCGGCGGATTTTCATTGCAAGGAAAATGACGGAACGACTGGAGCAGTGCTTCTGCATCAAATTTTGCCAGAAACTGGGCGACAGCCAGGGAACCATTCAGA
Organism: Thalassophryne amazonica; assembly: GCF_902500255.1. Classification (NCBI taxonomy): domain Eukaryota; kingdom Metazoa; phylum Chordata; class Actinopteri; order Batrachoidiformes; family Batrachoididae; genus Thalassophryne; species Thalassophryne amazonica. Next base: position 23,408,339 of record NC_047118.1, on the reverse strand, counting down.
AGATACAGACGGCTTTCGGTGGCTTTTCAGTCGTGTGACTATCCGAGAAATTGTGGAAGAGGTGGGCATCATTTTTCGGAGTCCAGCATGTCCTGTGAGACTTCAAGACGAAGGTGCTTTTGCTCCGCCATCAGCAGCTTCGGCACGAATTTCACCGCCACTCTTTTCATGGCCAAATCTTCTGTCACAGTGGAATGTGCTGAAAAAGTGCTGATGTCGTCCTCTTCTGCAATTTCTCGGATAGTCACACGATGGTCCCGCATCACCACAGCGTTCACTTTGGAAATGATCTGGTCATTTCAGCATGTTGATGGCCGACCGGAGCGTGGCACGCTCTCCACCATTGTGCGGACATCTTTAAACCAGTTGTACCGCTTCTTAATCTGTGTGATGCTCAAAGCATCGTCACCGAAAGCCATCTGAAACTTCTGAATGGTTTCCACCTGGCTGTTGCCCAGTTTCTGGCAAAATTTGATGCAGAAGCACTTCTCCAGTCGTTCCATCATTTTCCTTGCAATGAAAAACCACCGACAGCACTACACACGACCTCACACAAACGCTGCTTGCCAGCAAATGACGCAATCGACAGGCGTGAAAAAATTCACGCATGCGCACGAAGGTTCAAGGTTTGCTCATGGAAGCACGCTTGATTCAAATCCATCAGGTTTTTGCAAAAAAAACAAAACAAAGGTCAGATACTTTTCTAACAGGCGTCGTAGATAGCTTGATGATGTGTAATGGTGCCACTGTGGTGTAACACATATTCGGGTCACAGTTGTTAATGCCCACATGACAAGCTACTTGTTATAAAAACCACTGGCCAGTCTGCAAAAATATGCATGAATCAAACATTGGTACCGTTGTTACCCTGTTAGCAATAGCTTGTTGATAACTGCAAAATGGGGCGTGTCCAGGTTTCACATGACAAGGTCACCTTTAGATGCACTGCTGAAATGGTAACATTTGGTGTCCTCCCATTTGAGCTTCAAGCCCGCCCTTCAGAAAACCTATCAGTGACATCATGGGGGGTGCGGTATATATATACAGTCTACAGAATCAAGTAGTTTTTGTGTGAAGAGAAATGACCCTCTATTGTACATTGGGGGAGCTTGGCCCTAGATCTCATGTGGCAGTTATGCACATACCTAACTTTGTGGCTACATTAAAACTGCGTAAAATCTGAGGTGTACTGTTACTGAAACTATGCCATTTTTACTCAGACTAATGGCGCTCCATTAAAAAATCTTAGAGATGATGGAATGTGATTGCATTTCTTAGAATTGTGCAACAGCACTGTAAGTGGGGAAAAAATGTAATTTGCAAAATGTAAAATGCAAACATTGTACATTCTTAGCACACACTCAGCAATCTGTGTTATTGCTTGAATTGCTAATGTCATTGCTGTCACCCTTGTTCAGTGATTTACAGTTTCAGCATTAAGAGAGGTTGTCAACACCAAAACAAATGGCTCAGGAGCTAATATGCTGGCATACACAACTTGTACATTTTCAAGGACAAAATGTTAAGCAGACATTAACACAATAATCCAAGGCACGGATATATCTGTGAATGTAAACACAGTGGGAAAGTTCTAATTGAAACCCTGCGGCAGTGATAAGATTTTCCCAAAGGGTTTTTTTTCTTTTGGGTTGGTGTGACTTGCTTTGATAAGCGATATGCAGGAATGAGCTGGAGTATAGGTGGAGAAGGCAAATAGGACAGCTTTTTTTTAAAAATCACCACGCATGCAAACACGTGCACTCTCACATGCAAGCGCACATGGACTGAGACTGCTTCTTGTCCGGATTCCGCCAGAGTTCTTTTGGCAGTATCAAAGGCTATGGGGTGTTACTGATGCACTCATTTTGCAAGCCTATCTGCAACTTCTGAAGAAGTTACTGTGAGGAAAAACTAAACACCAGCACTCAGTAACTCTTCTTCATGAACTTGTCCCTATACTGCTGTGCATCATTCCTCAACAGGAATTACAACACACCTTAATCCGGAATTAGAAGTACTGCTCTGCTCAGGGTGACAGAGGGGAGTAAAGTGAATTCTGCCCTTACTTAACAGGCCTAAAGTTTTATTGTCAGTCCACCGAAGTCCTACTAAGCAATAAGAGACCGCTTAGGCCTGTTGCTGGGTAGAACTTCATCTCCACCCCTCACTGAGATTGGTTCCCTCATGGTCCCACCCCTCGGAATGCTTTTGCCTTACTTTTTTTTTTTGGTAGCAGAGCCATCTGTGGAAACAGACCCAACAACTGATCCAAGGGACATATATAGGGTTTGTCAAAAAAATGTACCCAAAAGTACTCTGAAATATGAATACCAGGAAATGGTTATACTGGGAAATAATGGTGTTTTCTGGTCTGCATCACCGTGATTGCTCTCACTGCCTCCGATGCGCTTTCTGCGGGCTCAGTAAACGCAGCAGCGGGCCACTCGCACCGCCCTCCTGTCTGCTGTGTGGAGCTGCGCCAAATCTGGCAACAAGTCCAGAGACTACGCTCGCTGTTTTGATCCGGATGTTGACCGCAGCTGCAGAGCTCTGTGGCCACCGAGAGAGGACTTGGATTCTTTGCGGGTCCTGCATCCGTACCTCCGGAGGCAGTGAGCGAAGGGGGAGTTCTGCGTGTGTTTGTTTCTAATCTTCTCCCCCAGAAGAAAAAAGAGAATGTTTACACAAGAGAGAAAAGTAAGAAAATGTTAATGGCTGTTTGAGAAAAGTGTATAAAGTGTGTAGTGAGGGATTTTACAGCCTTAAAACATCTATAATAATTGCAAAAAGCAATAGCTACTTCGCGGATTTTGCTTATCGTGGGTTATTTTTAGAACGTAACTCCCACGATAAATGAGGGACCACTGTATATTAATTTATTTGTTGTTGTGGTACTTCCCAGTATTAACGTTTTACTCAGCAAAATCTGTTATTTTTGTCAGTTACTTTCCTGGCTGTGTCCAATATTGATATTCATTTGAATGGGTTACTTGGCACAGATCTCACATCAGGAAAACAACAGTGGTTGGAGACTGCGGCGCAACCCAAATTAGCATGAACGTTTGCAATCTTCTTACTATCTTGTTGCAGCCATGAGTCCCTGAAATGGATGTGGTGAAGACAGTGACCAGGTCTGTGACCACCAGTGATGCCGGTAACGCGTTACTTAGTAACGCGTTACTCTAATCTGACCACTTTTTTTAGTAACGAGTAATCTAACGCGTTAATCTTTCCAAATCAGTAATCAGATTAAAGTTACTTCTCCATGTCACTGTGCGTTACTATTATTTTTCATTGTGGGTCGATAGCAGCATTAAACTTGGTCCGTGGGCAGGAGGTCGGGGTTCGACTGAACTGCCCACTTTCAGTGAGCTGTGAGCTTTTCATCCGCGGTTTTTTGCAGCTGCTCGACTCGTCGTCACCTCTTAAAGCGCGGTGATCAGCACACCTGCACTGAGCTTTACAAAGACATTTTTATACTTTTTCCCCTCCTTTATTTAGAATTCTGAGCTGAGCTGCTCCGTATCGTCTCGTTAAAAACAGCTGATCCTCCGCGACGCGTCAACAACTAACACTATTTTCCACTCAAATGCACCTAAACTCTCTTTCTGAGGACCACATGATGTGAAAACGCAATAAAACTTTCTTACCTGTAAATCTGGTCCTGTTTTCTGCATAAATAAATGTTATCCATTCTTTGTGCTCAAACGCCAAAGTAGGGGCGAATCCAGATGGAATGGGGGCGTGGGGCAAGGATGTGCCCCCCTCACAACACCCCTAGATTAAAGGTCCAGTTTTGAAGCCTTTTTTTACTACAACTACTAATACTACTTAAAATAATATTAATTTCGACAAGTAAATATTTAGAGAGAATTTAAATGTTAGAAAAATGCTAGAATGAATTTAATAGTTACATTTATAAACAATGTAGGTTCGAAATTGCAAGTTTTACTGTTACAGTGCTGTCAACAGTTAATATGAGGTCAAGAAAGAGGTCTTTATTTTACTTTTTATAAAACAAGTATTTATTTTCATTGAAGTCAAGAAAGGGTGACTATAAAGTAGTTTTGGCAAAACAGGTATCATTGTCATGTTGAGGTGGCAGAGGGTTGTTGTCGGCAGCTGGGAAAAGTAACTAAAAAAGTAACTAGTAATCTAACTTAGTTACTTTTACAATTGAGTAATCAGTAAAGTAACTATACTTTTTCAAGGAGTAATCAGTAATCAGTAATTGGATTACTTTTTCAAAGTAACTGTGGCAACACTGGTGACCACCCACAGTCAGCTGCACAGACGGTGAAAAAAATGGCCATAAGATGGAGTGTGACAGCAGGTCGCCTGCTTTCAGTGTGTGAATGAACAGGGCCAAGTTGGCAATTACATGCAGTCTATACACAATCATAAGGTGAATGACTATGACATATAAAGGAACAGTGAAAATCTGTTGCTGTCTGTTGTGGCTTGAGGATATTTATACTGGCCAGTTCTGGATCTCGATGCCAGCCCGTGTGCAGTTATGGACATGACAGCACCGCATCACATCATATCATGGCCCTGCAGCAGGAGAAAAGTGTGTCGGCTGGGCCTAGTAATACATAAAAACCAGTCTGATTAATCTTGGGTGAGTTATTGGTGGGTGAAATAAATCATGGAGGAGTATAATATTTTATCATGTTCCTGCTGTTTTCTTACCACACCCATGATCACATTGTTATTGCCGTCACATGCTTACCACATGCTTACCACATGCTTACCACATTCTCACTGCATCTGTCCAGACTTTAATACTGTACTATATGCTGTGCAAGTTATCATTTGTCCAACTGCAGGCTCAACAACAAACTACAGTCAGATAAACAGCTCTCCAGCCAAAAATACTTGTGGATATTTAAACACACACTTTATTTATTTAAAAAAAAATTTTGCTGGGTTTTGATAACATGGACAGCAGCTGGCGCATTTCATAGCCCGCACAGACAGCTACGGCGGGAGGCTGCAGCTGTGTCACTGTGTGCCTTTAACCTATAAATCACTCACTGAGAATTAGAAAAATTGTAATGATGTGGCAGGTGGATTATTTCTGTGTAGTACTGGTTTTGGATGATGTTAGAGCTGATCTGTGCATTCCTCATATATGTATGGTTTCCAACAGGCTGACTCCAGTCAGTGTGTCTGTATTTATAAATTAGATGGCAGTTGTTTGCAACCTTTGCCAATCTGTCTGAGAGTGATCACACTCAGTCTGAGTCGGACTGTAGTTGTTTGGGAACAGGGCGCCTCCCACCAGGCGACCTTTGCAATAGACTGTTGTTACATTGTCAATACACATGTGCAGTTGTGCATAAATCTTGCGTAACTAAACACAAGCTCCCTCCTCCGCTGTCAGCATAGTGCCTATTCGTCCAAAACATGTACGAGGAGCAGTTCTCGCAGCTTACTCCACAGAGCACTGTTTTACGATGATTGTCCATGATCAGTGGTGGGCACAGTTCAGCTAATCCGATAACAGATAATTATTGAAGCTAATGTTTTTGCTAGCGGATTAGCTTTTCAGATAAGTTTTAAAACCATCATCTGACCAATTATCTTCCGATAAATTTAGTTCCGATAACTTTCAGTACGATAACATTTTTTTTGCAAGTAAACTGAGCAAAGTTTAATGGTCAAAAACATTTATAAACCCTAAAATCAAACATTTTAGTCCGTCTGTTGTGTGTTTGTAGCAGACTGGCTGCATGTCACTTGCTGATGACGTCATCATTAAGCTGAACACATGATTGGCCGGTCAACGCATAGAGCATTGTGGGTAGTGTAGTTCAGGTTCACTTTGGACGTTACAGTGAGTGAGTCCGCTCAACACAAAAACAAAACAGACTAATTTTAACTATTTTATTTTATTTCTTTGTGGCTGTAATTTAATTGCCAAGACTCAGCGGGGGAGAGGAGCTCTCACAGTGCAGCTGTGTGTACAGAAGGACTTTTCTTCATGTTTAGACACTGTTTTGGATTTTTTAAAAAGGACGCTTTATGCGGATTATTTATTTAGATAAATACTCTTGGGAAAGTGTAGGGACACGGACCCACAACAGGGGGCGTAAAGGAACCGGACAATGGATGAGCCAATAAATGACAATTTACTGTTGTGCACAACGGAATACAGACAGAACCAGAATTTGGATTACAGACAATTACATGAAGGTGACGTGTGGGCAGGCTCGAGGATAGGAGAGCACCGTCCAGAGAAGAGCCGGACCCCATACGATTTCCACTGCCACCGGATCTGGAAACACACTGGAGACGCCAAGTTCTGAGTCCCCAGGTGGCCACCGTCTTCAGCTGCCGGATCTGGTACTGCTGGCAGGATACAGAGAAAACAGCTTGAGGTGAGTGTGTGAAGACACACCCAGTAAACAGTCAGCACACAGAAATATTTCTCTCCAGGTGGGCACGACACCTCCACCTCCAACACAGTAAAAGAGTGAGGGCTACTTAGTTTGACGTGCGTCACTCGTCACGTTTCCCCAAACTTAGCGTCCCGCTATCAGTAGGCTCTGAGGCCCTTGGTGCCAGTGGTTATCCCCAGATTCCATAACGTGATGTGGCTGAGACTCTACGACTCTTCCTGGATGGGATGCCAGTCCATTGTAGATTGCTTCCCCAGCCATGACTGGTAGCCATTTACAGTTGGGTGGATCTAGAGAAATACCCTATAGAAGCATTTTTGTCACGTATTCATCAAGTGAAATGTTTTGTTGAAAAAATGCCAGTTCAAACTCTTGCCTTTGCATCCTGGGAGTTTCAGATCAAAACCCTTTCACTACAGCTAGTGATCAGATCCATTATGGGACACTTAAGAAAACAAGATTTTCATACATTTTTCCAAAAATGAAATACTCAAAAGTCAGAATTTGCTATCAACATGTAGCCTAAAATAACTAATATGAAATTTCAAGTATTAGCTTGTTACTGAATTTACGTATTTAAAGCGCCTTGGGGCAACTGTTTGTTGTGATTTGGCGCTATATAAATAAAATTGATTGATTGATTGACGTTCCAATTCAACTGTGCTCCTGTTTAACGATGACTACTTTTCAGTTCTAATCTCAGATTTTAATGTCAGGTTTGGTTTTTGGAAAGAAACACCAATGCTCCTGTTGGCTAAACAAGTACATGTTGGTTGAGGTTGCTCCTTGCTGAGACATATTCTCTCTCTCTCTCATGAATGGGCCTCCTTCCAAAGAATACTGCACCACCTGGCACGGGCACGGTCCATTCCCTCCACTAAAACACATCAACAGGCTGCCAAAGTCCTGGAGTGAAGGCTGTGAGTACCAAAGAGGAAGGAGCTGGTGGTCAGATTAAGAATGAGTAGTAGTAGCACAAATAAACTTCACACAACAACACAACTTTTTTATCAAGACGGAGACAGCCAAGGACTCTGTTATAGAGTGTTTGAGTGAAGGAGACCTGTTTATATCGTGTGTGTGTGTGTGTGTGCACGCGCACTTGCACAAATGCCCAAGTGCTTTTCCTGCCTATCTGATGTCTTTCCACTCTATCTCAAACAAAATGAAAAGGGGAGGAGCTGGCAGAAAGGTGAGCAATGGAAATTTTTTCTTCAAACATCATTGTGTAAAACGACTTGTCTGAATCAAGCACAAGCATGTTTCATATAAATGACATTCAGCTACGTAGAAGCAGTAATCAAGGAACGTGACACCACAAGTAGTTAAAAAATGCCTGAGTAAACGGGCACCTCTCTTAATCTACACTTGTGCTGAAGATAGCGTTTGAGTGCCAGAAAGAATAAAGTTTAAGAAAACTAAGATAAGTGTAGAAAAACATCCGGTTATTTCTCAGTCATCCAAGGTCAAAGATGTGGAAAAATCCAGCTGATTTTCCAGGGAAGGATCACTGCTGTGTTGCCACCACAGGAGTTTGGCTTCCCCTCCCTGTGCCAATGCCTTGTTCCCATATTCCTTCTATCTGTTAACCACCTATCACCAGGCAGCAAACTCCCCTCCATCTGCTCTTATTCTCATGCTGAGGAAACGGAGATAAACGGATCCAGAGCTGGTAAAAGTACACATTCAGCCTAATAAAAGTGCTTTTATCAGCTAAAACACATAGAAATGATCATTTGAGGTCTTGAATGCACAGTTTAAAAGGAATATTACTCATTTGTGTGAAAGCAGCATCTGTCTGCGTTGTCTTCTGTCATTAAAATAAATATAATCGCTGAGTGTAATTAGCCACACAATGATGTGCCTGTCGTAAATTGCCCCCAAAAGAAAATGACAGGAGTGTTTTGAGCATTGATATCATAGCACTGTAGAATTTCTTATCATTTTCATGTTACATAACAAAGGTGTAACAATACATCTCATATTGTGATAGTCGTATCGTGGAGCCTGTATCAAATCATGTTATTTTAAATGAGTATTGGAATAGTGTATTACAAGTTCCCCTTTTACATGCCTGTGTGGTGCTCCATGGTGTCTGTCATTTCATGGGTATTCTACTCATGGGAAGCCATACCTCCAACCCAATCAATCAAATTTTCTCCTAGTTTATTGTCAAATGGAGAAGGACTTTAAAATTTAAAGCCCTGCCAGATGTGCCATCATCAAGAAGCAGATGCTTATTCAGTCTGCAGACTAAACTCCTGTTCATTTTTACCCAAGGCCATCAAATATGGCCGTCGGGTATTGCAAAGGCTTCTCGTCCATCCGTCCATCACTATGTTCGTCTGTCTGTGCTCAGAATAAGTCCAGTCCTATTAATGCAAGGGTCTTCAAATTCACAGGGAGCATTCTTGGGACACAGACCTTGGACAAGTTCAAATATGGCTAAACCACACTTATTCTAAGAGGTATTTTTCAGAGGTTAAAAGTCACATTCTGCTCCTATTTTTTTATGCTATGATGTCGCGGACATTGGCGTGATGATCCTGTGGATGTTAGCGTGGTGACGTCACTTCCTGGTGTTGCTAGCTGCTAACTTCACTTTGTTTTTGGCTAGAAATAACGGCTTTGTCCTATATTATGAAAGATTACAAAAATAAACACTTCTAAAACTGAAAATGTTGTTTTTGTAACCTGATAACACCTCTGGAAGGATTTACAAAACATTAAGTGGACATTAGCGTGGTGACATTACAGGCTGGTAGCTAGCTGCAAAGTAATGTTTCGTTTGTGTGTAAATATAACCTTGTCATATGTTATGTAAAAGTTAGCAAGAAATAAACACTTCTAAAACTGAAAATGCTGTTTTTTGGAACCTAATAACACCTCTGGAGTGATAAGATATTTAGCGGATGTTAGCATGCAAGCTAACTTCCGATGGACTTAAATTTGTCTCAATACCTGCAAATGCACAGAGGGTGATCTACAAATATTTTTTCATTTGCACAACTTCCACTCTTGTCAAAAGCTCATGTAAACCCACACGCAAAGCCTCCTGCAGATGCTGTTAAAACATAAATATTGTTTTTGATTGATTGACTGACCGATTGATTGATTGATTGATTGATTGATTGATTGAAAATGTACAAATTGTACTTAAGACAGCAGGATCTTAATAATTAAACAACTGCAAATTCTAAAAAAACACAATGCTCATATAGCTGAGGGTATTTTAGCATTGTGTTATATTTTAAAGATACATACATATATTTGTATGTATAAAAGTATGAACAAGAAAGTAAATGGACTGTATTTATATAATGCTTATATAACATCTGATTCAGAACCTCAAAGTGCTTTACAATGATTCCTTGCATTCACCCATTCACACACACACCAATGCCGGTATGTTGACATGTTTTAAATACTTTTGTGGTTTGTGTACTATTGCAATAACCAATATCTTGACTAACGTCTGCACAGAAGGAGGAAAGGAAGCACTGGGTTAACACACCAAAACGATACTGGAATGCTTTTCAGCTATTAGAGCTCACGTCTCCCACATATATGACAAATGTCAAAAGAACACATTGCAGTTTGCATTTGCAGCCCTTCCACATAGTGATTGGTGGTGGCTTTTCTTATTGATTCATATTAAAGCACCTTTTATACCTGAAAGCTGTGTTGATGAAAACTGATGCAGTTTTCCGGTAATGCAGTGGCCCTGATGGTGCTGTAAGTGAAGGTCGTGCATATGTATTTTGTACATGTGTGTTTCTTTGTCTTTATGTTATGCCATGAGGCCCATGGTGTATAATTGATTTTACTTGGGTAAAGGTGGTGCACTAACACTTTCAAGGATGTGAACTGGGCTGATAGTTGTGTATTGCGATCTTGCAGGACAGTGGCACTGCAGACTTTGTGCTACCAGTCACTAAGTCTCCAGTCTCTGATCTGAGCAACAAAACCTGGCAGGTGAATGTCTCAGTTAATATGCACACCTGAAGGGATCTGCACAGACACACCACAGCAGGCCTACTTCCTGCTTGTGACGTGATTATCTTCCAACAGCTTTAGAACTTGATTCAGTTTCAATGTAAATCCATACACAGGCATCATATCAAGGGATTTAGACTCTGCCTTTGAATACACTGATTTATTTTATCACTTTAGCAGGATGACCAAAAAATAAAAAATGTTACCAGAGAAAGGAGCTCGTGTTTTTTGCCACCTGTGCAACAGGTTAGCCCATTTCAGATAAAATGTTCAATTGCACAATTCCTCATTTTTTTTCACAATAATTATGTGTACTTTTCACAAACACACATGTACAGTAATGTTCAGAATAATAGTAGTGCTATGTGACTAAAACGATTAATCCAGGTTTTGAGTATATTTCTTATTGTTACATGGGAAACAAGGTACCAGAAGATTCAGTAGATTCTCACAAATCCAACAAGACCAAGCATTCATGATGTGCACACTCTTAAGCTATGAAATTGGTCTATTAGTAAAAAAAAAAAAAAGTCGAAAACGGGGTGTTCACAATAATAGTAGTGTGGCATTCAGTCAGTGAGTTCATCAATTTTGTGGAACAAACAGGTGTGAATCAGGTGTCCCCTATTTAAGCCTTAAGAGTGTGCATATCATGAATGGTCTTGTTGGATTTGTGAGAATCTACTGAATCTACTGGTACCTTGTTTCCCATGTAACAATAAGAAATATACTCAAAACCTGGATTAATCTTTTTAGTCACATAGCACTACTACGTATTATTCTGAACACTACTGTATGTTGAGTAGGAGGGGACAAATGGAACATTAACAAACAAGGTGGCTGTTGGTGCATCAACCACAGGTTTCATCATCAAGCAAATCAAACACAAGGAGGAGTCCGGTTTTGTTCCCGTAAACAATATGAGCCAGAGGTTTGATTGCTGGATAAACATCATCACATCCGGAATAAGCTTTGATCCAATGGTTCCAGGCAGTCACTTTGAGAGATCCTGGAGAGAGGGCAAGTCTCTGGCACTGCTGTTGCAACAACCGCTGTAATAACTGTCAGTATTGTAATAAGTATGACAACAGTTTCATGTGAAATACAGATTACGATTCTAAAGATTCTTAGCCACTTAGTGTCAATGATTTATCATATAATATGATCACAATTGCAGAGCAGGTAACTCAGTGGGTAAAGAGCTATCTTAAAATATCCAGACCTGTGTTTGAATCCTGCTCGTGCTACCTTGTAAAAGACATCTAATTTGCACTGTGTCAGTCCACCCAGCTGTAAAATGGGTGTGAGTTTTGGGAAATAACCTGCGATGGACTGATGTCCCGTCGAGGAGTTATGGACTATCGTCCACTTCACTCCATGGAAACCAGAGATAAGCACCGGCCCAATTGGTCTCAGGGCCTATAAGGACTTACTTTTTTGAAAGTAGTCACAATTATTAGAATAGCAGACAAAATTACTCAGGAATATTATCCACTCTTGAAATGATTATAGTATTATATCAGGGGAAATTTTAGTACGGGAGACTTAGAATAGTGGGTGAAATTTGCATGAGAATATTAACCAATATTAAGCCTCTCATCAGCCATCCACTTGTAATGACTCGAGCCGAGCAGTGATGAGGGATGACTGTGAGGCTAAGGTAAACAGCTAACTGTATAATCAGTCATCTTAAAAAGTTTATTTACACTTAGTGAGGTTAACATGCACACATTTGCTGCATATATATTCTTTCAGTCCTATCAAATGCTTCTGATTGCATTTTCATCTGTTCAATGGTGACAAGAAGCAGTTTATTCTGTTTTTAGCTTGCCCCATCCTAAAACATTCTGTAGCTGTTTAGCATATGATGGTGTTTCCATTCTAAATTAAAAAAAAAAAAATGTACGGATTAATGTTGTTGCTGTTCTGATTGAAAAGATTAACCCCAGAACATCTAAAAATAGAGCCTAGCTTTTAAAAAAAAAATGACCAACTTGCCCTGTTACAATAGCAGGCAAAAATTGGCAGCAAACAACCACTTTTGTAACAACTATTTAAGTTTCCCTTAAAATGCAAATTTAGATTCTGCAGATTCTTAGCCAGACAATCACTTTATGTAATTTGTAGCATAACATAATCATTATTATTACAGTACTGGGTGAAATTGTACAGGAAACGTAACCCCTATTGTCACAATTATGACAACAGTAGTTAAAACTACGCAAAGTGTCGACAGCTGTCTGCATTTTGACATACAGCTGGTGGATCACTTGTAGCATTAAACTGATACCCACAGTGACATTTATATCACCGCGCAGTAGCCTGAGTCCTGATCCCGCTGAGCTCCCTGCTGTATGTTTAGAGAGTAGATTTTAATGCACACTGTACTCTGGTAAGAAGCTGCAGTAAAGGCAGAGTGATGGGTGCTGGAGGTGAGGCAGCGCACATAAATTGTATGCGCATAAACCAGTGCTCTCTGCACTCCAACTCTGATTCATATTAGTACCATAAAGCACAAGGAGAGGGCACTTCCAGACATGGGTGGCATAAATCCCACGGTGCAGAGCTGAAAATAAAACACTGCTCGCTCACGCACCATCCATTCCCGCTGTCACAACAGGTCGCAACAAGCTCTTTCTTGTTGGTTTTGCTCTTTCTGCTTTGCACTACTACACTAATTAAACTTTCAGGTACTTGTTAACATGTCAGCTGGAGTTAATACGGTTTAACCATGATGGTAGAGTCTCACGCCTGGTCTAGAGCGCCACCAGTCCAACACAGCGACCTTCATGGTACAGAGGCATGTCTGTCCAGTCTTTGAGTGTCCCACGCAGCTGCCATAAAGCACATGCTGCGCTGACACCTCAGGGTGGAAGGTGTGGAGAGACAGAATTATGATATGCTGTAAAAAACAAGAAATCAAAAGATCCAAACATGACTGCACAGTGCACTGAGTGTGCGATTGTATTTCTGTCACACACGCTTCTCCCTGCAAATGTTCATTCTAACGTCTGTGCAAGCACATGCAAACCACCGCATAGCTACAGGTCAAAGGGTCACACCAAAACAAGCTGAGTGGCCTGGGTTTTTTTGTTGTTGTTTTTTAATAAATGCAAACATTTTTGAAAGCGTAATGGACAACTTTTTTTGTTGTTGTTGTTCAGGTTATGTAATTTTGTTTATTTATTTTTTTGACATTTTCCTCAGTTTCTCAAACACTATTGAGTCCGTTATCATAAAACGTGTTGCAGAGGTGAGGGATGGAACAATAAAATGAGTAAAATTCCAGAATGGATTTGAACAATGAAGTGCAACCAATCATTTTTTTCTTCACTCTTAAACAATACAAGAGAGAGCTTTTTGTTTTTGTTTTGTTTTTCATGGCTATTTTGTTGTTGTTATTGTTGTTGTTGTTTTTTAACAACAACACCAACAAAACCAATTTGCACCAAATAATGAGTATCAGTGGAGTGCGAGTCAGACAGGTCATTTAAGTTTTGGAGTAAATCCTGACAACACTGCAAATCAAGTTTATTCTTCACATTATTTAACATTGCAAGAAATTTGTATTTGTTTGTGTTTGGGGTTTTTCATTTGTTTTTTACATTTTTCTCAATTTTTCAAGACAAAATAATTCATAGTCCAGGTAAATACAGGCCAATTTCGTTCATTATGCACATTTAAATTGTGAGTTTTAATAACTCGGCATGGCGTTCATGTGAAGGTCAAGGTCAACCAAGGTTATTTCTTTAAAAATGTAATTTTTCACAACAATATTGAAACTACAGGAGCTGGAGAAATGACCTTAAGTACATCTGACTTGGTACACAGATTGCCACATGCTGTTTTGTATGTGACATTGCGATGATGACGATGATAATTGATAATTGAAAAATTTAAATTGATGCCACTATATGTTGTCATGTGACAGAAAAAACAATTTTCTCAGTAATCTTGAAACTGCAAGAGTTAGAAGGATGATCTCAAGTGCATATAAATAAATAAACAGAATGTCATATTCTAATGTATATGCTATGTTGCGATGATGTCATCATATGACATTATTATGATTTGGAACGACCAATTGTCACACATCTGTCCTGTCTACAGCACTTCCTGTATTTTATTTTGATATCTCTCGTCTCTTGTGTATTGTCTTGGCTTTCTTCCTGTGTCTCCCCAGGTGTGTCTCTTCTGTTATCATGTCTTGGTCTATTTAACCTCTCCCTCCTCCTGTTTCTCTTGTTTGATTGTCTTGTGTATTATTCTGAGCTATCCCACGTTCCTTATGTTGTTGTACTCCTTGGTTACAGAGCCCTGCTTTGCCCCATAAACTTTGAGTTTTTGCCTGCTCCTCTGGACACTGGTGCCTGGTCAGACTGTCTCCTTGGTTTTGAACCCCTGCCTGTTTTCTGGACTGTGCCCTGCGCCTGATCCCCATTAGGTTTGTTTACTGCGAGTCACACTGTGTGCAATACCCACTGTACTGGTGTGGCTCTTAATTAACCCTCTGGGGGCGACGCCGTCGTATACGACGGCTAAGACCAAGCTTTACTAAATTATAAATAACTTTTGAATGATATGAGATAGAAACTTACTTTTTTTTTTTTTTTTGCTGAAAAGTTAACTCTGCGGACTTTCGAGCCAGCCATTGGCCATCTTTGTACTCATAGAAGCTGTGCGATGACGTGCGCAATGTGAGTGTCCAATTGGAATTGGTTCACCGTCACATGGTTTTCCAAAATCCAATCATAGGGCAGATTTACCTCACGTGAAAAGACAAAGATCGTTTTCAGGAGTGATATGTTATTAGTTGGCTGTTTGAATAGCCCCCTGGGTGCTCCAATGAGTACATACTATTAGTACATACTCAGTGCGCCCTGCGCCATTACGCACAGTGATCAGTGAAAGCAGGAGCAGACGGAGAGCCTCTGATGACAATCTCACATGCTCAAACAAAGAGTGTGTAACTGTCAGGATTGCTCCACTAGTTTGCATGTGAATGTTACTGGATAACGTTTTTGCTTTCTCTGTGTAAAGCACTGTTTACCATATCAATGGACAACAAAACACATAGACCATTTTGTATATATTGTTCAAAATGTGCATTTGTGTTTATTGTTTGAACCTTTTTGTTGTACAGTCTTTCACACAAGACCTCAAATTACCTTTATAAAGTGTCAAAACAGTTGTTTATTATAGTTTGCTGTGTGTTTTGAATAAATGTGTGTGGAAAATTATTTTTCGCTTTATTTTTTCCTTGCCTATTTTTGATTGTAAACCTTTATTACACTTATAAAACACAACAAAAACATATATATTCTGAAAGCACAGGTTGACCTGAAAAAAAGAGACATAAAACTTGAATGTGGGATGCACGGAGAGCTGTTAACAGCAATAATAAAACATTTATGCCAGGTGAGTGAACTTCCCAAAAAATGCCCTCGGACCCCAGAGGGTTAAAGAACAATATTTTCACGTACCTGTGCTTGTCCCTGCGAAGGATCTGTCCTGGGTTGTGCTTTGGCCATTACACCATTAAGCCTTGTCTGTATGATCATGATATGTTCAAGTCTGTTTATAAATGAGTATTTATTAACTTTACTCACTTCTTTGGAATGTGATTTGTTGTGATCAACTCAGTAATGTTCCATCACTGCCGCTGTGTTTGCAATATTCCCCAATGCAAGTATGGGGAGATGACTCGGGTCAAGACTATGAATTCTCTGAATGCTTATTTTATGACTTATAAAAACTTCAAAGCTGTTACAGCTTTAAAGTGGCATACAGATTTTGATGAAACTTTATGGAGTGACGGTTCCCAGGTCAGAGAAGAGGTGGTTAAATATTTATCTGCCTCTCGTCTTCTCCGTTATCTAGGGAAAAGGGTATGGTATTACTCTTATTTTGAGTGCTGGGTTTCTTTACACAAAACAAACTTAATCAGAGCTTTTGTGGCGAGAATTAAATGTCATCTTGAGAAAAACACCAGCCAGCCCCTCCCTTGTGTTTACTTTGTCAACATAGTGCACAACAACAGGAAAGAAAGCAAATAAACTTAGCTAGAGTAAAAAATGTCTCCGGTGGACATAAATGACGAGGCATTATGCGTTTATTCATAGCAGATACCAAAGGTTCAAATATCAATTTTGCATTGACATGAAAAGTGGTATGGTGCCGTCCCTACTGTATGACCGGCGGTTTGGGCATGAGGTCATACAGGAGACAAGAGTCAAATCATCATCATCATAAGAAGGGCCTTTATTGTCATTGTACATACTACATGGACACGTACGACAAAATTTGTCCTCTGCATTTAACCCATCCTAATTGCAGTTAGACACAGTCCAGCCACTAGGAGCAATGGGCAGCCACAGTCTTGCGCTTGGAGACCAACTACAGATGTAGAGATGCTGGCTTGGTCGGGGCGGAGAAAGGAACAAACCTTAAAGTGCATGTTTTCAATCCCCTCACAGTATCTCACATTCCAACCAAAAATCTCAAAATGTGAATGTACCTGATGCAGTTTGGTTGGTTTGTCATCTTGAAAATCTCATGTCTATCTCAGATTTGGAAGAGTTTTGCTGATTTAGAAGGGTAATGTGCTTATTTCAGCGCTCTATGTCCTGTACTTCTGCTTTCGTGGATTTTAAAAGCCCCTTTACATATCAGAACTACTGACTAGGAGAGTCGATATGAAATGAAAAATGTATGGACAGTAGCTGGACAGAAAATGTGACAGACGTTTTGAGGCAGTGTCTTCACTTATCAGTTGCAGAACGGAATCTAATTAGAACTAATATGTCTCTCGAGTTGAGAGGTGATCACTGAAGGTCAGTTGGATTTCATCAGTCTAAGAGACTAAGAGTCTAAGAGAAAGTGAGCGTGGAAGAGTAATGATATTCTCACTGTGGGTATCGCTATGCAGCACTACTTACTTTATCAAGACAGAAATGTTTCACTTTGTAGACATTGAAAGATCCTACTGATATTTATGCGTATTTTAAAGTGAATGGACACGAGGCAATGTGATTCATATTATTTTTTTATAACATTTAAAAGCATGTCTCTGCTTTTTGCTACATTATTACAGGAGGACAAGAATACCATGCAAGGTTCAAATCTTTGTTTTTGATGTAATTGACAGTAAGTTTATATCGGCACCGTACGTGGCCGGTGGAAAAACAAACCCAGCAAATGCAATCAGAAGAAGGGGCACTCAGAAAGTGCAACACAACACAGAGTGCAAATTAAATTTTGTGATTACATGATACCATAATATATAGTCCTGTGTTGCCTGGACATTTGACCAAGTCTGTCTAAATTTGATCCACTTTGACTAACATGTCCATATAGGCTCCAAGCTATTTAAGTAAAAAAAATCTCACAAGGTCATTCAAGATCAACAGGCATGTAACCATTAGAAAGTAACATGTGAATTCATATTTTTGTTATAGTACCGAGTACATAGTTGTACCTTTACCAATGACCTTTTTTTTTTTTCACTTTTGATGCTCTGCTTTGATACTGTATGAATCAGTGTCAAAATCTAACCCCTCATCAGTGTTGTGACACCTAAAAAGTGGACCAAGTAGAGGACTGCTTGTTGGGGCAAAATACGGCGGCAACCTTGTGTGCCACGTGGTTGCTGCAGTGGCCATGAAGACCCAATAAGAACCCAGAACAAGAAATGGCTTGCAGGGCTGTGGAGAAACCAGAAGACCACAACAGCCGGTCATGTGGAGGAGGTAATCGCTTATGATCCACCGACTGTGAAGGTGGATGAAGGCTGCAGCAGGTCCTCAGACCCTGATCATCTAGTATTTCCCCAGTTGTTGGACCAGGCTGAGGATCTGTCGAGGACCGTTTGTTTGTCGGAGCTTTTAATTGTTGCAGTTGATATTTTCTCTTGGCAGGTATTAAAAGGGATCTCCCTTTTAAAAGGAAGCTCTCTCAGTCAAAGCACACAGTCCGTCCGCAACCACTGTGGTCCTGTTTGATCACATGCTGCAGCCAATCACACCAGAAATAGGAACTGGTCCACCAATTGGCTTGAATCACGAGAGCATAAAAGTGAGAGCACAGATCCCTTTTTCTTTGCATTGATCCTCAGAACGCAACATAGACACAGCACGGATAGAGCACTGCAACCGCAAGAACACAGCGGAAGAGCAGTCACAGTGGTCGATGCACAATGTGGTGCATGTGCTGCACCTAGCACAGTCTAGTTATCATTTGTCCTCGTGTGTTGATAGGAAGTGGTCTGGTCCACTCGGATGACACGGGATTACTGCCAATGGTTGTGGGCAATCGAGACCAATTACTTCATATGTGGAACATCAACATCAATCAAAGCCAAAATTTGGCAATGGGAGAGTGAACTTAGACATCAACTTTATCAGTATTTGATGGACAGACTAACATGTAAAGGGAAATAAATAAATAATGATGGCAATTATTAGCTAGCTCCAGCTAGGCTAAATAATGTGGCCAGCATAGTCCAGCTTGTTAACTGCATCAATGCCTGATATCAACAGACATTTTTATAATGTTTGAAAGATTATACATAGTATTATGTCTCACAGCCTTATGTGGAATGTTATTAATGTGAAAGAAAAATACTTTATTTTACCAGATAATGAGTGCAGTTCCAGGGTGAAGTGCAAACAGTCAGATGATGGGAGGCGGTAAGTCTGAGGCAGGAGGGACGTGAGGGAACGCAGTGAGAGCAGGGAGATACAAAGACTGGCTGACAAGAATACAGGGTGTGATGAGGAAATAACTCAGCAATCCCTAAACAATGGTGAACATCTAAGACACAGGTGAGGAGACGAGAAGACAGGTGGTGTGATTGGAATGTGAAAGAGCTGTGAGGGAGCACAGGTGATAAGGCCACGCCTACAAACATACAGACAAGAAAACAAAGTGCTGACCGGGACCCTCAACTAAACCAGAGTGAATGTCTAAAGACAAACAGTCCTACAGCATCACACTGGGAAGTGAAAACTAAAGAAGAACTACAAAACTGGCTAAAGTATATAAGAACCCACAGTGAATGTCTACTGACAAACAAAACTACAAAGACTGTGAAGTGTAAACTAAAGGAGCACTGAAAACACCACTAAAATACTAGAAGCACTCGGAGAGCACAAACCTCCGCCAAGGCCATAGGGTCACTGACGTCACATGGAATACCCTTTGGCAAAGAGTCTTATTCCATGTTGTTTCACACATCTACCGTCATGTTTCAGATCTTCAGCAAATGTATTTATAAAGAGAAACTGCATGAACTACACAAGTTTTTTTATTTTCTAATAAGTTTATTAAATGAGGAGAAACAAGTGCTAAATTATTGTTGCGTCATAACTTAATTTTTGTTCAGCCTTTGTGACCCATCTTCATGAAGTTAGTTGCAAAAATGTTGAAATTGGCCCTATCCTGCAATGATAAAGAATCCTTAAAAAAATTATTGGATCCGGATCGTGTATCGGATCATTACCAAAATTTAATGACTTCTAAGTTAGGCCAAGATACACCCCTGGTAAAAATTTCATTGAAATCAGTTGAGGTTTTTTTTAGTAATCCTGCTAACAAACCAACCAACCAACAAACAAACAAATGGACGCGACTGAAAACATGGCGGCGGTAATAATGTGACCAACAATGTTCAACCAACAAGATGCCAGACAGGAACATGGGGTGGAACGATATTCCTTGTGTTTCTACCTCCTTCAGGAATGAACATTTTAATGTGGAACCCAAAACTAGAAACATTAAAACACAGATTATTCTCACAATGGAACAATTGACAAAAAAGACCCCATCTGGTTTCTTTATAATTGGTGTAAATAAAGTTCAAGACATATTCAGCTAATTGGAAATGTTCATGTATCCATCCCCTGACTGTACTGGCTGTGATTTACTGTAAATTCATCAAAGGGTGCTAACAGTTGTGTCCTGCATACATTTTATGTCAGGATTTTTTGTTTCACTTTATGAAAGAATTTTGTTTTGTTCTTGTTGCTAAATAACTTTGGACATTTTTGTAAAATATTTTGATTAAATATTACATAAAATTACTTTGTTTGCATTTACTTCTGACCATATATAAAAATGTAATGTTTCTCGCTATCTTTTACATAATACATGACAAAGAGGATATATTTACACACAAACAAAATAGAGTTTTGCAGCTAGCTACCAGCCTGTGACGTCACCATGCTAATGTCCGTGAAATAAGTTCAGAGGTGTTATTAGGTTCCAAAAATGGTGTTTTCAGTTTTAGAAGTCTTTATTTCTCACTAGCTTTTACATGAGAAACGTATATAAACACACAAAACGAAGCGGTTTTGGAGAGACCAGCAATCCGGTTGTTAAGTGTGACGTGACGCATCACGTGATTTTTAACTTCCAGCTCCAAACAAAAAAGGCGCGCTGTCATTAACATTGAGAACTGCACTGAGACGCTCTGATCAGGCTGCACTTAAACCGCTGCACACGGACAACAGCATTAACATCGCAACATAAAACTCTTTGTATATTGTGCCTAAAACTCTCCTGTATATATTAACTTGGTTTTTAGATGTTGTTACTGTGTTTGTTTTATGTAAAAATGTCAGACGCTCAGGTTGTTTCTCCATTATTTTCAATGGGAGTTGCTGCGAGCTGCGATCGCTTCCTGTTCATGTTGTTCGGGGAGAAAGTGAAGTTTGCACTTTAACGTCCTGTTTATTGTAATAAATAATTTTTTATTAACAAACAGACATGTATATTTTACCTGTGCATAATAAAATATGTAAAGTAAAAGAAAAAAAGGTGTTTATTAAGTGTTTTGAACATAGAACCAGATGAATGCGGTTAACGGAGGTGGAGGCGGAGAAGGGAGGGACCGAGGTTTGCGCACAATGTAAACACAAACTAAACTTAAACTGTAGATCCTTAAAAGGATCAAACAGACATATCTTTAATTGTAAACTTGGAGGTCTTTGGACCCGGAAACAGATTTATCACGTGATGCGTTACGTCAGTGCTTATCAATCGGATAGATGTCTCTGTACAGCTCTACTCGGATTGGCTGTCACGCCCGCCACTCAAAAACAAAACAGAACAGGTTCAAACAGAATGTGAGTATTTAACCTCTCAAAATACCTCTTAAAATATGTCAAGGTTAGCCTTCTTTGAACTTGTCCAAGGTCTGTGTCCCAAGAAAGTTACCTGTAAATTGAAGACTGTGGCAGTAATAGAACTGGAGTTGTACTGAGCACAGACAGACGGACAGACAGACGGATGCCAGGTTTTTGCAATACTCAATGGCCATATGTTGGCCTCGGGTAAAAATGCTTTGTATTGAATTCAGTGCCATACTACATTTCATATGAACTGCAAATGTAGGTGTCACTTTTCCTAAAAGATCCAGTGACCAACACTTTTTCAATGCACAATACACGAAAATAACTTTATTGCTTCTTGCCCTCATAAGCTAGAGCTCAATTTGGTGACAGAAAGCACCAGCTGACCTCAATCCCCTCCCACTGTGGGTCACCGTCTCATCCGCAGCTCTCTGCCTGTCACACAGAGCAGCAATCCGGCATATTTTTAGCCCTGTGGCTAGCTGGTTCTCATGGCCTGTGGCGATTATCCATGCTATTCATACCCAAATAAAGCTGCCCGTACTCTGTCAAACCCGACAAGTCTCTGCAGCCACTCTTCTCAAGGATGTGACTGTAGGACAAAAACGTGTGGACTACAAACCGGCCTTTGTTAAACAGCTGCTCAGCAAGTCTGTGCACATGAACGTCTCTGTCCATGTATCTATATTCAGATCATATAGATCTGATGTTGAGGGGCAGGCACTGGTGCTGTGCACCACCACATACACCACACAACAGAACCGCCTTCAGTCCTGGATTGGTAGGTTAGGTCCAGTTAATCTGCGATTACTGAGGAAAGAAGAATTTTTAATGCCAACACCGAAGCAAACCATTACGAGGACTGCCGCTCAGAGTCCGACCGGAATCGAGGTTAGCCTGTTCGCTTAGGTTGTCAGTAACTCGAAGATGGGTGGGGGGCGTGCTTGGGCCTTATTTGTCAGGCGGTCTCCATGTCTTCATCCAGGTATGTGCTGGTCGTGACGTAGGCAGAGTAAGTGCTGCCAACATGGCGACAACCAGGGAAGCAAATTTAGGGCTTCATAATGGACCTTCTGGGTTTCTACAGAAAACCTATGGGTGGCGTCATGCAGGGTTCGTCCAGTATATATACCATCTATATATGGTCTGGGCATGAAAGCTGGCAATTGTCATGCCAGTTTTTATTTTTTCCTGATAAAATTATATGTGTTTGAGGACTTCAGGTCTTCACCTTGGCTGGTCTGTTTGGCATCCTGAGCTGGATTAAAAAAAGTCACTCTACAATCAAATTTTATGCAAAAGACTAAAAATTAAAATAAAAGCAATGTCCCTTGCATGCTTCTATATTTGAGAAAATAGCAACCGAACTCCCATTCTATTGTTCTAATTTTAGCTTCTCTACTCACCTTCCGAAAAAAAAAAAAAACACGTAAAACAAATCAAGCGGCTGATCACTTCAATAAATATTTCAATATTTGTGAACATCAAAAAGTTGGTATACCCACAACAAGAGACTATAGTGGTTCATATATACAGTATACCAAGCTGTACTTTTACTATAATACACATTTCCAGGTTTTTTTAAAATACAAAATAGGAAAAAAAAAAACACAGAATAAATGAGTGTTTTTAAAATGTTAAAATGAGCGCAGGTCTAGTGAGAAGTGCTCATAGGACAATCCTACTGAGATCTGGTTTCTACTGAGAACAGGTTACACCACAATACTATGAAGCCCTCAGTGGCTCAGTATTAATACTGTGAATTGGCTGTGTTAAGCTTTTTTCACTGCAATTTCACTGTCCTCAAACTCTTGTAAAAGTTCAAAGGTCAGTATTGCACTGAATCGAATTGATCCTGAAACATATCATAGCCCATGTACAGTAGTGTTCAGAATAATAGTAGTGCTATGTGACTAAAAAGATTAATCCAGGTTTTGAGTATATTTCTTATTGTTACATGGGAAACAAGGTACCAGTAGATTCAGTAGATTCTCACAAATCCAACAAGACCAAGCATTCATGATATGCACACTCTTAAGGCTATGAAATTGGGCTGTTAGTAAAAAAAAAAAAAAGTACAAAAGGGGGTGTTCACAATAATAGTAGCATCTGCTGTTCACGCTACAAACTCAAAACTATTATGTTCAAACTGCTTTTTTAGCAATCCTGTAAATCACTAAACTAGTATTTAGTTGTATAACCACAGTTTTTCATGATTTCTTCACATCTGCGAGGCATTAATTTTGTTGGTTTGGAACCAAGATTTTGCTTGTTTACTAGTGTACTTGGGGTCATTGTCTTGTTGAAACACCCATTTCAAGGGCATGTCCTCTTCAGCATAAGGCAACATGACCTCTTCAAGTATTTTGACATATCCAAACTGATCCATGATACCTGGTATGTGATATATAGGCCCAACACCATAGTAGGAGAAACATGCCCATATCATGATGCTTGCACCACCATGCTTCACTGTCTTCACTGTGAACTGTGGCTTGAATTCAGAGTTTGGGGGTCGTCTCACAAACTGTCTGCGGCACTTGGACCCAAAAAGAACAATTTTACTCTCATCAGTCCACAAAATATTCCTCCATTTCTCTTTAGGCCAGTTGATGTGTTCTTTGACAAATTGTAACCTCTTCTGCACATGACTTTTATTTAACAGAGGGACTTTGCGGGGGATTCTTGCAAATAAATTAGCTTCACACAAGCGTCTTCTAACTGTCACAGCAGTTACAGGTAACTCCAGACTGTCTTTGATCATCCTGGAGCTGATCAATGGATGAGCCTTTGCCATTCTGGTTATTCTTCTATCCATTTTGATGGTTGTTTTCCGTTTTCTTCCATGCGTCTGTTTTTTTTTTTGTGTCCATTTTAAAGCATTGGAGATCATTGTAGATGAACAGCCTATAATTTTTTGCACCTGCGTATAGGTTTTCCCCTCTCCAATCAACTTTTTAATCAAACTACGCTGTTCTTCTGAACAATGTCTTGAATGTCCCATTTTCCTCAGGCTTTCAAAGAGAAAAGCATGTTCAACAGGTGCTGGCTTCATCCTTAAATAGGGGACACCTGATTCACACCTGTTTGTTCCACAAAATTGACGAACTCACTGACTGAATGCCACACTATTATTATTGTGAACACCCCCTTTTCGACTTTTTTTACTAACAGCCCAATTTCATAGCCTTAAGAGTGTGCATTTCATGAATGCTTGGTCTTGTTGGATTTGTGAGAATCTACTGAACCTACTGGTACCTTGTTTCCCATGTAACAATAAGAAATATACTCAAAACCTGGATTAATCTTTTTAGTCACATAGCACTACTATTATCCTGAACACTACTGTAAATAGATGTGTATCATATTGTTTGATAAGGTACAGACGCACACCTCTAAGGATCATACATATTGGTTACAGAAGTGAGCATGAGTCCCTCGTGAGTCGTGACCAGCTACAGCATAATTTAATCTGCAACCTCACCACTAGATGGCACTAAATCCTACACACTGAAGCTTTAATAAGGAGAAAAAAGTAAGGCAGTGAATATTTTTCATTCATTTTTAAACGGGCATGAACAGGCTTCCATGTGATTTTTCACAAATTTTTCACATCACACAACACATAACATCTTTCAGTTCATTTCAGTGACTCCAAATGACTTTTCATCATTTTGTCAACAAATCATTGCAGCTTCTGCCACCGGTAGATCTTGCATTGAACATTCACAAAGGTTGTTAGACTTGGAACTGTTGGTAACATTTTACCCTTGGAATATGGCAGTATAAATGTAGACTAGTGCTTTTTAAATATACTCTATAGAACAACAAAAGCTGGCCATCCAGGGCTGATAAAAAACGGGAATGATGTAGGAGATGAGGGCATAGAGGGGACAGTATAAAAGAAAAAAAAGGAAATCAGGAATGGAGGTATGCAAAACAGAATTTCCCTCGTATTCATCATTTTACTTTCAGTGCAAGGTGAAGCAGCACTCATCTCAGTCGATAAGAAAGAGAGGCCAAGAAACGGGTAACCTGTTGTGACAGTGCCGCACTGCACAGCGGCACATCGCTGAGCTTGAACAAGTTGTCAACCCTTCGGAGCGGTGCCTGACAAAAGTTTCTTGTCAGCCACGCAGTTTATTTTTCAGCTTTGTTCAGAGAACAGCTTTTCTCCATAACGAGAAAAAGCTTGCGAAGCCAAAGGGTGATAATGTTTGGAGCTGTGGGAGAACAGGCACGCTAACATGCACGCTAACACGGCGAGCCCGAGGCAACTCCCTAGAAACAAACACAGGTATGCAGTACCGCGGCCTATTTAAAGGTCACACCTCAGCCGTTGATTCATACAAGCTTTGGTATCATGATGTTGGTGTTCAGTCAGACACAAACCTCTTGATGAGTGGAAAATTGTCCCGACATACAGATGACAGCTTAGTCCAGAAAGGGTTTGAAAGCCCGGATCTTGAAGCCTCGTTTTGAAGAACATATGACTCTCTTCAGTTAGGTCCAACCACGAAAAAGCCTGGGTAGTAAATGGATGGACTTTCGATTTACTGTATATTAACCAGCGGTAAGCACAATTCAGCTAATCAGCTAACAGATAATTAGTGGCGCTAACTTGGGATTCCCTTTTCAGCTAACTTTGAAAAACATTAGCAAGTCAATTACCTTCCGCTACATTTAATGACAGCAGCTTCAGTGTGGTCTTGCTTGACATCTTGGCCACATCAAAGGTCATCATAAGGGAAATGTCCTTTTACTTTGGATGACCCCTTGATTGCTCTCAAAGGCCAAATGTTGTAATGTATAGGACTTGTTGTGGCAGCACGGTGGCTTAGTGGTTAGTACTGTTGAATCACAGCAAGAAGGTTGTGGGATCAATTCCCACCAGGGGCCTTTCTGTGTGGAGTTTGCATGTTCTTCTCGTGTTTGCGTGGGTCCCCACCGGGTGCTCAGGCTTCCTCCCACATCCAAAGACATGCAGGTTAGTTGAACTGGAAACTTTAAATTGTCCGTAGTTGTGCGTGCAGATGTGAATGTGTTTGTCTGCCTATATGTGGTCCTGTGATAGACTGGCCTCCTGTCCAGTACCCCGCCTCATGGCCTATGACTGCTGGGATAGGCTCCGGCCACCCCCCTCCCCCAGTGACCCTTAATTGGAGTAACCAGGTATAGCAGATGGGTGGATCAATCGATCCCATACAGGGTCTGCTGGAATTTAGTTTGTGTGTATGCATGTAACTTTAACTCACTTCTACATTATTATTATTATTAGTTGCCTTACCACCGGTAATAATTTCAGTATAAATTATCATATTCTAATTAAAATAGAATTAAAACATTTTGCTATTCATGGACTCAAACGTGTATGGAAATTTTTGAAACAGCTACTGACCTTTGGGTAAGAAGTTGCAATGACCGAGTACATATGCCTTTCATTATCGTGTTTTGTGGTGGTTTTTGGATTTTACACTGAAAAAAATGATACTTTGGATCAACTTTAAAAAAATTATGTAATTTGTTACAGCTATTTTTTTTTAGTTTTTCACAAAGTATATTTATCATTTGGTAAAGTGATTCCAGCAGATTTAAACTGGAAACCACAATTTTCCATTAGGCCAATGAAAATAAGTACAATGTATTTTGAATGAAGTGCACTGATGTTTCACTTTTTTCAGTGTAATTTTTTTTTCTTGTCACTCCAGTAGTGTGTGTGTGTGTGTGTATATACAGTGAGGAAAATAAGTATTTGAACACCCTGCGGTTTTGCAAGTTCTCCCACTTAGAAATCATGGAGGGGTCTGAAATTTTCATCTTAGGTGCATGTCCACTGTGAGAGCCATAATATATATATAAAAAAAAAAAAATCCGGAAATCACAATGTATGATTTTTTTTTAAATAATTTATTTGTATGTTACTGCTGCAAATAAGTATTTGATCCCCTACCAACCAGCAAGAATTCTGGCTCACACAGACCTGTTAATTTTTCTTTAAGAAGCCCTCTTATTCTGCACTCTTTACCTGTATTAATTGCACCTGTTTGAACTTGTTACTTGTATAAAAGACACCTGTTCACACACTCAATCAATCACACTCCAACCTGTCCACCATAGCAAGACCAAAGAGCTGTCTAAGGACACCAGTGTAAAACTGTAGACCTGCACAAGGCTGGGATGGACTACAGGACAACAGGCAAGCAGCTTGGTAGAAGACGACTGTTATTATTTACTAGAAAGTGGAAGAAACACAAGATGACTGTCAATCTCCCTCGGTCTGGGATTCCATGCAAGATCTCACTTTTTGGGGTAAGGATGATTCTGAGAAAGCTCAGAACTACACAGGAGGACCTGGACAATGACCTGAAGAGAGCTGGGACCACAGTCACAAAGATTACATTAGTAACACATGATGCTGTCATGGTTTAAAATCCTGCAGGGCAGCAAGGTCCCCCTGCTCAAGCCAGCACATGTCCAGGTCCATCTGAAGTTCAAGAGTGACCATCTGGATGATCTAGAGGAGGCATGGGAGAAGGTCATGTGGTCAGATGAGACCAGAATAGAGCTTTTTGGAATCAACTCCACTTACCATGTTTAGAGGATGAGAACAACCCCAAGAAAACCATCCCAACCATGAAGCATGGGGGTGGAAACATCATACTCTGGGGGTGCTCTTCTGCAAAGGGGACAGGACAACTGCACCGTACTGAAGGGAGGATGGATGGGGTCATGTATTGCGAGATTTTGGCAAACAACCTCCTTCCCTCAGTAAGAGCATTGAAGATGGGTCATGGCTGGGTCTTCCAGCATGACAATGACCCCAAACACACAGCCAGGGCAACTAAGGAGGGGCTCCGTAAGAAGCATTTCAAGGTCCTGGAGTTGCCTGGCCAGTCTCCAGACCTGAACTCAATAGAAAATCTTTGGAGGGAGCTGAAACTCCAAACCTGAAAGATTTGGAGAAGATCTGTATGGAGGAGTGTACCAAAATCCCTGCTGCAGTGTGTGAAAACCTGGTGGAAAAACTACAGGAAACATTTGACCTCTGTAATTGCAAACAAAGGCTACTGTACCAAATATTAACATTGATTTTCACAGGTGTTCAAATACTTATTTGCAGCAGTAACAAACAATTAAATTTAAAAAAAAAATCATACATTGTGATTTCCGGATTTTTTATTTTTAGATTATGTCTCTCACAGTGGACATGCACCTAAGATGAAAATTTTAGACCCCTCCATGATTTCTAAGTGGGAGAACTTGCAAAATCGCAGGGTGTTCAAATACTTTCTTCTTCTTACTTATAAAGTTTTGAATAATCAGGTCCCATCTTATCTTAGGGACCTCATAGTACCATATCACCCCAATAGAGCGCTTCGCTCTCAGACTGCAGGCTTACTTGTAGTTCCTAGGGTTTGTA
Organism: Thalassophryne amazonica; assembly: GCF_902500255.1. Lineage (NCBI taxonomy): Eukaryota > Metazoa > Chordata > Actinopteri > Batrachoidiformes > Batrachoididae > Thalassophryne > Thalassophryne amazonica. Next base: position 23,379,390 of record NC_047118.1, on the reverse strand, counting down.
AGAGTAGAATGGGAGGCAGAGCCTTCAGCTTTCAGGCTCCTCTCCTGTGGAACCAGCTCCCAATTCAGATCAGGGAGACAGACACCCTCTCTACTTTTAAGATTAGGCTTAAAACTTTTCTTTTTGCTAAAGCTTATAGTTAGGGCTGGATCAGGTGACCCTGAACCATCCCTTAGTTATGCTGCTATAGACTTAGACTGCTGGGGGGTTCCCATGATGCACTGAGTGTTTCTTTCTCTTTTTGCTTTGTATGCACCACTCTGCATTTAATCATTAGTGATTGATCTCTGCTCCCCTCCACAGCATGTCTTTTTCCTGGTTCTCTCCCTCAGCCCCAACCAGTCCCAGCAGAAGACTGCCCCTCCCTGAGCCTGGTTCTGCTGGAGGTTTCTTCCTGTTAAAAGGGAGTTTTTCCTTCCCACTGTTGCCAAGTGCTTGCTCACAGGGGGTCGTTTTGACCGTTGGGGTTTTTCCATAATTATTGTATGGCCTTGCCTTACAATATAAGGCGCCTTGGGGCAACTGTTTGTTGTGATTTGGTGCTATATAAATAAAATTGATTTGATTTGATTTATTTTCCTCACTGTATATATATATATATATATATATATATATATACCCAAGTAATATTCCCACCAACTTTGAAGGAAATCGATCCCAACAGATTTTTGAATTATCTTGTCCACAGATGCACACACACACACACACAACACCCTGCTTCGCCAGCAAACTCTGTAATAACACCCTTATTCTTCTTTTGCAGTCACGGAGCGGTCAGGAAAGGACTGTCCTAGAAATCGAGCCCCCTTCAGCGGAGTTGCTTCCTCTCATAGATGTGGCTCCAGTAGACTTTGGCAACAACAACCAAAAGTTTGGATTCCAAGTTGGACGTGTGTGCTTCAACGGTTAACATTGAGCCAAATACAAACAAAGACCTGTGACATCAAGGTTTTTTTTAAACCAAAAAAAATTGACTTTTTTATCACTGCCCAAACTGATATTTATTATATTCCTGTATGTGGTGGGTTTGTGGTCTTTTAAAACTCTTCAGCAGCCAATTAAATTGATTCTATGACTTTAAAACCATAAGAGGAATAACCAAAAGGAAATATTCCAGTTTGATATATTTAATTTGAAGAAGGTTTGCTTCCTTTTCTTCCTGCTCCAGCGTGCTGTTCTACAAGTATGAAGAGCATACCACTTAAACATACCAGACGGTTCAGGAATGGAGTCTGTCATCAATCAGCTGAGTGCAACTTGCCTGAAAAGTATTTGCAACGTCATTTAACAAGGTCATTTATCGTGGCTCAGGCCAAAAACAGAGAGATGGAGAGAAAAAAAGAAACTGTCTTTCTCATTTTGCATGCTCCAGTTTCACTATAATGACAACTGCATTGCAAACTAGTGTAGCACATTAATTCCACACAAGCACCAAAATTAATTTCCTGTGTCCAGGAGTGATAAATTGTCTTTTTTACCCTTCAACTGTAGTTTGCTCAGTGAATTAACTTGATTGCTATTCAACAGACATAGCTACTTATTGAATGCTACACTTACTTGAAGGGATAAGGCTGTTTTCTTTATTGGAGTGCTTCCCTCCACAGGCTTGATAATAGGCTTTTGCAGCCCAGTGTTTCCACAGGCGGGTACTCTTAAGTGTCTACTGCGATATATACTGTACCTGTGCATATGTTACAAAGTTTAAAAGGCATCAATGGAATTAGAGGATGTTGATTAAAATGAACATTTCCTGCAGTTTTATCGTAGATGTAATCACATCCTTGTTTCTTCTCTATTCAGACGTTTTTATGTTTAAAAGGTTAAGTATTAGTCCATTAGCTGGGGGGTCAATCGTGATATTTTCAGAAATAAAACAATAATTCTTCTTGTGATTTTATATACATATATATATATATATATATATATATATATATATATATATATATACGAGGGCTGTCAATAAAGTAACGGTCCTTTTTATTTTTTTCAAAAACTATATGGATTTCATTCATATGTTTTTACGTCAGACATGCTTGAACCCTCGTGCGCATGCGTGAGTTTTTCCACGCCTGTCGGTGACGTCATTCGCCTGTGAGCACTCCTTGTGGGAGGAGTCGTCCAGCCCCTCGTCGGAATTCCTTTGTCTGAGAAGTTGCTGAGAGACTGGCGCTTTGTTTGATCAAAATTTTTTCTAAACTTGTGAGACACATCGAAGTGGACATGGTTCGAAAAATTAAGCTGGTTTTCAGTGAAAATTTTAACGGCTGATGAGAGATCAAAAAGTTTGATCAAACAAAGCGCCAGTCTCTCAGCAACTTCTCAGACAAAGGAATTCCGACGAGGGGCTGGACAACTCCTCCCACAAGGAGTGCTCACAGGCGAATGACGTCACCGACAGGCGTGGAAAAACTCACGCATGCGCATGAGGGTTCAAGCATGTCTGATGTAAAAACATATGAATGAAATCCATATAGTTTTTGAAAAAAAAATAAAATAAAAAAGACCTATACTTCGGAGTATGTTTCGGAGTGTTAGAGGACAAGTTGGGACATGTCCAGCTCTCCACAAGTTCTTTTATACTCACTCGACTGGTAAGCACTGAAAGCCGAGATAGACATGTCCCAACTTGTCCTCTAACACTCCGAAACAGAGGTGTTCCTTTGTCTCGCTTCATCAGCGAATCGGTCGTGACGCACGAAGCCTCCGTGCAGCTTTCCATGACAAAATCTCTTGTTAAAAGTTAAATCTGCCAGAAAATGGCTGATGTCCAGGTCTTGTGATAACCAGAGAAAGAGCACACGATGGTCTCGTATCCACAGAGCCATCAGCTTAGAAATGATCCAGTGGTTTGTGCTGCATCGTCGCAGCTCGCAGCGCGGCGCACCGACCGTCCTTAAAGGGGTCCTTAAAGCTGTAGTTAAAGTCCTTATTCTCTGTGAAGCCTGTAAAATTTTCACTGAAAGCCAGATAAATTTTTTGAATGGTTTCCAGGTGCCAGTCTCTAACAGCTTCTGAAAAAATTCTGATGGAAAAAAGTCCTTTTCATTCCGCCATTTCCAGACAATGAAAATCCGACGAGGGGGCAGGACCACTCCTTCCACAAGGCGTGCTCACAGGCGAATGACGTCACCGACAGGCGTGGAAAAACTCACGCATGCGCACGACGGTTCAAGCATGTCTGACGTAAAAACATATGAATGAAATCCATATAGTTTTTGAAAAAAATAAAAAGGTACGACACTTTATGGACAGACCTCGTATATATATGTACACATCATATTTGGCCCGGGGCCAAGCATCAGCCCCCCCATTTACAGAACAGTTGGTGAAACACCCCCTGAAATTAAATTAAATGGGATATGTTTATTGAATGAGAAATGGACAAAAAAATGGAGACAATCAGGTGAGTTATTTTTGGCACATTTTTTAATTTATGATGAAATTAGACATTTTATTGAAATTGGTATTCTGGAGCAGGGGTGGTGGCCAAGTGATTGGTGCACTTGGTTTCAGCTCGGAAGGTTCCTGGTTCAAATCCCACCCCTGCCACATATCTCCATGTAATGTGGAGTTGCATCAGGAAGGGCATCGGGCATAAAATGTGTACCAATTCAACATGCAGATCTATCTTGAATCTGCTGTGGCGACCCCAAGTGCAAACAAGGGAGTAGCCGAAGGGACTTACTACTGAAATTGGTATTCCGATGTACATGATATTGGCCGTGCTCGTGCATTCGGGCAGAACTTCGCGGGGAGATTCCCGGGCCCTCTGATGGGAGAATGGGGTGTGTGTGTTTGTATATGCACGCACACATTCTCACACTGCTGATCTACTGCATACACACACACACACACACACACACAAAGGTTGTGAGTGACTTGAGGCAACAAACCGACAGGCACCACAAACGTGTGTCTACATGATTTATTTCATAAGCAGGAACAATAAGATGCAACTCATGACCTATTTTTGAAACATCTGCACATCAAAGATAATCTCCATTACAAACATTATTTGCCATAATTCCAGAGGTGTCAAGTAACGAAGTACAAATACTTCGTTACTGTACTTAAGTACACTTTTTAGGTATCTATACTTTACTCCATTACTTATTTTTCTGCCTACTTCCGACTTCTACTTATTACATTTTCACACAAGTATCTGTACTTTCTATTCCTTACATTTTTAAAACAAACAGCCTCGTTACTCTTGGCTTCAGCGCCGGTGGATGTGCGCTGAGGCGTCAGCGCACATCCACCGGCGCGGCTTTACCGAGGTGCCAGCGCGGATTTATCTCACCATGGGTCCGAAGAAGGCACTGACGGCGGAGGAGGGAGATGATATCAAGAAGTCCCTGGACTTTTTGTCTGAGGAAATCTCTGTTGTTAAAATGCAGCAGAAATCCATTATGGAGCTGGTGGAAGAAGTGAAGGCTCGCCAGATCCAGAATGCTGAGAAAGACCGGCGTCTGGTGTACCTGGAGAACCGTGTTGCAGAGTTGGAACAGTACACAAGGATGAACGACGTTATTATTACAGGAATTCATATTAAACCTCGATCCTACGCACGGGCAGTGTCAGAAGACAGCAGAGGGGAGGCCAGCGAGCAGGAGGCCAGCTCAGTGGAACAACAGGTGGCTGACTTCCTGCAATCTAAAGGTATTCAAATGGACTGTAATAACATTGAAGCGTGCCACCCCCTGCCCAGGAGAGAGGATGGAGACAAGCGAGCAGTTATAATGAGGTTTGTCAACAGAAAACATAAAATGGCGTTGTTAAAACAGGGACGGAAACTCAAAGGAACAAACGTATTCATCAATGAACATCTGACCAAAAGAAACGCAGACATCGCCAGGAAAGCTTGTCTCTTAAAAAAGCAGCGAAAAATTCAACAGACATGGACATCCAACTACAAAACATTCATCAAACTGAACGGAACACCAGAACAAGCGAAGGTTATGGTAATCAGGAACATCGAGGAACTGGACAAATATGACCAATAAGGTATGAGGACACAAACACATCACAACACCATGACACAGACCAGAGGAACCTATTCATCTACTACATCATCCACATCTGGAGACAAGAAGGATATAACTCACAGGATTGCTGATCATGGAAAACTAGAACTGAGAACATTTAAATACACAGACCACAATGTACTGGACTTGGAGCATGATATAGACCCGGACAATAATTTCTTCTCAAATATTAATGACAGTTGTTGCTATTATACAGATGAACAGTTTAATCGGATCATTAAAACGGATAACAAATTATCAATAATCCATTTCAACAGAAGTCTGTATGCAAACTTTAACAACATTAAAGAATATTTAAGTCAATTTTTAAAAAAATTAACATAATTGCTATATCAGAAACATGGATCAATGAAGATAAAGGAATGGATTTTGAACCAGTCGAAGCAGTGGTTTGCAGATTGAAGCAATGCTTCAACCTATTGTTTCGTTTATTCTTTCTTTCTTTCGCTTAATTTTCCCCCGCTAAAACCCTAAAGAGCATACTTCTGTGAGTATTATTTACCTTTTCTATGTTAAACCAACCTGTTATGGTCTTCTGAAACAGTTGATAGATGTATTTTATAACTTAAAAATGGGAGCGACGCTAACACGTTAGCATGTCTATGGCATTTTCAATGTTAAAAGTTAGCATGAAGCAGTTCCAGCTGTCTTCACGTTCGGGTGCATTTGTTTTCAAATTGTAATATTTCTTAAATTTATTTTTGTTTATATATTAATAATCTAATGATAATTATTATATACAATTTCAGAGAAAGAGACAAAAAGAACCTGAATAGAAACACAACAGAAAATAAAATATAAAAGCAACTAACAATGAACATACATACATACAGAAATAAATAAGTGTTTCCTGTGAACACCTAGTGACTCTTACACCTCCATTTCATCCCTGTTTTATTTAAGTTTAATGACAGTTTGTTTCGGTCAAACCATATTGTCAATGTGTTAATTTCTTCAGTGATTTCCTCCAGAACTATCTGACAAACTAGAAAACTGCTGCATCCTAGTAAGAGCAGAATACTACTGGAATGAATCTGAATAAAGAAAGTTTTTTTTTCTCACTAAATGGATGCTGCACTCACTGCAGTTTATTGTCTGGAATAGTCCCAGATTGCATTTCAGAGCTTCTAGAATTGAAACATTTTCGTGCAGGTGGTGTTGGGGGGTAATTTTGGGTTTTGGGTCTTGGGCCACATGTAGAATGAATCAGTTTTTAAATTAAGCTTTCAATTCATATAGTGGCATCTACCTTTTTTTTTTTTTTTTTTTTTAAGGTTACTTTATACTTTTATACTTTAAGTAGGTTTTGGAGCACATACTTTTTCACTTTTACTTGAGTAAAGAGGTCAAGTTGATACTTCAACTTTTACCAGAGTGTTTTTAAACTGCAGTATCTATACTTCTACTTAAGTAACAAATGTGTGTACTTTTGACACCACTGCATAATTCTGAGTTAGGAACATAAAATGCGTCCTGTTGAAGGTAAGTCAAATTTGAGCATCAGTTAATTTCTTCCTGCACAGTTGAGGAAATGCACATTTGGTTTGGAATTCTTCAATTTCCTCTTCCACAATTTCTTGGATAGTCACACGACTGAAAAGCCACCGAAAGCCGTCTGAATCTTCTGAATGGTGGAAGAGCTGGGCATGTCCCAACATGTCCTGTGAGGCTTCAACACGGTGGCGCTTTTGCTGCGCCATCAGCTTCGTGCCAATGAATTTCGCTGCAACTCTTTTCATGGCAAAATCTTCTGTCACAGTGGAATGTGCCGAAAAAGTGCTGATGTCCACCTCTTCCACAATTTCTCAGATAGTCACACGACGGTCCCACATCACCACAAAGTTCACTTTGGAAATGATCTGGTCATTTCAGCATGTTGATGGCCAACCGGAGCGTGGCTCGCTCTCCACCGTTGTGCGGACGTCTTTAAACCGGTTGTACCGCTCCTTAATCTGTGTGAAGCCCAGAGGATCGTCACCGAAAGCCATCTGAATAATCCGAATGGTTTCCACCTGGCTGTTGCCCAGTTTCTGGCAAAATTTGATGCAGTCGCGCTGCTCCAGTCATTCCGTCATTTCCTTGCAAAGAAAAAACGATGAGAGACTCCACCCATCCTCACACAAAGGCTGCTTACAAGCAAATGACGCAACCGACAGGCGTGAAAAAAATCACGCATGCGCACGAAGGTTCAAGGTTGGCTCATGCAAGCACGTGATTCAAATCCATCAGGTTTTTGAAAAAAATAAAAAGGTTGGATATTTTTCTAACAGACCTCGTAGTCAATGTTCTGCCTTTCAGCAAGCCCCCCCCCCCCCCCCCCCCCCCCTCCTCAAAAAAAACAAATGCAGCAACATTCTAAAATCTCTCCAAACACTGTCATGGAAACGCTGTGGTATGTGTGTTTTTCTCTGTTTTTTTTTTGTTGTTGTTTTATACCTGAGGCCTCAGAGGCACACACTGTATTATCAAGTTTTCTCAGCTGTCCCAAAGTTCATGCAGGCAAGCAGATATTGCTTCAATGTGAAGTGTCTGTGTCTGTAGCCGGCAGGTAAAAGCAGACCACAATATACTTTACAAAACACAGCCATAAATATAAATAAAGAAAAAGTGGAGATATCAGCAGGAAGCAGTCAAATTAACTTTTTATGAGAGGGGAACCCAGAAATATGCTGGTAGATGATTTGCACTGCAGGCTGCACAGGGTAAAGTCCCGTTCCTACTCTCAAATTGATGCATCTTTGAAGGTCATGGTCTATAACCGTGACAAACCAGCAGGTGAAGATTGTGGTTGCCGACGACTGTGACCCAGTGTACGGACTGATGGTGTAACGTGCTGGACCTGGAACATGTGATGTACAAAAACAACAGTAACATGCACGTAATTTAATTTCATAGTAACACTCAATTAAATACAAATAGCATGTCATTTCTTAGGGTGCAGAAAAGTGAAACACAGGGCAACCGTCAGATTGCACAGGTATGACCCAGAAGAACTGCATGTGAGAAATGTCTCAATCAGCTGGACCAGAATCAGACTTTAACCTGCCAGATCCGTACGACAGAGTCCTTGTAATGTCCGATCCAGCCCATGTGTGAAAAGCTCATCGACCAAATTATCTGCAATCTTTCAGAAAGATCCAAAGCTGTTATTGTCAAATTCAAGCAACTGCAACAACAATTTCTGTAGCCTACTTTTTGCATCATGCCCCCTTTCTACCCAGCATGCTCTACCCAGGTGCCACCCCTCATCTAACCCAAATGGAATACTTCATATGAGTGAGTGCATGTCTGCTAAGGATAATCATGCCACATGTATGAAAGGGCAACGCCACACTTTGTCCGCAACAGATTCTCCAGGGCTCATATTCACGGTTTTAGAATATCCCAGATCCTTTGCACACTGGGGAAGGAGGGTTGATCATGGCTCAGCTTAATGCTAAGTTTAACATCGAAAATGCCATAGACATGCTAACGTGTTAGCATCAGTCCCGTTTTTAAGTTATAAAATACATCTATCAACTGTTTCAGAAGACCATAACAGGTCGGTTTAACATAAAAAAGTAAAGACATATGGTCTTTACGGTTTTAGCGGGGAAAAATTAAATAAAGCGAAATAAAACAAAGAACCAACGAAGAGGCAGATTGAAGATCGAAGCACTGCATCGAAGCATACAACCCCGCTGCAGGGTCTGTAATCAATGTAGAGAAATGATAATTTTCCTGACAAACACCCCCAAAAACAAAGGCCACTCTGAAGGACAAATAAGGGAATAATTAAGCAAAAAGGCTATTGATGTTGATGGAGCGAATCATTTCTTAAGGATACCTGAAAAGAACCAGTTCCTAACATGCTGCCCTAACAACAACACACTTTTTAAAAATAAAACTCACATTAAAGACTCGCAATTATCTTAAACACCTAAATACATATTTTGGTTGAACTCACCTCCATAACGATGCAATGTTGCAAACAAGTTGCTGCAAACGCTTGTTTACACTGACAACGAAATCTCAGCCTCCCCGGCAAGAATGTGATTATGCGCGAGATTTGACACCGTAAAGGCGTCAATGAGAAAGCAGCTAAAGGATGGGACTTTGAAGGATAAGCCAAACATTTGCTCTTCTGGAAAGCAAAGGAAGGATAAGAGCAGCATGCTTACGTCACTAATGGGGGAGTAACCAGACCCTTGGGGCTGAGAGGATAAATAAAGGAGAGAGAAGTGTGGGTAATGTTACCTACATCTCCCTGCTGCTGGGCAGTGATGTCACACACTGCAGAAAGATACAAACAGACAGTTCAACATTGTCATCTGCATGCCAGAAAAAGTGAACTCCTTCAAATGTCCAATCGTTGCACAAGGGTGAAAAACCATTGTGTGTATATATTCTAGACGAATACTCTGTGACGTCACCCACAGGTTTTCTGAAGAGCAGCTTTGATGCTAAAATGTGGCACATCTATATGCTGGCATCTTGGCATTCCCTAACTTAAGTTCAACCCATAAACAGGTAGAGCTGTAGAGTGGGCAAGACCAGCGTGACATAGGTGGGTGGAATAATGAACGAACACACTCTCTTTTATCAAAGTTGCCAAGATAGCTAAGGCTAACAGGCGACATCACCTGAATTTATATGACTAACCTTTGAGGACTAGGCAGCGGTTCTTATAATGGGTGGCTTTAGTTACAGGTATTAAAGGTATGACGGGCATATTGCCTCTGTAAATGTCTACTATCGCTGTAGCTAACATCACCAAGCTGTCGATACTTGCTAAAAAAATGGTAATATACAAATTAAATGTTCCTAAATTTTTCACAAAATACTGGAGCACACACTTCTTAGATTGGCAGTTAATACAATTAATCGTATAGTCATACGTGTCCAGACTTTTGGCTGGTAGTGTATATAGTAATAAAATGCTCAGAAAGGACAAACCTTGTCAAGTATACAGTAGCTAGCACCTACTTATGTAAACCTTTATGGCTTAAAATAGCATCAAAAATACTAGTTACTTAGAAATCCCCCATCACCACCATTCAATTTTCAATTTATTTTCATTTATATAGCGCCAAATGAAAACAAAGTGCCAAGGTGCTTCACACAAGTAAAGTCTAACCTTACCAACCATTGCCATGAACAAGGAAACTATACAGAGTAAAACTCTTTTTTTGTATGTTTGGCTCATCTGCATTAGCTTCATTTTTCAGTATCGTGGTAGCTGCTTGGGAAAATGTAATATTCCAGCTGTATCTCATCCCCTAAACAAGGAGATCATTGATTATATCAACATGCCTTCAATTTCAGTTTCAATTTATTTTCATTTATATAGCGCCAAATCACAACAGAGTTGCCTCAAAGCGCTTCACACAGGTAAGGTCTAACCTTACCAACCCACAGAGCAACAGTGGTAAGGAAGAAACCTCAAGCAGACCAAACTCAAAGGGGTGACCCTCTGCTTGGGCCATGCTACAGACACAAATTACAGAACAATTCACGGACGAATATACAAGAAATGCTATTGGGGCACAGGACAAGAGAATCGCCAACACGAATACAACTCCCATCTCTGGTTGGAGCTGCACCTTAAACAGAATCAGGCATTAGAAAGACAAAAAAAATACTGTATAATTTGCCAGCATTAAACAACAAGAAAAACAGAAGAAATACTAAGGTGATCGCCAGGCACTAGCCCTAAACTTCACTAAAAGACCCAGAATTTAGGTAAAGTTGAGGCCGCGGCCCGCTCCAATTGCTAATAAATTAATTAAAAGAGTAAAAAGCATAAAACAAAACTGTACCAGTATGCTAGCCATATGAAAGGGAAAATAAGTGTGTCTTAAGTCTGGACTTGAAAGTCTCCACAGAATCTGACTGTTTTATTGACGCAGGGAGATCATTCCACAGAACAGGGGCACGATAAGAGAAAGCTCTGTGACCCGCAGACTTCTTATTCACCTTAGGGACACACCCTGAGAATGTAAAGCCCGGGCCGGTACGTAAGGTTTAATTAGGTCAGCTAGGTAGGGAGGTGCCAGTCCATGAATGCCTTGTGTTTAAAGTTTTATACGTCTCTTCTTTATGAGACTCCATACCAAATTTGAATGTTTTCTAATCAAGGACAGGCTCAATGTTCTTAAAGAAAATAATGTAATTAGTTTTTGAGTAATCTAAAAGAGCAGGAAACAGAGAAAGTTTTTCAGGTTTTTCATGCTACTTTGAAAAGTAAAATCTATATTGCCAAGCGGGCAGCACAGTGGATTAGAGGATAGCAAGGTTACCTCATAGCGATAAGGTTCGATTCCAACCTGGTCCTTGCTATGTGGATTTTGCATGTTATTCCTGTGTTTGCGTAGGTTAAATCCGGGTGCTCTGGCTTCCTCCTAGGTTCAGTGATATGGTGACTTAATTGTCCATAGGTGTGAGTGTAAATGTGTTTATTTGTCTATAGGTGTCAGATCTGCAACAGACTGGCAGACTGTCCAGGCCGTACCCTGCCCCTCTCTTGCCCCTGAGTGCTGGGATAGGCTCAACCACCCACCCCCACCCCATGACCTTTACTGGAATAAGCGGGTCAGAAAATAGGTGGATGGATGTTGCAAAAGGCACTAAAAAAGTGAACATAAAAGAAACACTGCAGTATTTCTAAGTATTAACTGTCAGCGTATCTTATGCAATCCTTCATGAAAGGAAAACATGCTGATTTCTCAGGGTTTTTTTTTCCAGTTTTATTGTAGATTTAAAACATTTCCAACTACAAGTCTTAGCTTATCTGGATTCATCAAAGTATTTTTAATAGTCAAATGGTGCCAAGTGACTAAATTTACATTTCTGGCAAGTGTCAGTTGGTATTTGGAACGAGTTGAAGAAGAACCTGTTGTTAAGATGACAAAAGTGTCAAGACATCTTAATAATTGAGGGGAGCGTTAATAACACACTGTACAAAAGTCACAACATTGGCACAAGTGTTTGAGAAGTCAAACACTGGTTCTAGAATGTCAGGTTTCCATTGGAAGCAGAAAATGTTTCTCTTTAACTATTTTTTTTAAATTCAGATATCATAAATGCTTTTGTTAGTTATTACTCACAATGCAATTTATCGTTATGCAACAATGAAATACTTCAAGTATGAACTGACTGCAGTAAAGATAGATTGATAATTGCAAATATTTTAGAATCAAAGAAAGTGTTTAAGATACTGGTAAGAGGAGAGAGCTGGCTGACATGATGGAGAGGAGAAAGACGTGTGTACAAGAGACCATGTGGAAGGGACGTAAGGCCAGGAGCATAGGCCATGGGTTCAAGTTCCAGTTGTTGTATCATGGTGTAGATGGGAAGAGAAATGGTGTTGGGGTCATTCTCAATAAACAGTATGTTAAGAGTTTGTTGGAGGTTAAGTGAGTGTCGGACAGGGTGATGAGTGTGAAGTTGGAAATTGAAGTGGTGATGATCAGTGCATATGCTCCACAGGTAGGTTGTGAGATCAATGAGAAAGAACATTTCTGGAGTGAGTTAGAAGAGGTGGTGGAGAGTGTGCCCAAACATGAAAGAGTGGTGATAGGAGCGGACTTCAATGGGCATGTTGGCAAAGGTAACAGGGAAAAGGTGATTAAGAAGTAATGGGTAGATATGGTCTCAAGGACAGGAATGTGGAAGGACAGATGGTAGTTGATTTTGCAAAAAGATGGAAATGGCTGTGGTGAACACCTACTTTAAGAAAAGGGAGGAGCACAGGGTAACATATAAGAGTCGAGGAAGGTGCACACAGGTGGACTACATAATGTGTAGGAGATGCAAGCAAAAAGAAATTAGTCTGTAAGGTGGTTGCAGGAGAGAGTGTAGCTAGACAGCATAGGATGGTGGTTTGTAAGATGACTGTTGAGGAGAAGTGTTGTGAAAGTGTAGTGACACGGACCCACAACAGGGGGCGCAAATGAACGGTCAATAGATGAGCCAAAAAAGTAACAATTTAATGTTGTGAAGGTGCACAACGAATACACAGACAATCTCAGAATCTGGTAACAGTCAATCCACAAAGGTGACGTGTGGGCAGGCTCGAGGATAGAAGACGTCTGTCCTGAGAAGAGCCGGAACCACGCGATTTCCGCCGCCACCGAACCTGGTGAATACTGGAGCCGCCAAGTCCCGAATTCCCAGGTGATCACCGTCCCCGACTGTCGGATCTGGTACTGCTGGCGAAGAGCAAAGACAGTCAAGTGTGGGTGTGTGTACACCCCGTAACAACAACGGTGGGAATGCCACCTCCACCTCTAACACACACTCGTGCAGCGTCTGTTTAACCACTTATCTGACGGGACGTAGGACGAAACAGTCGCGACCCACGCCGGTCCTCTGGTTGACAGCTGCAACACAATAGCTCTTGGAATCGATTAATACAGGCAGAGAAAGTTACCTCCATAGAAGTACGATATCTCGGCGATGAGGTGGAGATGACGTCTGGGTTTTATGGAGTGAGATGATGAAGAATGAGTGACAGCTGTCAGGAAATAATGAGAGACAGCTGTCACTCCCGGCTGTGTCCGTGGCGGCAGCGCCCTCTCGTGCCTGAAGCCCGCACTTCAGGCAGGGCGCCCTCTGGTGGTGGGCCAGCAGTACCTCCTCTTCTGGCGGCCCACACAACAGGACCCCCCCCCTCAACGGGCGCCTCCTGGCGCCCGACCAGGCTTGTCGGGGTGTCGACGGTAGAAATCGGCCAGGAGGGCCGGATCCAGGATGAAGCTCCTCTTCACCCAGGAGCGTTCTTCGGGTCCATACCCCTCCCAGTCCACCAAATACTGGAACCCCCGGCCCATCCGACGGACGTCCAGGAGCCGGCGCACCGTCCAAGCCGGCTCCCCGTCGATGATCCGGACAGGAGGCGGTGCCGGTCCGGGAGCACAGAGGGGCGAGGTGTGGTGAGGCTTGATCCTGGACACATGAAAGACTGGGTGGATCCGCAGTGAAGCCGGGAGTTGGAGCTTCACTGCGGCAGGACTGAGGATTTTGAGGATTCTGTAAGGTCCAATATACCTGTCCTTGAGTTTCGGGGAGTCCACCTGGAGGGGGATGTCCTTTGTGGATAGCCACACCTCCTGCCGGGGCTGGTAAGCAGGGGCCGGGGATCGCCGGCGGTCCGCATGGGTCTTCGCCCTCGTCCGGGCCTTCAACAAGGCAGAACGGGCGGAGCGCCACACCCGACGGCACTTCCGCAGGTGGGCCTGGACCGAGGGCACACCGACCTCTCCCTCCACCACGGGAAACAATGGGGGCTGATACCCCAAACACACCTCAAACGGGGAGAGGCCGGTGGCAGAGGACACCTGGCTGTTATGCGCATACTCGATCCAGGCCAGATGTTCACTCCAGGCCGTCGGGTGTGCGGACGTCACACAGCGCAGGGCTTGCTCCAATTCCTGATTGGCCCGTTCTGCCTGTCCATTGGTCTGCGGGTGATACCCGGACGAGAGGCTCACAGTGGCCCCCAGTTTCCGGCAGAAGCTCCTCCAGACGTGTGAGGAGAACTGGGGACCACGATCAGAGACGATATCGGTAGGTATCCCATGCAGACGGACGACGTGGTGGACCAGGAGGTCTGCTGTCTCCTGGGCTGTTGGGAGCTTCGGGAGGGCCACGAAGTGGGCCGCCTTGGAGAATCGGTCCACTATCGTGAAGATGGTGGTGTTGCCCTGGGACGGCGGGAGGCCCGTGACGAAATCCAGGCCGATATGGGACCAGGGGCGATGAGGCACAGGAAGCGGCTGGAGAAGTCCTTGGGACCTTTTGTGGTCTGCCTTGCCCCTGGCACAGGTGGTGCAGGCCTGGATGTACCCCCGGACGTCGGCCTCCATAGACGCCCACCAGAAGCGCTGCCGGACAACTGCCACGGTCCTTCGCACCCCTGGATGACAGGAGAGCTGTCCAAGACTGCAGCTCTGGCCTCTGGTGGGACGTACAGACGGTTCTTCGGACCAGTTCCGGGGTCCGGGCTCCGTGCCAGGGCCTCCCGGACGATCTTCTCCACGTCCCAAGTGAGGGTGGCCACGATAGTGGACTCAGGCAGGATGGGCTCCGGAGGATCCGACAGTGCAGTTTTGACCTCCTCTTCGTGTACCCGGGACAAGGCATCCGACCTCTGGTTCTTGGTCCCGGGGCGATAGGTGATCCGGAAGTCAAAACGCCCGAAGAACAGTGACCAGCGGGCTTGCCTGGGGTTCAGCCGCTTGGCGGTCCTGATATACTCCAGGTTCTGATGGTCAGTGAAAACCATGAACGGCACAGACGCTCCCTCCAACAGGTGTCTCCACTCCTCAAGAGCCTCTTTCACCGCAAGGAGTTCTCGATTGCCGACGTCATAGTTCCGTTCAGCCGGGGTCAACCTGCGAGAAAAGTAGGCACACGGGTGAAGAACCTTATCGGTCTCTCCGCTCTGGGATAGCACGGCTCCTATCCCTGAGTCAGAGGCGTCCACTTCAACCACAAACTGGCGGCTAGGGTCGGGCTGCACCAAAACTGGCGCAGTAGAGAACCGTCGTTTCAACTCCTTGAACGCGGCGTCGCACCGATCCGACCAGGTGAAGGGGACTTTTGGAGAGGTCAGGGCTGTCAGGGGGCTAACTACCTGACTGTAGCCCTTAATGAACCTCCTATAGAAATTAGTGAAGCCGAGGAACTGTTGCAGCTTCCTACGACTTGTTGGTTGGGGCCAATCTCTCACCGCCGCAACCTTGGCCGGATCAGGGGCGACGGAGTTAGAGGAGATGATAAACCCCAGGAAGGACAAAGACGTGCGGTGAAACTCGCACTTCTCGCCCTTCACAAATAGTCGGTTCTCTAACAACCGCTGCAGGACCTGACGTACATGCTGGACATGGGTCTCAGGATCCGGAGAAAAGATGAGAATATCATCCAGATATACGAAGACGAATCGGTGCAGGAAGTCCCGCAAGACGTCGCTAACCAAGGCTTGGAACGTCGCGGGGGCGTTGGTGAGGCCGAACGGCATGACCAGGTACTCAAAGTGACCTAACGGGGTGTTAAATGCTGTCTTCCATTCGTCTCCCTTCTGGATCCGAACCAGGTGATACGCATTTCTAAGATCCAGCTTAGTAAAGATTTTGGCTCCATGCAGGGGGGTGAACACGGAATCCAACAATGGCAACAGGTATCGGTTGCGAACCGTAATCTCATTCAGTCCCCTGTAATCAATGCATGGACAGAGTCCGCCATCTTTCTTGCCCACAAAAAAGAAACCTGCACCCATCGGAGAGGTGGAGTTCCGGATCAGCCCGGCAGCTAATGAGTCCCGGATGTAGGTCTCCATTGATTTGCGCTCAGGTCGTGAGAGGTTGTATAGCCTGCTGGACGGGAACTCAGCGCCTGGAACCAAATCAATGGCACAATCGTACGGACGGTGCGGGGGAAGGGTGAGTGCCAGATCCTTGCTGAAGACGTCAGCAAGATCGTGGTACTCAACCGGCACTGCCGTCAGATTGGGAGGGACTTTGACCTCCTCCTTAGCATGTAAACCGGGAGGAACCGAGGATCCTAAACACACCCGATGGCAGGTTTCGCTCCACTGAACCACCACCCCAGACGGCCAATAAATCTGGGGATTGTGCTTCAACATCCATGGGAAGCCCAAAATCACGCGGGAGGTAGAAGGAGTTACAAAAAACTCAATCTCCTCCCGATGGTTTCCAGACACCACCAGAGTTACTGGTTGTGTCTTGTGTGTGATTAAAGGGAGGAGGGTGCCATCTAGTGCCCGCACCTGCAATGGCGAAGGAAGCGCCACCAGAGGGAGCCCTACCTCCCTTGCACATCTGCTGTCTAGCAAATTCCCTTCTGACCCCGTGTCCACCAGTGCTGGGGCTTGAAGGGTTAAATCCCCGATCAGGATTGTAACTGGGAGTCGTGTGGCAATCTGTGTGTGTCCCACGTGAATGTTATGACCCCCCCTTAGCCCAGTCTCTAAGGGCGGTTGTTGTCGTTGTGGCCGTTTGGGGCAGTTTTTCTGTATGTGCTCCTTTGAGCTGCAGAGAAAACACTCCCCGCGGACCAGCCTCCTCATTTTGGCCCTGTGCGTTTTCCTAACAACGTCAGCAGGGGGAGCTGTTGCCCCACGGAGTGCTGCGGCTGTGGAGCGTGGGGAGGGCGGCCCCTTTTCGAACCCGGAAGGGAGAGGGACGCCGCGTATCCAGCCACGTCCTTCGCCTCGCTCCCGACGGCGCTCCTCCAACCGATTGTCTAACCGTATAACGAGATCGATAAGCCCATCTAAATCCCGCGGTTCTTCCTTAGCTACCAGATGCTCCTTCAGGACCGATGACAGTCCGTTTATGAAGGCGGCGCGGAGCGCAACGTTATTCCAGCCGGACCTCGCAGCCGCGATGCGGAAGTCGACTGCATATTCGGCTGCGCACCGGTGCCCCTGTCGCATTGACAGCAGCATTGTTGAAGCGGTCTCTCCTCTGTTAGGGTGATCAAACACTGTTCTGAACTCCCCCACAAACCCAGTGTATGCTGATAACAACCGTGAGTTCTGTTCCCAGAGCGCCGTAGCCCAGGCACGTGCCTTACGCCGAAGCAAATTAATAACATAAGCCACCTTGCTGGCGTCAGACGCGTACATCACGGGTCGTTGTGCAAAGACGAGCGAACACTGCATCAGAAAGTCCGCGCACGTCTCCACACAACCCCCGTACGGCTCAGGGGGACTTATGTATGCTTCAGGGGATGGTGGGGGGGTTTGTTGAATGACCAATGGAATGTTAATACCCGGCACCGGGTCGGCAGGAGGAGGAGCCGCAGCAGCGCTCTGATCGCGCGCTTCCACCTGTGCAGTGAGAGCCTCCATCCTGCGATTAAGGATGACGTTTTGCTCGGACATCAAATCCAGCCGAGCGGTAAAGGCGGTGAGGATTTGCTGCAACTCACCGAGCACGCCTCCTGCAGACGCCTGTGCACCCTGCTCTTCCATTGGCTGTCCAACAGATGGGTGACGCCCCTCGGGATCCATGACGCTGGCCGAGATATCCTGTTGTGAAAGTGTAGTGACACGGACCCACAACAGGGGGCGCAAATGAACGGTCAATAGATGAGCCAAAAAAGTAACAATTTAATGTTGTGAAGGTGCACAACGAATACACAGACAATCTCAGAATCTGATAACAGTCAATCCACAAAGGTGACGTGTGGGCAGGCTCGAGGATAGAAGACGTCTGTCCTGAGAAGAGCCGGAACCACACGATTTCCGCCGCCACCGAACCTGGTGAATACTGGAGCCGCCAAGTCCCGAATTCCCAGGTGATCACCGTCCCCGACTGTCGGATCTGGTACTGCTGGCGAAGAGCAAAGACAGTCAAGTGTGGGTGTGTGTACACCCCGTAATAACAACGGTGGGAATGCCACCTCCACCTCTAACACACACTCGTGCAGCGTCTGTTTAACCACTTATCTGACGGGACGTAGGACGAAACAGTCGCGACCCACGCCGGTCCTCTGGTTGACAGCTGCAACACAATAGCTCTTGGAATCGATTAATACAGGCAGAGAAAGTTACCTCCATAGAAGTACGATATCTCGGCGATGAGGTGGAGATGACGTCTGGGTTTTATGGAGTGAGATGATGAAGAATGAGTGACAGCTGTCAGGAAATAATGAGAGACAGCTGTCACTCCCGGCTGTGTCCGTGGCGGCAGCGCCCTCTCGTGCCTGAAGCCCGCACTTCAGGCAGGGCGCCCTCTGGTGGTGGGCCAGCAGTACCTCCTCTTCTGGCGGCCCACACAACAAGAAGAACAGGAAGAGAGTCAGAGCTGAACAAAGGATCAAATAGTGGAAGCTGAAGGTGGAAGAATGTGTGAAATTCAGTGATCATGTGAGAGAGGCACTGAATGGGGGGTAAGTAATTTTGGATATCTGGAAAAGTACTGCAGATGTAGTGAGGGAGACAGCTCGGAAGGTACTGGCTGTGACATCTGGACAGTGGAAGTTGAATGAAGAAAATGAGAACAAGACAAAGAAAAAGGCTGGATGATGTGGAGACAGTAAATCAGGAAGTACAAGAGTTTAGTAAGGATGAAGTTAGGGCAGCTATGAAGAGTGAAAAGGCAGTTGGTCCAGATGACTTTCCAGTGGAGGCATGGAAATGTCTTGGAGAAATACCAGAAATATGAGCAGCAGTATGGTTTCATGCTGAGAAAGAGCACCACAGATGCAATGTTTGTTCTGAGAGCACTGACTCGGAATTATAGAGAAGGTTAGAAGGAGTTACATTATATGTTTGCGGATTTAGAGAAAGCTTATGAAAGGGTGCCAAGAGAAGAGTTGTGGTATTGCATGAAGAAGTCTGGAGTGGCAGAGAAGTATGTGAGGGTGGTGCAGGATATGTACAAGGACAGTGTGACAGCAGTTAGATGCACAGTCAGTATGTCAGATGCATTCAAGGTGGATGTGGGATTATGTCAGTGAGTGGCTCCAAGCCACTTTTTTGGCAATGTGATGGACAGGTTGACAAATGAGATCAGACAGGAGTCTCCATGGACTACGATGTTTGCAGATGACATTGTGATCTGTAGTGAGAGTAGAGAGGAAGTTGAGTCTAGCCTGGAAAGGTGGAGTTATGCTCTGGAGAGATGGGGAGCAAACATCAATAGAAGCAAGGCTGAGTACATGTGTGTGTGAATGAGAAGGAGCCCAGTGGAAAAGTGCAGTTACAAGGAGTAGAAGTGGTGAAAGAAGATGAGTTTACATACTTGGGGTCAACTGTCCAAAGTAATGGAGAGAGTGGTAGAGCAGAGAAGAAGATAGTGCAGGCAGAAAGATCTGCATGGGAAGTCAAATGTCATCTATCCTAACAACGTATTTTTGTAAAGTACTGTTGCCGCCATAGTTGCCAAGTGATTCCATAATGTCGTGGATGACCCGACCCTGACTGTACAGCTTTTGTCGTATTTGTTTAAGTATAATTTTTCTGTCTATATGGTGATTTGTACACCAAGATCTATATGGTGATTTGTACACCAAGATCCACCTCACAAAAGAGGCGATATGTCTGAACCGGTTTATCCATAGTAACATTCAGTCAGCACTGCACCTCTTGGAAGCTTTTATAATGATCCAGCAGTTCACAAAGCTTTTATTTAGCTATAATGTACACAGATCTTCCAGAAGCCAACTTAAATGTTCCTTTGTACAGAAATGTTTCAATCTCTGTTGTTCCTTCGCCGAAAAACAAATTGTAACAGTTTTGCAGCGTGATCACACGACGGATTTGGCAAGTGGTGTTGCATGTCACTGCTACGTGCAAAGGCTCAAATGAGCATGTTGACTTGCGTCACACAGCATCAGAAAGGAACAACGGTGCCTTTGATCAAACTAAGAAAGAAGAGCTGCTGAACAATCAAAACATTATACCTTTGACAAAAAAAGGGAATCACGGTCATCTTTGTAATTGTGCCTTTGTGCACCAAAATAACGGAGGTGAAAGGGCACAATCAAGATGTGATTGTTGCAGGTCATAAGTAATGGACAAACAAAATTTAAGGTTTGTTCATACAAATCATTGCTTTTACAGTCAGTTTTCTTAAGAAAACTCTATACATGAGCATTTCCAGGTCAGTGAGGCTGTCTTGGACTTCATTTACATCTGTGCTCCTGTGTGCAGGAAAACCAGGCGGATGCACATGGGTGTCTGCAGCTGTGAGTGGGATCAGAGCTCCATCACAAGGAGGTGGGATCACTTCTTTTCCTTTTAAGCCTGGCATGTAACAGAATCCCAGCTGTGACGTGAAACACAGTGACGTCAGGCGTCTTCTGCCTGCCCGTGTGCAGGCGTCACGCTCAGCCCACGCATGGCTCAGGAGGAGCGGAGGAGGGAGAGGAGCAGAGTGAGGAGGTGGGAAATGGGCATTATGCTCTGATGGAATTTGATGGAAACAGTTATGTGCACTGCAGCCTCCTACAGGCTGACGAAGACACAGATTCAGACTTACTGCTGCAACATAATCAGCACAAAACACTGGACTGTTTGTCTTGTCACGGCCGCACTCATTCCCGGTGAGCATCAAGTTATTGGGTCTTTGACACCTGCACTGACATACAGTATATCACACAGTTTCCTGAGGACACAACTAGAATTCATCTTGTAGATGAAATCTTTACATTACACTCATGTTTTAATATCCTCTACAAAACACATCTTGTTCGTTAAGACATTTGGAATCTAATCTTATTTCATCATGTAATAGAAAAGCTGGCTTTTTTTAAATGAAAAATTGTCAAATTACATCTGAATATGACCAAAAATGTAAAAAAAATATTCATATATATCTATAAAATGTCCTGCTTAATTCTATGAAGTGAACACATTGCGCCATCTGGAGTTTGCATGTGAATAACAGCTTAAAGGAGTGACTTCTGTATTTCCACTTACCTTGTTACCAAAGTTGGGTTTATACCCATCTTTGCCAGGGCTTAAACCACCAAAACATTGTGAAGCATGCAAAACAAATGAATAATAATAATTAATTAAAAAAATTGCTAAGGATTTAATAATATACCCATGTCATCATCAATAAAAGGTGATACATAATAAAATGACGAATGACGGCCAATAAAACAGCCCCATTGTTATGTGTCGGACGCGGGCGGAGGACCGGCCAGCGTTTGAAGGACCCAGTATAAAATAAGCAGAGCACGGTTCAAAGGATAACAGAATTTAATAACATAACAGTGAGTGCTGAATTACAAACAAATAAGTGCGTGGTCTGGCGAGGTGGAAAGACGGTGCGCTCCCAGCAGCACAAACGGTCCGGAGCCAGAACAGTTCGGACCCAAGGACCCCGCCGACACCCCCCAGGTGGCCGCGACCAACCGAGTCTGTGAAAGAAGAAACCATCATGTGAGTCCACCACTCCACACACAGAGAGACCACTCAAAGGTGTACATAAACAGCAAACACTTCCTGGCTTAATCACCAATCAGCTTCCCACCCTGCAGGCATGGAACACCCAGTTCAATTCTCCACTGCAGTGGAAGCTGATTAAACGACTAACATAACAGCTCAATATAATAAGGTGTGAGGGACACCACATCTACTGACTGTACTCATGTTAGTCACAAAACCTAAAGTACCTCAGGAAGTGTGCTGACGAGCGTGAGACCTCACCCCCTCCTCTTTCACAGACCATGGCATCAAACCTGGTACGGTCTCTGCATCCATGATGATGAGATGGCTCTCTAGACGACGATCTCACCCGTCTGGTCACAAGGTCGAGTCTCTGGCAAATACACACTGTGTACTCCAGACTTAAATGCAACCATGCCCCAATCCATAAAGATGCACCACAGCTGTGAGTCCTGACGAGCTGCACATGACCAGCCTCAGGTGATCAGGGTGAGGTCCTAATAACTCAGCCACACAGCCACTCAGTCCTGAACGCATGCCACCTGGAAGGAAAAACAAAAGACAGAGAACAGAAGACAGAAACCAAAGGCAGCCAGGCACCCCAGCCATACAACAGCACCCCACCCTCACGGGAAGCCTCCCAGCGACCACACAAACCTGGCCCAGGAAAAACACCCCCCTCCAGGGACCATGGGTGGAAACAGTATCTGCATTCATCTTCCAACTGAATCTTCATTTAACAGAACTGTTGACGTCATCTCCTCTGACTGCATCTTTGCCTTTGTTTCTGTCATTCAATTTGCACAGGTGTGGCCAGGAGTTCTTGAACCTGTGCGGTCAGCCTTTGTCCAACCTTGTTTAAAGTCTGTTTAGTCATAAAACAAAAAAGACAAACACAAACAACCAAACCACCCCCCCCCTCCCCAGAGGACCGTCCCATCAAACCCCGGGAAGAGGAGAAAAGAAAAACACAACCCAAACTTAAGCCTGCAAACAAAAAACGCTAACACCCCCCCGGACGACATGTAGGGACCAACACCCCCCAGAGGACATCCCGCCAGCTCCAGGAGTAATAACCACAGCTGAGGTCCCTCTGGGATCCAAAGTCACCCACGGGGACTCCCAGCGCCTCCCAGAGGACCGTTCCATCAAACCCCAGGAGACGCCCCCCCTCATGACTAACGGACCCAGCCCCGGCCGTCTATGGCTAGATGGACCCACAGCCCTTTCCCCCCCAGAGGAAACCACAGTCACACCCTGAGGGCGGAAACTGGGGGGAAAAACAAAAGAAAAAAAAAACATACAAACAAAACAACCCCAACCCCACCCCCTCGGCGCAGTGGAAACTGGAAGTACGTCCAGTGTCACCAACCACGATTATACCCCAGAAGTCAACCGGGAGGAGTGGAACAGCGGTAATGGCAGACGGCACAAAACGGCGCCACCCCTCCAACTTCCAAACCAGCCACCAGCTGCGGGTATATTCCACTGCCCCAAACCTCAGCTACGCCGATGGCATACGGCTCAAAGGCGCGCTGAAGCCGGAGGTGGAACAGGGAATCAACAAAAAAAAAACAACACCCCGAACCACACCCCCCCCCCCCCCCAGGTGCAGAGGTTACCTGGGAAACGCCCAGCATAACCAAACTGCACCACTCCAGCAACGCCGACAACCTACGGCTCACACGGCTGGAGCCAGAGGAGAAGAGAGGGCACAACAAAAACAAAAAAAAACAAAGAAAAAAGAAAAAACAACCCAATTACCCCCCCATCACCCCCCAGAGGACCGTCCCATCAAACCCTGGGAGGTGAAACCAAAAGAAATAAAAAGAAAGACTAACAGACCAACACAAGGTCACCTGAGTCCTGTCCATACTCCAGACAGCCTGCAAGGTCACGACCCCAGAACACTAATAGTGTAGAA
Source organism: Thalassophryne amazonica (assembly GCF_902500255.1). NCBI lineage: Eukaryota > Metazoa > Chordata > Actinopteri > Batrachoidiformes > Batrachoididae > Thalassophryne > Thalassophryne amazonica. The sequence goes on along the minus strand of NC_047118.1, from coordinate 23,355,518 downwards.
AATCCCACACAAAAACCAACTCAAAAAAACACCCACAAAAAATGAACCAACACAAAACTAATAAGTGACTTATACCGTCAAGCTCAAACAAATGGAACACACCTGTTCCACCTTAAGAGCTATGACGGTAATGTGACTCAGTCACCAACAGGGGGAGCCAAAGTGCTAAAAATAAAAAAACCCTTTGGTAACCGAGAAAACAACTCATGCTGCTTTCCCAGTGCGCAGCTATGTGTAACACACAACCAAAATGTGCTTCAACTAAATTACGCCGGAGCTGACACAACAGACGCAGTAGCTATCTTCACCCGGGGAAACGGGGCTACAACTGTAACACAGGAAGCACAGCGACCCGTGCCACAGAACTCCGCCGTGCGCGTTCACCCATTACAGACACACTCATGCAGCTCCCGTTTTACCTCTTATCCGGTCGAAGTGTTACGCGAAGCCGTCGCTATTCACACTCCACAACAACCCACGGATAAGGCAACAACACAGGAACACGGCTGCAAGAGAGCTCAAATCACTATTCAATAATGGGTTCTCCGACACGCACCATCCGGGCGGAGAGCACCCACAACTGATCCGGATAACTTCTGACGTCTGCTGCCGCCTTCCCGGCGCAGAACCGCCTCTGCTACCGCTGGGTCCGTGATGTATTGGCCAGAGACTACTGTTATGTGTCGGACGCGGGCGGAGGACCGGCCAGCGTTTGAAGGACCCAGTATAAAATAAGCAGAGCACGGTTCAAAGGATAACATAATTTAATAACATAACAGTGAGTGCTGAATTACAAACAAATAAGTGCGTGGTCTGGCGAGGTGGAAAGACGGTGCGCTCCCAGCAGCACAAACGGTCCGGAGCCAGAACAGTTCGGACCCAAGGACCCCGCCGACACCCCCCAGGTGGCCGCGACCAACCGAGTCTGTGAAAGAAGAAACCATCATGTGAGTCCACCACTCCACACACAGAGAGACCACTCAAAGGTGTACATAAACAGCAAACATTTCCTGGCTTAATCACCAATCAGCTTCCCACCCTGCAGGCATGGAACACCCAGTTCAATTCTCCACTGCAGTGGAAGCTGATTAAACGACTAACATAACAGCTCAATATAATAAGGTGTGAGGGACACCGCATCTACTGACTGTACTCATGTTAGTCACAAAACCTAAAGTACCTCAGGAAGTGTGCTGACGAGCGTGAGACCTCACCCCCTCCTCTTTCACAGACCATGGCATCAAACCTGGTACGGTCTCTGCATCCATGATGATGAGATGGCTCTCTAGACGACGATCTCACCCGTCTGGTCACAAGGTCGAGTCTCTGGCAAATACACACTGTGTACTCCAGACTTTAATGCAACCATGCCCCAATCCATAAAGATGCACCACAGCTGTGAGTCCTGACGAGCTGCACGTGACCAGCCTCAGGTGATCAGGGTGAGGTCCTAATAACTCAGCCACACAGCCACTCAGTCCTGAACGCATGCCACCTGGAAGGAAAAACAAAAGACAGAACAGAAGACAGAAACAAAAGGCAGCCAGGCACCCCAGCCATACAACACCCATGGCCTGATGGGACCTGGGCCACTCCAGAACACTAATAGCATAATGTTTATTCAAGCAAAAATCCTGTACATTGTTTTGTAAGTACAATATTTGTTAAGTAGCGGTGGCCTTGGTGACTTTGAAAATGAAAGAAATTGAGAAACAATCTTATTTCATAGTCTTTGAGAACAAGAAATACCTGCAAAGATTTTATGGAGTCCGGAAGTCACTGGACAGAAGGTGAGTGGCAATACTGATGTCTCTGCACGAGAACAAAGGTCCAAGTGTTTGGAATCCTGGTGCTGCCTGTCTCACTATATGGTTGTGAGACTTGGACGCTAACCAGTGACCTAAAACGACGGCAGAATGGTTTTGGTACGAGGTCTCTTCAGAGGATCCTTGGTTATCTCTGGAATAAGCTGGTGTCAAACCAAGGCTTAATTAGCTTGACTCACGTGAGGATTATCACTAGCATCATGAGAGAAATGTCAGCTGCCACATTTTGGTCATGTGGCACATTTCCCTGAGCACAAACCAGCATGCAGTTTCCTCACTGTTGAGGAAACCAGCAACTTGAAACAGCCAAGTGAGTGCCCACATTCCACCTGGCTGCAGTTGGAAGTTACTTTCAAGAGGTTGGGATGAACCAAGTGTCTGCCTGGGTGGTTGTGTTGTTAATCAGAATCAGTTTAATACAGTCTCCAAGTGAATTTCATGTTATTTTGACACAGGTCTTAGATACAGACCGCAATAGGGAGAACTGTTGGGTTTTGGTGGAGATCTGAATGCCCAGCATCCAAAGCCGTGGTCCAAGAATTGATGTAACAAAGCATTAATTCCCATATATGAATTCAATGAGGCTCCAGGTAACAGCAAGCATTTCATGAAACAAAGTTTAATAGATTGTTAAAAAATAAGGCTATGATGCTGTTTCTGCACAAACTGACCAAGAAGGACTGACATTATGGCCTCCAGAGAATATTGGTACAACTCTTAAATGTGCCCATGCTCTAGGTATTTAAATACAAATACACAGAGTGAGCATTACAATTGTCCCTTAAATGTACATGTGCAGTCTTCCCAACACACACACCACCCATAATGGTGGCAATAAACTGGGAATTAGCTAATAATATAGTGGTGTGTTGAAGAAAAATAACATGCATAGTTTAGTACATAATGTGTTGTTCAAAAACCACAGAGCTATTGTTTGCACACTTCTGATCTCATGGTTTATAAAAAAAAATTCATCTTGAATATTTTTTAAACTATTATTAACAATCGTGTAAACTCATTTGACTTTTTTTTTTCAGAAGTAATAGCCTCCTATGATATTTTGCTCATGTAGAAAGTTACATTCTGAACCAGTGTTCGGCTCAATAACAAAATAAATAAATACTGGAATGACAAAAAGCACAATATAAATGTTAAAAAAAAAAACCACACACATATATATATATGAAAACAAACAATCAAAAACAACCTACTTGTTCTTGGTATCCTGCTGTGTTGTAACAGATAACATTAACAAAAAAAAAGTGCGTCATAAACATGAAAACCAAACACAATGCCCCCCCAATTCAAAACACAATAACTGCCTTACAGTCCTTCAAACATCTGCAACAAAAAAAGGAACAACAGGAGAGATCCTCACATAAAAATGGTACTTTTAGTCCTCTGAAGTACATTTTTCAAGTTGAAGCCTTGAACAGCAAAAAATAAGTTTTCCTAATTGTTACATCTTCAGGATCATTATCACTGGAGATGAAGAAAACAGTGAAATTTTTATTTTCAAAATGCTGCTTCTACCATCCTTTGGTTACTAGGGTTGGTGACATATTATCATCACGCAATTAGCATGATGTGATGTACGCTACATGAACAAAGGGACTCTTTCCAAAAAAAAAAAAAAAAAAAAATTCAGGAAATTCACGACATTTTAAAGTGCCAATAAGCTGCAGTAAACATTAGTCACCAAGAGGGTTTGCCTTTAAACAGTGGTGGGCACAGGTAACTGTTAGCTTTGCTAATTAGCAGTTAGCATATTAATGGAACTGTGCCCACCACTGAATTTAAACAGCTGAGACGACGGACTCTCGGACAGAGTTACAGGACATCTCCGCGCAGATCAACTGACAGTAAACTGATTCTTTCATACAACCTGAATACTGCTGAGACTTTAATAACACCACAAACAGAAATCTGAGACCAACAGGGCTGGGCATCCTTCAAACGTTACAATAAGCTTGATGTCTTTCACTGCATGCTGAATAAAAGCATATGTCAGTTTGTGTTAAGGTCAGCTACTTAATGTGCATCTTTCCGAGATGCTTTTTGAAGAATCAGTCATTACAGTAAAGCCTTAGACAGCGATTAAATGTTTGTGAGAATTTGTGAATTTCTGGATGTGGAGCATGGTCTTATTTACACAGGACATTGTTACGTTGGTATACTGACAATCTGCAATAATATACAATTACAGACTTTTGATTTCGGTGTACCCGTGATTATGCGGACCTGGTCAGGATCCTTACCAGGTCTGCATAATCACGGGTAAACAACAATTTTCTTGGTAAACAAGAAAATTGGTAGTTTGTCAAACATACTAAAACTGAAAAATCAATATCAAGTTTCAACTCTTTATTATTACTGTCATACTGCACCAACAGGACCAAAATACTTCATGAGCACAATCTCTAAAGCCCCTTTCACACCAGGGCTGCCTCGAGCTCCCTGTGGTGTCATGACGACACAGGAATGTCTGCGTCAGGTGCGCGCTGCAAACAGACTGTGCACTCTGATTTATCTTCTAGTTAATATTTGTTCTTGTGCTGAGCTGCAAGTCTGCGCTCTGAGTTCTGTTATAGTTTATCTTTCCTACTTTCACCGCGAGATGCACGTGCACACGCGCGAACGAACCGTCTCTGAGTAAATGTGGAGATGTCTGGAGTTATACTTGATGTGGACATGTCCTGTCTCTGGCAATCAGTCTGTGAGCAGGACTTATGTCCTTTCTTTAAGACAGTGATGACAGAGTTTGCAGAGAGCGAGGAGCGCAGGCAGCCTTTTTTTCTTTTAATTGTTCACATGTGCGCACACGAACGAATCGTCCGTGAGTGGACTGGAGATGTCCGGACTTTTTACTGAACGTGGACATGTCCTGTCTCTGGCAATCAGTCTGTGAGCACGACTTTTATGGACTGTATTTAAACACATTTGTAAGAGAAGACCGAGGAGCTGCTGCAGCAGCTGGAGCCAGCAGTGTTTTTTTCTGTAGTTTTTACTGCATTGTGTACACGGCGTCATCATGACGACGCACGACACAACTTGAAGCGAGCCCATGTGAAAGGGGCTTAATAAGGAATAGTCTTTGTGAAATAATGCACAGGCATCATGTAGAATCTTGTCAACAAACTGACAGCCAAAGTAGGCGTTGTATCGCGTTATCTGATTGGTCGTTATCGATAGAAGGCGTCGCTCGATTGGCTAGCGCTACGCTGTACGCGAGGTGTACTCGGCTCCACCAGCAGTCAACTCGGTATGTGGTACAGCTCAGAAAGTGGTGAATGGGCCAATCAGAAGTTGGCAAAATCACATACCATATAATAACGAAAACAATAACCTCAGTCTTGGTGAGTTTAATGCTAACAAAAGTGTCAACCATGGTTTGCATCCATCGTAATTAGTGTTAACGCTTTTACGACAAGTAACAACAATTTGTATTTCCAATTCCAAAAACTTTCATTACTGCCTATACTGCAATCGGGTACATAAACATTTGGACAGTGGTATAATTTTTGTAAATTTGCCTCTGTTTCATCAGTTTTACAGGTTCATGGAGGGGTAGAAGAGAAAAAGATCTTAGATGTTCCTTCTGGCAAACTGGAGCTAAAAATGTCTTCTTTTTGAACAAAATCTACCATGAAGCAGTACAACTGGTGGTGCAACAGACAAAACTTTGCACTATGCAGTTTATCCAGGCTGACCCACTGAAGCCAATAACTCCTTCAGAGTTGTCTTGGTGGCTTCCCTCACTAGGCTCCACCTTATACAATTTCAATTTATTTTCATTTATATAGCGCCAAATCAACACGTTTGCCTCAAGGCACTTGACACAAGTAAGGTCTAACCTTACCAACCTCCAGAGCAACAGTGGTAAGGAAAAACTCCCTCTGAGGAAGAAACCTCAAGCAGACCAGACTCAAAGGGGTGACCCTCTGCTTGGGCAAGAGCAGTCTACTCCAGACAAATTCAGAAAATAGTACCATGCTGTTTGTTTTTCTTAATAACTGATGTAAATCAAGTCCAAGACATATTCAATGACTTGGAAATGTTCACGTATCCATCGCTACGACTTTACTTCTTAATTGGTTAATGCAATATTTCTGTTGAACCCCTTGAATTAAATCTAAAATTCTACACTACAAGCACACATGGGCTGTTTCAGTTAAACTGCACTGTGGTATGGTGTCTCAAGGCAACATTACAAAAATTTGCATCACTGTCCAAATACTTATAGACCTCACTGTAATACAAAAAAAAAAAAAAAAACCCTCCAGCGAAAATGAACTTAATAAAATAGTTCATCCTTTTTAGTTTCTTAAAAAATATACTGAAACAAAAACTCATTATGATTGCAGCAGAGTGGAAACCCAGCCCTGAGCTAAAGTCATAAAAACACTCACCACAGGGCAGACACACACACACACACACGCTCACTCACACAGTTGTGGTTCATAAATGTAAAAGTGTAGAATATAAAAACGATTTGCTTGCTTGCTCTTATTACTACAAAATCGCTTCAAGCCTGTTGATGCCACAGTATTTTCCCTTCATTCAGTCATACTGAAACACTTTTTAGCTATTCAGGAGGAAAAAACAGCATTAGTCAAACTGTTATTAACTTTGTCCTTCTCCTGTGTGCAACACATTTTACTGAAAGCAATGTTTCCTTCAAGCTAACCGATGTCTGGCCAAACTAATTCCAAATAATTTTGAACAGTACAAAACACGGACTAAGAATAACAATTTTTTTTTTTTTACAAACTCACCATCTACTCAGGCATTAATAACAATCCGCGTTATTACATTAAAAACCTTCAGGGCCATGCAGGGATTGGTGGCTGACTCTGGTGTTGACACAGCTGACTGGGATGTTGTCAGTCTTGAGAGGTTGTGACCTGCCAGACGATGAGGTGGCTCCTCTCCGCTTTGGTCCTTGCTGACTGCTGGCTGTCTGTCGACTCTGACAAACCGTCCAACTCGCCACCTTCATCACCTGAAGACAAAAGACAGTAACTACGTTTACATGAAGGATTCCACACAGAAGGGAATCCGGTCAGAATGGAATCAGTCCAATCACTGCCGTTTACATGATGGTAAAAATTATCAGATAGGTACACATGTTATTACGTATTACTCAGTCCAGTCAGATGGGCTATTTTAACATGTGAAGAAAGCAGCTCTTGCTGGCCCACCCAAGTTCATTTCAGCAATGGACTCACATATTGTTGTGCAAGAGTCCACAACCTTTTTGATTCCACAGACTTGTTCAAGAACTGTCATTCATCAATAGCCGATATAACTACATGGGAAAGGAATTACTTTGGAAAACCTTAGTCAAGCATGACAATATGCTGTTACATTAACAAATGCCACTTAAAGGTTTACTGAGCAAAAAAGAAGCACATTTTCTTGAAGCAGCTTCGACTTCTCTAGGCTCAAAGGCATCTGGTTTGGACCATCACACAATGGAAGTGTGTATTGTGGTCAGACAAATCAGAATTCCAGATCTTTTTTGGGAAAAAAATGGATGCTGTATGCTCCAAAGACAAAAAGGAGCATTCAGACTGTTATCAACAACACATGCCATGGGCACTGACACGTGCCCATGGCAAAGGCAATTCACACTTATGTGATGGCAACATTAATACAGAAGAGTACACATACATTTTAGAACAATATAAGTTGCCCTGAAGATTTCCAGGGACGTCCATGCATGTTTCAACAAAACAATGCAAAAATCACACATTCTGCACACATTACAAAGGCATGGCTATGGAACTAGAGGGTACAGATACTGCACTGGCCCACCTGCAGTCCTAACCTGTCCCCAATAGAGGATGCGTGGAGACTTTCGGAACGAAAAATGCAATAACTATGACCCCATACTGTTGGACACCCTAACACGTCTTTACAGGAAGAACGGGACAAAATAACAACTGAAATGCTGCATCACTTGGTATCTTCAATACTGCAATATTTTTAAGTGTTGTAAGGAGTGACATTACAAAGTAGAATTGATGTATATTAACAAATGAAATGAAGTTGACCACACAAAACATGAAATCTCTTGAGTTCATAGTGTGTGCAATGAAACAGAAGTCAAAGTAAATGCAAAGGTTACTGCGTTTATTTGTGTTTTCTATACTGTCCAAACTTTTTCTGACTCTGTAAGTGGATTCAAGTGGAACCCTTAATAATGCCTAGATCAGTAAAGGAAACATGTGAACATGAATGAAGACATTTTCCTTGCACTGGATCTACACAGTTTTGCTTTCTGTTCTTGGGGGAGTCTGTTAATATACTTGATATGGATACGCACCCATTCTGAAGTCAATATAGCCTTCGCCTCCACTCATCACCAGGTACGTTTTGGGTTCAGAAGTGGTATTGTCAGAGGATTCCGATGCAGGGTCATCAGAGCCCGAGTCTGCACTTCCTGGAGGGGGTATCGCCTGACCTGAACAGTCAAACACATTCTCAGTTTCATCAGAGAGAATCAAAAGAAAACACACACATACACACATTTTTAATGCATTACCAGATTTTAGCACAAATTATTTGACCCATACTTTAAGTAAATGAACAGATTAACAGTCCATAAATTCATGGGATTACAGTTTTAGAATTAGACATAATTACACATAGACATGTCTGAACTCATCTCTAACCTGGCACAGTGACAAAAAACTTGACAGCATCTCTGTGTCCATGGAAACACAACTGGGCATGAGCCATGGAGCAGTATGGCACAAAGCTGCCTGACACGGCACAGTCGGCACCATCATCACTGTACACCCGGACAGCACTGCCGGGCCGATTTGGCACTATTCCTGTGGCGTTATTGGCTGCACATCAAGCATAAGAAAAACACAAAAATTATACACCTGACTGGCTGACAAACTTGTCGAGCAAGACTTTCATGCAACAGAAACGAAAAGTAACCTGTGTACCAAGAGTTTGAATATTTCATAAAGAGCAGCAGTTGTCTGTTTTCATTCACTACTGGCTGCATGAACTGTGTTGTGTACACTCCAAGACTGAGACCTGTATCCATGGTAACTCATTCATCTTCTGTTCAGTAACAAGCACCTGGGAGCTAACAAATGTTGCACTTGCTTGAACACGTCTTAAGTGAAAAGTACTCTCACACAGTGAAAAGAAAATATGGAGAGGATGCTGGAAGAAAGATGAAAAATGTAAAAACAAGTGTTGATGCTGCTATGAGACTGAAATTTGAAAAATGGGGCCGACAGGCATCACTTGGTAGGAATCCATTAATGAGTTAGTAACATACAGTACTGTAGAAAGATTTCTCACATTATAAAATTTTTAACACCAACAAAGTAGTTTTTAATGTTTTTTTGTCCCTCAAATCTCCCTCCTCCCTTTTCCACACTGAGCAGAAGAAACAGAAGTTGGAACCTTTTAACAGATCTAACAGCTGTCTATATTGGAAAAGCCAGGCACATACCGATCAGCCATAATATTGTGACAACCTGTCTAATGTTCTCTACATCCCCTTTTGCCAGCAAAACAGTCGTGACTCTTGAAAAAAATGGATGAGACTAGGCTTCTCATGATATACTACAGTATTTGGCACTAAGAGGTTAGCAGCAGATCTGTCTGTTGGATGGGATCACATGGGTAAGCCTTCACTTTGCGCATGCACCAGTGAGCTGTGGCCACAGGCACATGGCGCTGTTACTAGCTTTCCTTCCATAGACTACTTTTGGATGGTACTGACCACTACAGACAGGGAAACTTCCACAAGAATTGCAGTTTTTGTAATGCTCTGGCCGAGTCACATAGCCATAACAATAGAGCTCAACCAATATATTGGTTGGCTGACATGAGCCTTTCATGAACATATCGGCATGTGCATTATTTTTGCACATATGAACACTTTTATTTTACTAAATAAACAATACAGAAAAAAACATTTTGTCTGTTGGAAATGGTGTCATTATGTAGTTTATCAAGCAGAGGATGCTGTGATGGTACTGGTTACAATTCTGTCAAGCATGACTGGGACCCCATCACCCCTTGGTCATATTAGCTACAAGAGACAGAAAGCAAAGCGACTAGCTGCCATTCATTTTCAATCAGAGTGGGCACTTTACAGCGACGAGAATAAAATAGTCACAATGCCACCAGTGAGGTATAGCCAAACTAGATGTGAAGTCTATTTTATGCAAATTGAGAGGGATGCGACATGGTGACTGTCAATCACAGTGAAGGCAGGGTGAGGACAGGGTGATGTTGGTTGTTTGATGGTTATAGTTATAATAAAGTTTATATTACTGTAAAACATCACGCTTCAATTACATTTCTTTGTTATAAAGGTTTGAAAATGAAAACATAGAATCATTATCATTTTTGTGTATATCTCAGATATGTAAATATCACAATTTTTTAACTCCCTAATAACAGGATTATCAATCAATCAATCAATCAATTTTTTTATATAGCGCCAAATCACAACAAACAGTTGCCCCAAGGCGCTTTATATTGTAAGGCAAGGCCATACAATAATTATGTAAAACCCCAACGGTCAAAACGACCCCCTGTGAGCAAGCATTTGGCTACAGTGGGAAGGAAGAAACCTCCAGCAGAACCAGGCTCAGGGAGGGGCAGTCTTCTGCTGGGACTGGTTGGGGCTGAGGGAGAGAACCAGGAAAAAGACATGCTGTGGAGGGGAGCAGAGATCGATCACTAATGATTAAATGCAGAGTGGTGCATACAGAGCAAAAAGAGAAAGAAACAGTGCATCATGGGAACCCCCCAGCAGTCTACGTCTATAGCAGCATAACTAAGGGATGGTTCAGGGTCACCTGATCCAGCCCTAACTATAAGCTTTAGCAAAAAGGAAAGTTTTAAGCCTAATCTTAAAAGTAGAGAGGGTGTCTGTCTCCCTGATCTGAATTGGGAGCTGGTTCCACAGGAGAGGAGCCTGAAAGCTGAAGGCTCTGCCTCCCATTCTACTCTTACAAACCCTAGGAACTACAAGTAACCCTGCAGTCTGAGAGCAAAGCGCTCTATTGGGGTGATATGGTACTACGAGGTCCCTAAGATAAGATGGGACCTGATTATTCAAAACCTTATAAGTAAGAAGAATAATTTTAAATTCTATTCTAGAATTAACAGGAAGCCAATGAAGAGAGGCCAATATGGGTGAGATATGCTCTCTCCTTCTAGTCCCCGTCAGTACTCTAGCTGCAGCATTTTGAATTAACTGAAGGCTTTTTAGGGAACTTTTAGGACAACCTGATAATAATGAATTACAATAGTCCAACCTAGAGGAAATAAATGCATGAATTAGTTTTTCAGCATCACTCTGAGACAAGACCTTTCTGATTTTAGAGATATTGCGTAAATGCAAAAAAGCAGTCCTACATATTTGTTTAATATGCGCTTTGAATGACATATCCTGATCAAAAATGACTCCAAGATTTCTCACAGTATTACTAGAGGTCAGGGTAATGCCATCCAGAGTAAGGATCTGGTTAGACACCATGTTTCTAAGATTTGTGGGGCCAAATAAAATAACTTCAGTTTTATCTGAGTTTAAAAGCAGGAAATTAGAGGTCATCCATGTCTTTATGTCTGTAAGACAATCCTGCAGTTTAGCTAATTGGTGTGTGTCCTCTGGCTTCATGGATAGATAAAGCTGGGTATCATCTGCGTAACAATGAAAATTTAAGCAATACCGTCTAATAATACTGCCTAAGGGAAGCATGTATAAAGTGAATAAAATTGGTCCTAGCACAGAACCTTGTGGAACTCCATAATTAACTTTAGTCTGTGAAGAAGATTCCCCATTTACATGAACAAATTGTAATCTATTAGACAAATATGATTCAAACCACCGCAGCGCAGTGCCTTTAATACCTATGGCATGCTCTAATCTCTGTAATAAAATTTTATGGTCAACAGTGTCAAAAGCAGCACTGAGGTCTAACAGAACAAGCACAGAGATGAGTCCACTGTCCGAGGCCATAAGAAGATCATTTGTAACCTTCACTAATGCTGTTTCTGTACTATGATGAATTCTAAAACCTGACTGAAACTCTTCAAATAGACCATTCCTCTGCAGATGATCAGTTAGCTGTTTTACAACTACCCTTTCAAGAATTTTTGAGAGAAAAGGAAGGTGGAGATTGGCCTATAATTAGCTAAGATAGCTGGGTCAAGTGATGGCTTTTTAAGTAATGGTTTAATTACTGCCACCTTAAAAGCCTGTGGTACATAGCCAACTAACAAAGATAGATTGATCATATTTAAGATCGAAGCATTAAATAATGGTAGGGCTTCCTTGAGCAGCCTGGTAGGAATGGGGTCTAATAAACATGTTGATGGTTTGGATGAAGTAACTAATGAAAATAACTCAGACAGAACAATCGGAGAGAAAGAGTCTAACCAAATACCAGCATCACTGAAAGCAGCCAAAGATAACGATACGTCTTTGGGATGGTTATGAGTAATTTTTTCTCTAATAGTTAAAATTTTGTTAGCAAAGAAAGTCATGAAGTCATTACTAGTTAAAGTTAATGGAATACTCAGCTCAATAGAGCTCTGACTCTTTGTCAGCCTGGCTACAGTGCTGAAAAGAAACCTGGGGTTGTTCTTATTTTCTTCAATTAGTGATGAGTAGAAAGATGTCCTAGCTTTACGGAGGGCTTTTTTATAGAGCAACAGACTCTTTTTCCAGGCTAAGTGAAGATCTTCTAAATTAGTGAGACGCCATTTCCTCTCCAACTTACGGGTTATCTGCTTTAAGCTACGAGTTTGTGAGTTATACCACGGAGTCAGGGACTTCTGATTTAAAGCTCTCTTTTTTAGAGGAGCTACAGCATCCAAAGTTGTCTTCAATGAGGATGTAAAACTATTGACGAGATACTCTATCTCACTTACAGAGTTTAGGTAGCTACTCTGCACTGTGTTGGTATATGGCATTAGAGAACATAAAGAAGGAATCATATCCTTAAACCTAGTTACAGCGCTTTCTGAAAGACTTCTAGTGTAATGAAACTTATTCCCCACTGCTGGGTAATCCATCAGAGTAAATGTAAATGTTATTAAGAAATTATCAGACAGAAGGGAGTTTTCAGGGAATACTGTTAAGTCTTCCATTTCCATACCATAAGTCAGAACAAGATCTAAGATATGATTAAAGTGGTGGGTGGACTCATTTACTTTTTGAGCAAAGCCAATAGAGTCTAATAATAGATTAAATGCAGTGTTGAGGCTGTCATTCTCAGCATCTGTGTGGATGTTAAAATCGCCCACTATAATTATCTTATCTGAGCTAAGCACTAAGTCAGACAAAAGGTCTGAAAATTCACAGAGAAACTCACAGTAACGACCAGGTGGACGATAGATAATAACAAATAAAACTGGTTTTTGGGACTTCCAATTTGGATGGACAAGACTAAGAGTCAAGCTTTCAAATGAATTAAAGCTCTGTCTGGGTTTTTGATTAATTAATAAGCTGGAATGGAAGATTGCTGCTAATCCTCCGCCCCGGCCCGTGCTACGAGCATTCTGACAGTTAGTGTGACTCGGGGGTGTTGACTCATTTAAACTAACATATTCATCCTGCTGTAACCAGGTTTCTGTAAGGCAGAATAAATCAATATGTTGATCAATTATTATATCATTTACCAACAGGGACTTAGAAGAGAGAGACCTAATGTTTAATAGACCACATTTAACTGTTTTAGTCTGTGGTGCAGTTGAAGGTGCTATATTATTTTTTCTTTTTGAATTTTTATGCTTAAATAGATTTTTGCTGGTTATTGGTAGTCTGGGAGCAGGCACCATCTCTACGGGGATGGGGTAATGAGGGGATGGCAGGGGGAGAGAAGCTGCAGAGAGGTGTGTAAGACTACAACTCTGCTTCCTGGTCCCAACCCTGGATAGTCACGGTTTGGAGGATTTAAGAAAATTGGACAGATTTCTAGAAATGAGAGCTGCTCCATCCAAAGTGGAATGGATGCCGTCTCTCCTAACAAGACCAGGTTTTCCCCAGAAGCTTTGCCAATTATCTATGAAGCCCACCTCATTTTTTGGACACCACTCAGACAGCCAGCAATTCAAGGAGAACATGCGGCTAAACATGTCACTCCCGGTCTGATTGGGGAGGGGCCCAGAGAAAACTACAGAGTCCGACATTGTTTTTGCAAAGTTACACACCGATTTAATGTTAATTTTAGTGACCTCCGATTGGCGTAACCGGGTGTCATTACTGCCGACGTGAATTACAATCTTACCAAATTTACGCTTAGCCTTAGCCAGCAGTTTCAAATTTCCTTCAATGTCGCCTGCTCTGGCCCCCGGAAGACAATTGACTATGGTTGCTGGTGTCGCTAACTTCACATTTCGCAAAACAGAGTCGCCAATAACCAGAGTTTGATCCTCGGCGGGTGTGTCGTCAAGTGGGGAAAAACGGTTAGAGATGTGAACGGGTTGGCGGTGTACACGGGGCTTCTGTTTAGGGCTACGCTTCCTCCTCACAGTCACCCAGTCAGCCTGCTTTCCCGGCTGCTCGGGATCTGCCAGGGGGTAACTAACGGCGGCTAAGCTACCTTGGTCCGCACCGACTACAGGGGCCTGGCTAGCTGTAGAATTATAGATCTGTAGATTATATCAGCACACCCAAAAATTCATACCATGTGGGCTGTACATCACAATTTGGCCTTCATCAAAGTCACTCAAATCTTTATACATCTCCATTTTTCTTGCTTCCAACACTTCAACTTCAAAGACAAAATGTTAACTTGCTGCTTAATATATCGCACCCACTGGCAGGTGCCATTGTAATGACATAATCAATGTTATTCGCTTCAGCTGTCTGTGGGCACAATGCTGTGGCTGATTGGCGTTTGTGGATTCTAGCCCAACCACCTTCTTTTCAGGGGCATATTTTGCCTCCAAATGTAGTTTTTAAAGAAATTTTGGGAAAGTATTTGCCGTCCACCATTTTCAACAACTTTAACAGCTATTCAGTGGGCAGTGAGTACAGCCATCTCTTTTGGGGCAACAATTTCACAAGGGGCAGGATTCACATCCACCAAATGTGCACATGTGGAAATCATGTGCAGTAAACGTGGATGCAGCCAGATGGAGAATGTAAATAGGAGAGAGAAAAGCTCTGAGCACAGATGGATTGTTGCTTTATTCTCTGCACAGGATGCCATTAAGGCATTAAATCTTTCCATAGAATACCGTTCTTGGTTGCATTATAAATGTGTAAAATCTGACTTAGAGCACATTTAAAGAAACCAATTATCAAGCTACAACTTTTATTTTTAAATAAAAACAACAACATATTTCTTTCGAAGTGTATTGGGCTGTAGATGACAACCCAAAGATTGATGCTGATAATCATGCACTTGTAAAATTTTGGTAAAAACCTGATTAAATAAACCCAATTGTTTTGCATATTGAGAGAAAGATCACCTGAACTACCTCAACTAAACTGTGCACTTTTAAAGATGAAAAGTGTTCATACATTTTATTCATTTCTATATGTATAAATATTACATAGTAGAAGAAGGCATAGAAAACCTTATGGGGTGGACACTGCAGAAATCCATTTTTGGTTACACTGCTGTGAACTACTGTAGAACAAACTGGCACAAACCAGGTAAAATAGATGTTGAACAAATGGGCATTTCCAGAGTGTTCCCTTTGTGCTAACATCAAAAGCGATCTTCTCTTCAAAACCGATGGTGACCACAAGAAGTAGTCAGTCTGATACAGGTCTTGAGTTAACCACTGGTTTGGAGTAAATCTGCATGGGGTGTTAAATCTGTAAATGTGGTTCACCTTCAGACAGTGGGATAGAAATGATGACGCCATTGCCAGTCCCCACCCACAGTCGATTGCAAGAAACCACAAGGGCTGTGATTCTCACAAATGAGAAGCCCAGCTTCCCTGTACCTGCAACACAAGCGGAACAGAACATGTTTCTTTGCCCTCGAAGGTCAGAGAGAGATTTCCATGACTAGTAAGTGCTGCTCTGCAAGTCTACCTAGCATCTTGCTGACGTAAGGTTCAATGTCAACATCCTGAAGGTGATGGAAGGTGTGCGCATGAAACAGTCGTAGGGTTGAGTCGAGGCGGATGGACACCCAGATTCCATCTCCCACCCAGGCCAGCTGGCGCACCTGGCTCTCCTTGCGAGGATGAGCGTCAAACGATTTCTGTTCAGGCATGAAAATTATAGGGTTGTGAGGAAAGACAACTTGGAAACAGGAATTCCTAACAATGCTGTAGCAAGATGACATTATACATTAGTTAGTACTTGGCTCTGTTAAAACACAACATTCCATTTTTCCTTTACCTACAACAGCAAATGAGCTATGAAATGAAAATGGAATCATCAAAGCAGTTAGATAGTGTGCTGTGGTTTTAGAAAAAGAAAATGTCAATGACAAAATCTGTACCTCTATCTTCATGGCCTTGGGCTGAATGATGTAGATCTTGTTCCTGTAGCCACACCACACCTTGTCATGGACCACTATCATACAGCGGATAGAGTGATGAGGTCTGCCCAGATCCAGCAGGTGGTAGTTTGTTAAATCCCACTGACCATCTGCTTGGAAGAAGCATTGGGACTTGAACAGTTTCATCCTCTTGGTATAAATAGCCTCAACAGATAGACAGAGTTTAACTAGAGGGACCTCATTTTTATTCCTTGGACAATTTCCTAAATCCCCAAATTGCTCCCATTGTGCAGCTGAGTGTATTATACAATGCTGATATTGGTGTGTAAAGCACATATTGAAGCTGTAGAAATAGAGTCCACTTGCCAGATTTAAAGATGCAGTAAGACCCAAACTTACCAATGGCTCTCTGGAATATTGCTAATGTTCCATCTGCCAGTGCAACCAAGACTCTCCCTTTAACATGCCTGGAACATATGATCATAATTATTTATTGTTTGTTTGTTTGTTTTTTGCATGTGTATTTTTTAATAATGTCATAACCTGGAACTCACACTATGCTGAAGATCGAGTCTTTCAGCTTTGTGGCATGCAGACACTTCCTCCATCGAGCCACAGACGAGTGGACATAAAGACTACAGACAATTACAAACAGACATATTAGTGCAATACTGACTTGTTACAATGCGGAGTTACAGTGAATAATAACAACTGTGCTACAGTAGAATACCTGGATCACTAAATAAGTTCCCAAATGAAAATAATTTTCATGAAATGCTTAAAAATGATTATAAACCAGTATTCACGATTAAACTGAGCTTTATTTTCATAAAAAAAACCAATATTTCATCAACTGAAGATTTGGGAACATTTTATCATGAATGAAAAAAAAATGTTTGTGAGATGTTAGTTTCGTAAACTATGAAAATAATGAACACTTTTTTTAATAAACTGTTTAAAGTTTGACTGCAACCCATATGGTGATGCAGTGATAGCATCCTCTAGTGGCTGTTGCCCTCCTCACCATCCATTCTGTGCCCCTAGCCACATGGTGGGGCGGGCGCTGCTCATTCTAAGTACCTCCCCCTCGCTCGGATCCAAGTCCTCGGGTAAAGGCGTAACGCCATCCTGCTCAGAGGCTCTGGAACACACAAAACAGAAGATCCAACAAACTCCAACAGAAACCCAAACAAACTCTAATATTTGAGAATGCAGACACACCTCTGAGTTAGCCCGGGTGTCAATGCCACAGGGCCTATAACCTCACAATCACCTCCTTAATGTCTGTTCCTGATGTTTAACCAGACCTACCTGTACCTAACATGTACCTTTTCAAAATGAATATACACTGTTAGGTCTATATATCTTGCTTTACAGAGATTCAACAGTTTTAGAAATTATAGTGTGTGTCATGACCTGTCACCTCTGTGTGTCAGCAGTAGAGGAGTCAGTGGGTCCCACCCCCAGTGGGTCGGTGAACACGTGCTCTGTGTAGATTCCCGGCTGATTGTTATCTGCACTTTGTCCTTCTTCTCCTTCGTCCATCCCAGGATTAGCCTCTGTGGCTTCTGTTGCCTCTTCTGCAGTGGGAACTCCGTCTTCTGCTGCGCTTGTCTCTCTGGACAGCTCAACTTTTGGGCATTTGATGAGGTGAGAAAAGAATGACAGTAAAGTTGGGAAATGTTGAGAGTAACATTGGAAGGATGCTGTGTGTCAAAAGTGGAGACACAGAGGATAAGAATGTGGATGTACTGTATAGTTGCTGTTTAGCTGTGCCACTTTTCTTTAGATGAGGACTTTAACCAGACGACCAGGCAATTCAAGAATAACTCCACTCTGACTGTCCTCAACAGGTAACGTTCCACTGGACAAAACCCTGTCTGATGTACAGGCAGGGTTAGCGTAACACGCCTCACAACTGGGTATATTTGTTCAGTGTGATCTAACATTTACCATGTCAAAAGTATGGCTTAACAAAAATTATTTAATTTCCAGCCCTGAAAAATCACAGATTTGGCTATTAATTAAATGAAATATTAAACTGCTGCACTGCAGTTTTCCAACATGAAACTACCTGAACCGGTGACAGCACTGTGCTCAGCCGGCTGGTCAGCGGCCCCCGAGCTGACTGTCTGTGGGACAGCTGTGGTTCCCTCTGCTGCCATGGTACCGTCGCTGCCTGTTGAGCCCACACTGGCCACACTGCCAGCCAGGGACACCCCATCACCCTGACTAGCCTCCAGGTCTTGAGGAACCTCCTCACCTGCTGGATAATCTGTCTCCAATACACCTGAAAGAATGTCACAAAAAAACAAAACAAAACTCAACTAAAATTCAGTGATGATGGGTTTTTATATGCAGTGATGGATGAATACAAATGAACCGACCAAGCACAAAAAACAGAAGTCCCGAATCATACCTGGGACACTGGCAATGCAAAGGACATGGGTGTTGCAGGCGTAAAAGCTGTCAAGAAGGTCAGATGGATGAGTGGCATCCAGAACCATCACTTTGGTGGATGACTGCGTGCTGGTGCACACCCACAATCGACTAGACATCTCATCATGTAGGGTCATCTCCCTGTCCTTCTCCTGCTCCCCTTTCTCCTGATCCTTATGGACAAGAAATAATCAGTCATCATCAGAGTCATGAAAAATAAAGCATGACGTTGTGTGGCTAGCAGATTAGGGATCAGCCTAAAATAGTAATACTTTCAAAATCACGATATGGTTTTGAAAATATTAGATCTCACTTCACAATGTGGTCACATATAAGTTGCACCTGTAAAAAAATATATGTCTTGAACAGGGAAAAACCAATATATAAGTTGCACTGGGGTTAATTAGGGAGTTTTGTGCATTGTTGAAGAATTCTTTCATCATTAGAGTTTATTTTGTTTAGTGCTTTGATTCCAGCTAAAGTGTTATAAAATAGTCATTACAATTACTAATATTAGTAACGAATGTGTGATTTTAATAGTGCGAGTATAAATCGCAGGACCTCCCAAAGTAGCAAATAAATCACAACATACTCTAGACAATACAGTAATATCAGTCTCTTTACTTCCCATATTTCATGAAGTGCTTGAAAATACACAAACAGCCTTTATCTTGCACTTTATATCATTAAATCATATTAGCTATAATATTAGTTAAAATGACCTGAAACTGGTAAAAGAAAAAAGTTGTATGCATAAATTTTGCATTGTTTTGACCAATTCTGCAAAAACAACAAAAGAAAAGTACTTCACTTTTACCATTGTATTATTTTCACACAAAATTTGACACAAAGTCTGCACCAGTTTTATTTTCACCCATGTAGTCGTGGGCACAGCTAACCAAAAAGTTAGTTTCGATAACCACTAATCCGCGAACTGAAAAGTTAACTTTTATAACGCTAAATGGATAAACCACTAAAAAATGTAAAAACTAAAAAACCGCTAACTTTCGGTATTGTCTCTGGTACACTCTCAGCTAATGACAAGCTGGTTTTGAGTTTAAGCACTGCCAACGCTTTTGATTAGAATCAAACACTATCACAAACCCAACACAACCAACGAGTCAGTGCTTCTATCTTTGTGCGCCCTGCCGACTGCTGTGAGGAAGAATCATTTACATTCACAGCATGCAGCGATCCAGACGTGAGGCAGGTTTGACTTATGGTTTTGATTTATAAACCAAATTAATCCACATGGTTTATCTGCATTAATGTCAACTCTGTCATTTTTACAAAGTGAAAATATAACACATATTCTTTAATTTTAAAATAATGCGCTAATTCTGAAGATTTGAACATTAACACACACAGATTCCAAAAGGCATTACGGGAAAATGACCCTCTGCTCATTATATTATTTATTTTGGGTTGATTTATTAATGTGTATTTGTAAAATATGTAATTTTTTTATTTGTAAAAAAAAAGGCTTTGCAAAACTGAAAATTCTGTTTAAGCGTGATTCAGCTCAATGACCGTATGATATTTGGGCGGGCGCTATTCACACGGATTAGCGGTACTGTGCCCACCACTGCCCATGTGTTTATTTGTCTGCTGGTTGGTTGGTTTGTTAAGAAGAACTACATTTCTATAGCGCTCTTCCATCTAGCACATGCGTCCCCAGTCATGGTCAGTACCCATTTTGGCAGCTGGGAGGACTGAGTATTTGCTAGCAGGATTACACAAACAATACTTCACAGATTTTCTTGACAGCTGGTGGAAATGAGGGGTATGGGCCAAGGAAGAAAACATTAAATTAACGAAGGTGGTGGAAAAAAATCATGAATCCACCCCATAAATGGATCCACTCCAAAAGTTAATTGTCTCACTATTACAACTTGTCCAACCACCTTAAATATTCTGAGTGGCAAATTTGAGCCCATGAACTCCACTTTGCTTGCTCTTTATCCTTTTCAGCTCTTTTCTTTGTCATGACTGGGGTCTGTGGGGAGTGTGTTTTTTCCTTTATTTAGTCTCTGCTGGTTTTCTGTCACTGGTATGTTTGCTTGGGGTTTTGGTGGTGGGACCTTTCTTTTCTGCTGTCTAATGCTTGGTGATGGACGTTCCCTTCCGGTCCCCTCTCAGCTTACCACGCCCCTTTCCAGATCCTTCCACACACACCTGTCTTGCATTTCCTTCTAATCACTCTCTCTATTAAGTCACACGTTTCACTTCTTGAGCCACTTTTGAGCCTTTTTTCCTTATTGAGCCTACCCATGTCTTTGACCTTGTCTGTGGCTCATATTTTGGATCCTGTTGTTAATCTCAGCCTGCCTACCTGTATATTGAACCCTGCCTGAAAATTTATTAAACCCTGTTTTATCGTCATCTGAATCCTGCATTTGTGTCCAGCCACGCTGTACCAGTACGCCTGACACCCTTCTTACCTTACTCTCTGTTTCCAGCTGGTCCAGACTACTCTGAGAGCCTTTTTTCTGTTTGGACAGCGTCCTTCCCCCAGACAGGTTGATGCCCGCAGCACACCACAACTGGACAATGTAGAGAAAACAGATTTCGTGATGATGGATTACTCACTAAATTGATGTCATAAAATTCACAATCAGCATTATTTATTAATACTGAATGTGAATATTGTAGCGAATAAATACCTAATTTTACTGATAACTGACAGGAATGTTGAAAATAAGTGCAACTAAAATGTACCATGTGTCCACTTTGTGGAGTTGTTTACTTGTGTACCTTCATAGAAGCATCTTTCTGGTCCAGAGGTCTCAGGTATACAGGTACTGGTAAATTAATTTTGTTCTCCATCTGTCCACCATTTGCCACCTGCCAACAGAGAATCCTTGCTTTTACCAAAATTAAAGGGAAGTTACCTCACATTATTAGCTACAAGTCAGTAGGTTAGCTGTATTATTATTATTCCAAAGTGTGCGTGGAACACAGGATGAAGCATCGTTCCACGTGGACCACAGTATAACATAAGGCCCTACCACTATGGCTGGGTGGTATGGCCTAAAATTTAAATCATGGCATAATTTTGAAGTATAGATGATAACAGCATTTATCGCAGTGTATTTGTGTTTCTTAAATTTTTTTATATAAATGCTTAGTAAAATACTGGTATGGAACTGCATGGCAGCTATAATCACACTCTTAACTGTATCACTGACATTTTTCATATAATTCAGAGGTATTTTAGAATTTTATTTTACTTATTGTGCTAAACTGCAATAATGGAAAAAAAATTGGTACAACTGCAGTAGACAACTACAAAACCTTTTTTACCAAATATAAACCCAACCTATACACAAAATGTAAACATAATTTAAAGTTATACCATAAATAACTGCTCTTCAGTCACACTGTAACAGGAATTAAGCCCCCCCCCCCCCCACACACACACACACACACACGGCTGGCCAAAGAAAGACAGGAGAAGCTTGTGCTGCACCCAGATTCTTGCCACAGGATAACAGTGTGGTGTAACTGTGTTCATATAGTCATCAAATCGTAACAGTTGTGAAATAATTACAAAATAATGTTTCACTTCTCTGATTCGCTGCTTGTTTAACACAACTGTTCTCTGTCTTTCACTTACTCTGTCTGCAATTTTAAATCTTACTAAGCTACCTCTTTTGACTGGTTTGTTCTAAATGTCCATATAAAAAGGAGTGGAACAGATTCAGGACAGGCAGTGAAATTTGCTCCTCCTCCTCCTCCTGGTGGAAGTCTCACAGGCTGGGGGCGAGTGTATAAGTACCGAGCACTGCTCTATGTTTTTCATACTACTGCAGACTGATGATGATGAAGTCTGCTCTACCATGCAAACGGTAGAGTCAACATCCATATTACAATTACTTAATTAATTACAATTAGTATTACAATTATGCTACATCTAATAAGAACACTGACCTGTATTTGTTTAATTAGCCATTACAGTCAAACAAAAAGGCAACAGTAAAATGTATAGCTAGAAACGTGTGAAACGTCTACAGAAAATATTTTGGAGATTTAAAAGACATCTCTGAAAGATTTATACAAATTTGAAGAAGCCACTGTAAATCTTGGAAATTGTAGCGTGGTTAGATTTACTTTCAGTTTGTTTCAAACCATGCTAGTTTAGGCACTTTGTTATAGCACATAAAAGATTATGAAATGTTCTTGGGGCTCAAACAATATTCTGTTTTATAGTTGACTCTAGAATGTGGGATCCCAGACATTTCAATCAACTTTCAACTTTTTTCTTGTATAGCGCCAAATCACAACAAACAGTTGCCCCAAGGCGCTCCACATTGCAAGGCAAGGCCATACAATAATTATGAAACACAGTCTACGTCTAAAGCAACATAACCAAGGGATGGTCCAGGGTCACCCGATCCAGCCCTAACTATAAGCCTTAGCGAAAAGGAAAGTTTTAAGCCTAATCTTAAAAGTAGAGAGGGTATCTGTCTCCCTGATCTGAATTGGGAGCTGGTTCCACAGGAGAGGAGCCTGAAAGCTGAAGGCTCTGCCTCCCATTCTACTCTTACAAACCCTAGGAACTACAAGTAAGCCCGCAGTCTGAGAGCGAAGCGCTCTAATGGGGTAATATGGTACTATGAGGTCCCTAAGATAAGATGGGACCTGATTATTCAAAACCTTATAAGTAAGAAGAAGAATTTTAAATTCTATTCTAGCATTAACAGGAAGCCAATGAAGGGAGGCCAACACGGGTGAGATATGCTCTCTCCTGCTAGTCCCCGTCAGTACTCTAGCTGCAGCATTCTGAACCAACTGAAGGCTTTTTAGGGAACTTTTAGGACAACCTGATAATAATGAATTACAATAGTCCAGCCTAGAGGAAACAAATGCATGAATTAGTTTTTCAGCATCACTCTGAGACAAGACCTTTCTGATTTTAGAGATATTGCGTAAATGCAAAAAAGGCAGTCCTACATATTTGTTTAATATGCGCTTTGAATGACATATCCTGATCAAAAATAACTCCAAGATTTCTCACAGTATTACTAGAGATCAGGGAAATGCCATCCAGAGTAACGATCTGGTTAGACACCATGCTTCTAAGATTTGTGGGGCCAAGTACAATAACTTCAGTTTTATCTGAGTTTAAAAGCAGGAAATTAGAGGTCATCCATGTCTTTATGTCTGTAAGACAATCCTGCAGTTTAGCTAATTGGTGCGTATCCTCTGGCTTCATGGATAGATAAAGCTGGGTATCATCTGCGTAACAATGAAAATTTAAGCAATACCGTCTAATAATACTGCCCAAGGGAAGCATGTATAAAGTGAATAAAATTGGTCCTAGCACAGAACCTTGTGGAACTCCATAATTAACTTTAGTCTGTGAAGAAGATTCCCCATTTACATGAACAAACTGTAATCTATTAGACAAATATGATTCAAACCACCGCAGCGCAATGCCTTTAATACCTATGACATGCTCTAATCTCTGTAATAAAATTTTATGGTCAACAGTATCAAAAGCAGCACTGAGGTCCAACAGAACAAGCACAGAGATAAGTCCACTGTCCGAAGCCATAAGAAGATCATTTGTAACCTTCACTAATGCTGTTTCTGTACTATGATGAATTCTAAAACCTGACTGAAACTCTTCAAATAGATCATTCCTCTGCAGGTGATCAGTTAGCTGTTTTACAACTACCCTCTCAAGAATCTTTGAGAGAAAAGGAAGGTTGGAGATTGGCCTATAATTAGCTAAGATAGCTGGGTCAAGTGATGGCTTTTTAAGTAATGGTTTAATTACTGCCACCTTAAAGGCCTGTGGTACATAACCAACTAACAAAGATAGATTGATCATATTTAAGATTGAAGCATTAAATAATGGTAGGACTTCCTTGAGCAGCCTGGCAGGAATGGGGTCTAATAAGCATGTTGATGGTTTGGATGAAGTAACTAATGAAAATAACTCAGACAGAACAATCGGAGAGAAAGAGTCTAACCAAATACCGGCATCACTGAAAGCAGCCAAAGATAACGATACATCTTTGGGATGGTTATGAGTAATTTTTTCTCTAATAGTCAAAATTTTGTTAGCAAAGAAAGTCATGAAGTCATTACTAGTTAACATTTCACATGTTCCAAGCAAAATGAAGATATATGCTATTCTTAGTGAGTTTTGGTGCCATCCGGTGGACACAGGCATAAGAATTCATTGGGGATTTGTGGATATCCAAGTTCACAGGAAACATGTGTCCTGGCATATATACAGCGATTGATACAGGGACCCATGCAGCACGTTGCTATGCTGTAAAGAAACACCTGGGCAGTGTTTTTTTTTTGTGTGTGTTTCTGGGTCCTCAGTCTTTGAGGTTGAAAAATGCCTGAGAAGAGCTTATGGAGTCGTGAGGATGCTGGATAGAAGTATTTATCGATATTTTTGCAGGAGAATAAAGTCTTACCGTATGATATAAGATTTGAATACTAATCAGTGACCTCAGCTAACGACTGGATGACTATGGCACCAGGTGTCTTCAGAGGATCCTTGGGTACCGCCAAAAGAACATTGTGTCAAATGAATAGTTACTTTTGGAGACTCAAATTAGTATTACTTGCATGGTGAGGGACGACAGAGCTACCACATATGACTACAGTGGGGGAAATAAGTATTTGATCCACTGTCAATTTTGCAGGTTTTCCCACCTACAAAGAATGTTGAGGTCTGTCACTTTTATCGTAGGCTGACTTAACTGTGAGAGACAGAATCTAAAAAAAATCCAGGAAATCACATTGTATGATTTTTAAATAATTAATTTGCATTTTATTGCATGAAATAAGTATTTGATCACCTGCCAACGAGCAATAATTCTGGCTCTCACAGACCTGTTATTTCTTCTTTATGAAGCCTTCCTATTCTGTACTCGTTACCTGTATTAACTGCACCTGTTTTAACTCCTTACCTGTAAAAAAGACACCTGTCCACACACTCAATTAATCACACTATCCACTATGGCCAAGACCAAAGAGCTGTCTAAGGACACCAGGGACAAAACTGTAGACCTGCACAAGGCTGGGATGGACTACAGGACAACAGGCAAACAGCTTGGTAGAAGACAACAACTGTTGGTGTAATTATTAGAAAATGGAAGAAACACAAGATGATAGTCTTCCTCAGTCTGGGATTCCATGCAAGATCTCACTTCGTGGGGTAAGAATGATGCTGAGAAAGTCCAGAACTACACGGGAGGACCTGGTCAATGACCTGAAGAGAGCTGGGATCACAGTCACAAAGATTACATTAGTAACACACGATGCCATCATTGTTTAAAATCCTGCAGAGCAGCAAGGTCCCCCTGCTCAAGCCAGCGTATGTCCAGGCCTGTCTGAAGTTCACCCGTGACCATCTAGATGATCCAGAGGAGGCATGGGAGAAGGTCATGTGGTCAGTTGAGACCAAAATAGAGCTTTTTGGAATCAACTCCACTTACCATGTTTAGAGGATGAGAACAACCCCAAGAAAACCATCCCAACTGTGAAGCATGGAGGTGGAAACATCATTTTTGCGGGTGCTTTTCTGCAAAGGGGACAGGACGACTGCACCGTATTTAAGGGAGGATGGATGGGGTCTTGTATCACGAGATTCTGGCAAACAACCTCCTTTCCCCAGTAAAAACACTGAAGATGGGTCGTGGCTGGCTTCCAGCATGACAATGACCCCAAACACACAGCCAGAGCAACTAAGGAGGGGCTCCGTAAGAAGCATCTCAAGGTCCTGGAGTGGCCTGGCCAGTCTCCAGACTTGAACTCAATAGAAAATCTTTGGAGGGAGCTGAAACTCCAAACCTGAAAGATTTGGAGAAGCTCTGTATGGAGAAGTGGACCAAAATCCCTGCTGCAGTGTGTGAAATCTTGGTCAAGAACTACAGGAAACGTCTGACCTCTGTAATGGCAAACAAATGTTTCTGTACAAAATGCTAAGGTCTGTTTTTCTAGTGGATCAAATACTTATTTCATGCAATAAAATGTAAATTAATTATTTAAAAATCATACTATGTGATTTTCTAGATTTTTTTTAGATTCTGTCTCTCACAGTTGAAGTGTACCTACAATAAAAAATTACAGACCTCAACATTCTTTGTAGGTGGGAAAACCTGCAAAATTGACAGTGGATCAAATACTTATTTCCCCCACTGCATGTGATGTGTTTTTCTGTGCATGCACGTGCCTCATTGCTGAGGACCGTTGCAACTGGAAAAGGCCAAGGTGATGCCCACATTTCACCTGGCTGCAGGAGAAATATGGCTACTTTAAAGATGTGGGGATGGGCCGGTTGTCTGTCTGAGTATTTCTCAGTCAGTATCAAAGAGGTTACATAGTGTGATGGATGCTGTGATCACGTGGCACCAGTGCATGCTCCCAAAGCTGACCATAGCTTGTATTTAAATTTCAGACAGTTGTCTACCACACTGGCATCTAAATGTAGCCATTGGAGATGACGTTATAGTAGACGAATTACATTTATGCTATCCAGCACCGGAAAATGCTGCAAAAGTCCCTCATATTAATCGACATAATTGCGACAGGACACCAGTTTCATGCCAATGCAGAATTCATATATCTATGGAGGGTTAAAAATAAAAACTATCTGCAAAAGGCATGGACATTGTTATATAAGCCAAAATCAAGTCAAACGCACTCCTCACTAACTTTGAACTGTGTGAATGTAAATGCTAATTTCTTGTTTATAGACACTCTGTTCCACTTGTTTCCTATTTACCGTATTTTCCGGACTATAAGTCGCACCGGAGTATAAGTCGCACCAGCCAGTTTATCCATTATAAAGAAAAATAAACCATAAATAAGTCGCACCGGAGTATAAGTCGCACCAGCCACTTTATCATTATAAAGAAAAATAAACCATAAATAAGTTGCACTGGACTATAAGTCCCATGGACATACAGGTATGTTAACTTAACATGAAAAGTTCAGATGATAATATTGTGACGGCTACCGTTTTCAGATGCATATTTCACTAGTCGTAACTTACAATCTGCAGAGTGTGATTTTCTTTTTGGTGGCATTTTTTCGGGCCTTCTCCGTTGTCTTGTTAAGTTATCAGTAACGTTGAAATTTTTATTTTTCTATGGTAGTCAGAAGTCGCAGGAACAGTCACACAAGCCTTGAGTGCCCTCTCGTGAGCTGCATTTACCTACAGATGTTTGTATTTTGCGGACCACATTGCGAGCCAAACCATGCAGCACCTACCTGCGCAGCTCATGACCACCCAGCGTTGTCGATCCAGCTCCTTCCAAGTGCAGACGCTAATCCTCCGCTGTCGCTCAGTGTTCCCATGCAGCTCTCAGTGTCAACTCTGCTCACACTGATATCCAAGGGTTGAAGCTGTTTTGTTAGCCGTCCCGGAATAAACACCATGTTCGTCTGCTTCAAACGCTATTCACAATCTTTGACGCCAGCTCCTTCCAAGTGCACACACTAATCCTCCGCCGTCGCTCACCCGGTGCTCCCACGCAGCTCTCAGCGTCAACTTAAACACTCTGCTCACACTGATATCCAAGGGTTGAAGCTGTTTTGTTAGCCGTCCCGGAATAAACACCATGTTCGTCTGCTTCAAACGCTATTCACAATCTTCGACGCCAGCTCCTTCCAAGTGCACACACTAGTCCTCCGCCGTCGCTCACCCGGTGCTCCCACGCAGCTCTCAGCGTCAACTTAAACACTCTGCTCACACTGATATCCAAGGGTTGAAGCTGTTTTGTTCGCCATGCCGGAATAACAGCAAGCACCGTATTCGTCAGCTTCACACGCTGTGGGTGAGGTGAGGAATACGCGTCCAACGTTCTGTTCTCTGATTGGTTATCGCGACCAGCGTGACTTATAGGACGGCCGCCATACTACAGTGTCCATGATGCATTGCATTTCCTTTTCTGGTGGCCATTTTAAAACATAGATCGACTCTGTCACGTAAAATTGTTTTGTTACAGTAAATTAATTGAGATCCTACCGGTATATTTTTCATTTATAAGTCGCACCGGAGTATAGGTCGCACCCCCGGCCAAAATATGTAAAAAAGTGCGACTTATAGTCCGGAAAATACGGTACTTTGTTTCCCACCTTGTATTTGCCGGGCAGGCTCCAGCCATGTGCAGTAACGCGACCATCCTCTTTCTGCATGTGTGCCTTGACCTGTCTGTACTGGGCTCTCTTTTGCTCTTTACGTGATGGTGAACTGCACTGGTCCTTTCTACCAAAAGAAGAAAAAAATAGAAAAATGTGATCAGATAACATAAAGAACATTAAGTAACGTGAACATTAACATCCCAGTGTAAGAACTCCAGCAGACATCAAACATCAAAGGTTAACACACCAACATAAAAAAAACAGCATTTATATTTTAAATAAATGGGCCTCACTCTTCATTGAGAAAGTCGAAGGTCTTGGACTTTTCTGTGGGGAACTGGGAGAAGGTGCTGCTCCTCTTTACCAGGCTGCCCGGGGAGTTGTACCTTACGTTGGATTGAGACTCCACCTTCTTTATCGCTGGGGCGCTGGAGGAGGAGCTAAAGAGTCGGCTGAAGCTGTAGTTAGTGGAGTGACAGAAAGCCACAGAGGTGGGAGGAGCCAATGGGAGTGAAGGGAAAGAACAGGGGTCATCCATCTTACCATTCAGTGGCACATCATGATATTGTGGCATGACATTAAATTCAAATGTCCACAAAATCCACAATCTGGATCTGATCTGGATCAAACTTTGTCAGCTGACAGTGAGTGCCAGTCTGTACCTCACTTTTAAATATGAGAATGATTGGGGCACATTTGATTAAGATATAATGGAAAATACACATTAAAAGGGGTTTCAATGTTAAATTTAAATGTCCACAAAATCTGTAATCTGAATCAAATCTGGATCAAACTTTGTCAGTTGATAAAAGATACCATCCTACATAATGCTCTCAAATATGAAAATAACTTGATCTTTTTTTGACAAAGTTATGAATTTTTGAAAATTTGTTCAATGTTAAACAAAGGGATTTTTCCAAGATTTTTCCTGACTTTGACCTTTGACCTATGACCTTGAAAATTTAATCAGTTCTTGCCTATCAGGATATGAATCTTCAGTAAAAAAAATTCATAATGATAAATGAAAAAGTGTGGGCTCCAGGCTGCTCACAATCAAACAGACAAAGAAACAAACAAACAGGGGTCAAAACACAACCTCCTCCAACTTTGTTGTCGGAGGTAATCATCCATAACAGTGTGCTCACAAAAATTAAAATATCAATTTAAAATATCACAGACTTAAAAATAAACATCTTACAGTCTTCTTTATGCAGAGAATTAATATAACATTGACCAAACAGATTTCATCCTGGTGTTTAACCAGACTTAAACCAAAAGAGAATATGTATTTTAGGTACAGGAGGGTTTAATATTAGGTGATACTTTATTTATGTTGGTTTATTTGAGCAAATGGAGCAGGAAAATGTGAAGACACACAACAGGCAAGAGACATGAAAGCCTGAGGAACAAAGAGTCACATATGAACGAGTTTATGGATAAAGAAACATCTGGGTTGTATCCATTTGTCATAAAGCAGCACATCTGGATCAGTGGAAGGTTTGACTGGGAGAAGGTTTCTTAA